>NW_025799647.1:649714-956252 GCF_021613505.1 Equus quagga
TCTACATCTTACCAAGAAAAAAGAAGCCATGTTGTCGAGAATCAGGAAACTCCTAACCATGGCCTGCATTCAAGAATTTCCAACTTCTTTGATTTCAGACAGTAGCTGTGCCCAGGACCCCCAGGAGGCATCAAATTTCGCAAAGGCTCTTTTACGGGGGCTCGGTAAATGCAGAAGTCCTCAGTGTCAAAGGGAAGCGTCTAGGTTTAGTCTGCATCCTGACCCGCATTGGGATTTCATATAAAGACATTTTTTTAAAGTGACAGAGTCAACCCCAAGGTTCAACACTCTAGGCTCTGGCAAAACCAGAGGGGTCAGGACGTGGCAATTTCATTGTATGGCTGGTTTGCCACAAAGAACCTGGAGTCATCTGGGAGGCAGCATAGCACTGTGGGGTTATAAATACAGGCTTTGGAGCCAGACACATCTGGCTTCAAATCCCAGCTCAGCCACTTACCAATGGGCAAGTGACTCACCCTCTCTGAGCCTCAGTCTCCTCATCTGTAAAATGGAAATGGTGATGATATCTACTTCTCAGGATCACTGTGAGGTTTAACTGAGACAGTGCAAGAAAACCAACTAGCAGAGGACCTGACATACTCCTATTTAAAATGAAGCAGCGGAATGCTCTGGAACAGAGACAGGCATGTTTTCTCTGTAATATGACCCCACACCTCCTTGTCATTTCTGTCCTTGCAGGAACATAAAAATTACAACAAAAGGAGAGACTCCACTCCCACCTCCAACCAGCGGTCTCCCCTTTGATTTAGCACAGCCCTGTGGCCACAAATAGTCTCAGAGACTCCAAACCATAAAAATTCACAGACAACAATGAAAAGTCTCCTGATACAGAGCCCAAAGCCTGACCTGGAGCTCTGAGGGTGAAATCCTACTTTGTAGGCTAATCCCCTAGTATTATCTTTCTTTGCCCCCAAATACACCAATTATTAGAGAGGCTCACATTCCTTCCTCACTCTCAACAAGGACCCTGAGCAGCTAATAATTCAGGATCAGTGCAGACTACCTACCATCTGTGTAGTCCTCCGACGTTAGGGATAAAAGGCTTTGTATGTCACTGTTCTCTGAGTCTGGGGCTTCTTTGTGTGCCAGTCGACTGTTCCCTGAACCGGCCACCCAGGAAGAGGTGGTTGCCTGATGCACCATCACAGTCTCTGAGCCCCGAGAGCCCCAGGCTTCACACAGTCCAGACTGGCCCGGGGCCTCCTCCTCTCCACCTGCAGAGGAGCCAGCTCCCTGGTCCTGCAGCTGCTGCTCCCTTGGCCCGTTCCTCCCACTGGGCCCAGACCCTTCTGACAGCACAATCTGCACTCTGGGGTCAGCAGGCGGCACACAGTGACCAGAACTGCCATACACAGCCTCTTCATATGATGGTAATGCAACCTGGACCCCATCCACCATGATGGAGACCTGGTCCCCAGATACCCCCTGGTCACGCCTGCAACGGAGGAAGAAAAGACAAAGGAAGAATTAAAATACACAAATAAATACCATAATACCAAGACCACCAGCCATTTTTGGGCACTTGCTATGAGCCAGGCACAGCATTAAGTGCTTTATACATTTCATCCCACTGAATCCTCCTTTGAGCCTTTGCAGGTGCAAGAAGGAAGATAAGGCTCAGAGAAGCTAAGTAACTTGCCCAGTCCCACAGCTGGTAAGGGACGAAGCAGGATGTGAATCAATTTCCACCTGCGTCCAGAGACTGGGTACAAAGGCATCTAGCCCTTAGACCCGGGCAAAAAAACTAGGAAGCTGGTGACCTGAAATAAAGCCATCCATTCAGCATAGCTAGAGTAAGAAAGTGAGAGAATGATGGTTGTTCATATTTGTGAATATACCATTGCCTGTACACTTTAAATGGGTACAATGTACAGTATGTGAATTACATTTCTATAAAGTTGTTTAAAAAAACAGGAGAGGGAAAAGAAGCACTGTGGTCTTGAAATGGGACTCTGGACTTGAAATCTGAAAAATGTTCTTGTTTTGATTCAGCTACTTTGCTTGCCTTTTATTTTTTAACTTTGTAAGAATTATATATGAATTATAACATAAGTATTAGAAAAAACACATAGAAAAATGTATGCTCACTGATTTATCCCAAAGATAACACAGGTGTATAACCCTGCCTAGGTCAAGAAATAGAACACTGCTGGGGCCGGCCCTGTGGCTGAGTGGTTAAGTTCACGTGCTCCACTTTGGCGGCCCAGGGTTTCATGGGTTCAGATCCTGGGCACAGACATGGCACTGCTCATCAAGCCATGCTGGGGCAGCGTCCCACATAGCAGAACTAGAGGGACCTACAACTAGAATATACAGCTATGTACTGGGGGCTTTGGGGAGAAGGAGGGAAAAAAGAACACCACTGGCAGACAGTCCTTGTACCTGTGCCTATCACTTCCTATTTCCTCACCACTGAAAGTAACCACAATCCTAGCTTTCATGAAAATCATTCCTTTGCTTTTTATTTTCATAGTTTGACTGCCTAAATACAAATCCTTCAACAACACAGTTTAGTTTTGCATATTTTGGATCTTTATATGAATGGAATGTACAATAAATGTGTGTATGTATATGTGTGTTTGGCTTTTTACTCAACATTATGTTTGTGAGATTTATTCATGCAAATACCTTTTTTGGGATCACTTTTGTAATACACACACACTTTTCTGAACCATTTTGAAAGTAAGTTATTTCTTGCTAATAAGATATCATTTAACACACACCTCCCAAGAACCTCCTCTCCAATATAACTACAACATTATGACATCCTGGAAATTTAACATTGGTCTAATACTGTAATACAAATTTTCCCAACTACTCAAAAATATATCCATTTTGGCTGGTGTCATGTTTGATTTCATCCAGGATCCAATTACAGATCATACACTGCATTTAGTTGTTCTTTCTCTTTCATTTCCTTTAATCTAGAACAATCCACTATAGTTTCCCTTCATGACATTTTTTTGTAGAGTCCAGGCCAGCTGTCTCCCAAAAGGTCCCATAACCTGGACTTGTCTAATTGTTTCCTCGGGATTAGATTCAGATCAATTTTTTCCCAGAACACTACATTTTGCCTAGAATACCACAACATCATTTGTGACGCTGCGTCACCCTCAGTGCATCACATGAGACACATAAGGTCTACAGCTGGACCATATTATTACTGCTAGACTGTTATTACTGGTTCTCAGTTTCCTCATCTGTACTTGCAGATAAAATCTGTGCTACTCAATTCAAATGGCATACACAAGGTGGCACTCATAAAAGTGCTCAGAGGTTTTTGGAAGGAAGGGAAACGATGGCAAGCTGGCGTCCAAGGCAGTGAGCATGCTGGCATGTGTTTAATTTTTGGTATTCAAAAATTTTTTTGTTTAAAAAGTAATACATTTACATAGTACAATTTTTCTTTTTGATTTTATTTTTTTCCTTTTTCTCCCCAAAGCCCCCTGGTACATAGCTGTATATTCTTAGTTGTGCGTCCTTCTAGTTGTGGCATGTGGGATGCCGCCTCAACATGGCCCGATGAGCGGTGGCATGTCCGCGCCCAGGATCCAAAGCAGTGAAACCCTGGGCCGCCGAAGCAGAGCACACGAACTTAACCACTTGGCCACGGGGCCGGCCCCCATAGTACAGAATTTAAACAAGGTCTATGATGAAAACCAAATCTCCCTCCCACTCAAGTCAGGCAAAATCAGCCAGTTACTTTTAACACACTTACTAGTTAACTACAAGGGGGAAAAAACTCCCTAAGTTGCATGAAATGACCAACAGATCAGCTTGACTTTATATGGAAAAGCTGATTCTTTCAAGTAAACAGTTGTCTCCAAATCCTCTTTATTTTACTAATTGTCTAACAACCTTTAAAAATAGCTGCTACCCCCTCCCTCAAACAAAACAAAATAAAAAGAGAAATTACATGCAGTACACAGAGGTTAAACTTAGCCTGGTAAATTCCAAACCAGGACCATTGTATTTAATGCACTTTAGTGTGTTCCTTCGTGCCTGTGAGTGAGAATAGTGACTGATGAAGGGCTGTGAAAGAATATAAACTCTCCTCCTAAAAGGGAAGGAGGAACTGCCAGGACAAGCCAAGCAACTGTGGAGGCCACGACAGCCTGGGAGAGAAGTCCATGCTAAGGGATCCACTCAGGGTCAGCGCCCCACCCTTTGCCACCTGTCTCCTCAGCCTTACCCACCCAGTCTGGGATGATCTGTGGCTAATGCACTCAACTGGAAAAAGGAAAGTGACAAAGGCGGGCAGGAAAACCACTTCCTCTGCTTCTAGGATGGTGCAGCACACTGGTTGCCAATCCTCACTGCACATTAGAACCACCTGGGGAGCTTTTCAAAAAACTCTAACGCCAGGCTCCTACCACAAACCAAACAAACCAGACTGTCTGGGAATTGAGGCCCAGGTATTGGTATTTGCTTTTAACTCCCCACAGGTGCCTCTATGTGCAGCCAGGACTGGGAACCGGGGGGACAAAGGCAGTGACTCGCAAACATGAGCCTTATTCAGAGTCAGCTGGAAGGCCTGTGAAATCATGTTGCCGGCTTCAGCCCCAGAGTTTCTCATTCTGTTGGTCTGGGATGGGGCCTGAAAATTTGTATTCCTAATAAGTTCCCAGGTGATTCTGACGCTGCTAGAACCACACTTTGAGAACCACTGATGTAGGGGAAATGACAAGGCTCTGGAGTTGGACAGATTTGGGTTTGAACCTCGGCTCTGTCATCATCTAGAGGGATGACCTTGAGTGAATGACTTAACCTCTCTGAGCCTCAGTTTCCTTATCTGCAACGTTCCTGTGAGGATTAAGAGAATGTATGCAAAGCAACAAGCGGAGTGCCAGGCCTATCCAGAAGTTTAACACACGGCAAGGTCCTCCTCTTTCCCTGAGCACACACAGACCAGCAGAGGCACCATCAGCACCCCTCTGACAGCCAAAGGCCAGGCCCCCATAGTGACTCCTGCCTCTCACCATCCCCGGGACTCACCTACTGTGATGGAAAGACTTCAGCTTTGGTTGCAGCAGCACAAACAGCACCACAAGGAGGAGAATGAGCGCCACAGAGCTGGCAGTGGAAGCCACTATGGAGAGCGTGGGGACACCGAGTGACGTGTGGGCATCTTTATCTACAGAAACAAACCATCATCAGAAATTTTTGTACCCAGATGTGAGCCTCTACAGCTGATCTTAACAAAGGCCCCCTGCATGGCACCAGGCAGAGACACATGCCATGGCCAGGGCCATTCTAGGAGTTAACAGAGCAGAGCAGCTTTTACACACAAGCAAAGGGGCCATTTCCCTATCCTGTCCCTGAGTCTAAAGTTCCCTTCACTTCGGACCTTTGAGGACCATCTAACATAAACTCACTTACCTCTAGAGATCAGGTTACCTTTATAAACCACTTCTGATCCTGTCCTCAATAGCAGGTTGGTAGACACCAACCATTTAAATGGACACATCATTCCACCATCTTAAGTCTCAACCCTGTTTTTCCCCATATGGCAGAAAATTTATAAGAACTGGGCTGTAATAACCCACTGTTCCAAGCCTGTAGCTTTAGTTGTAAATCTCAGGCCGGTTGCCACCCGTCTCTGGGGTGTCACGGTCTTGAAGCCTCAGTATAAAGCCCAAAGATGACTATATGACACACACTTTCCTGCAGGCAGTTGGATTTTCCTGTCATGCACAACAGGAGGAGGCAGGAGTGGGAGGGATCCTCTGTCCAGCTGGACTGTAGCTTCATAACAAAACAGTCCATTTCCAGTCAAGGAAAAATAATATAAAAGAGACACTACAGAAGGTGTTAGCATTGTGCTCATGTGTTAGCAAACACGGTCAAAGGTTACCAGCACTTGGCTAGGCAAACGAGATCCTGAGCATCAAAGGGACTTTACATGGCAGAATAGATGCCTCAGTAAAGAGACTGAGCCCCTCAGTGGCTCAGCTGAAATGCGGTGGGACATGCACCAGCAACCCCAAAGGTCTCTCACAAAGACACAAAATCCCAAAGGAAGGGAGGCTGCAGGGCATCACGGGGGCTACACTGACCCAGAGCACAGGGTGCCCCAGAGGAAGCTGGCACGACTTCCTGTGAATTCAAGGAAAGCAGAACCCCAGCAGCACCCCTTTCTCATCTGCCAAACTGACCCTCGTTGAGATGGCAGCTAATCTCCATGGCTGGTTTCCATTCTCCATTCTTACACGTCAGGTATTTGTAATCACCCTTCAACATGTAGCCTTCAGCACACAGGTACTCGATGACACTGCCTGCGTTCAAGGGGTCTCTGCAGGGCCGGGGGTGACAGATGTAGCCACCATTCTCTGGTTCCGGGGGCAGGGAACACACTGCAAAGACAGAGAGAGAGTAAAATAGGAGGGGCACTAAGGGATCACTGTTTGGAAGGCTGGGTTGGGAGAGAAGACACACTGGCAGGACGGCCCACGAACCGCAACTTTCCAAAAGCCCTACGAAAGCAAGGAAGATAAAAGTTTCCAAAGGACATCTGATTTTGCTGACAAACACCCTGCCCCTAGCCTGACTATCACAAGGGCATCAGTAGGAGAATAAGAACTGTTTCTTTTTCTCACTTCCTCTAACAAACCTGCAGTCTCTGGCTGTCCAAGATAAGGGGCTCTCCCATTCACAGGACCGCCCACCACTCTCTCATGCAGAGGTGCCCTTACAGCCTCTCACCACTTCCCTTCAACCTACAAACTGCTATTAAGCAAGCTGACTGCCAGCCAGGCTGGGGGGTGGATACCAAGTTGAAAGAGAGATGATGGCTTCCTGCTCTCAAGCTGCTTATTACTGAGAAGGGGAGAAAAGACTCCATTTTTAAAGAGCTGTTAACAAAACAAAGCTGGGGTAGGTGCCACAGGGACCCAGAGGAGAGGTCTGGGCAGCTTCTCTGACACGAGTACAGGAGCCCAAATAAGCCCCCTCAGTCCCCTCTAAGGACATGTCTTCGCCAGACTCTTCCCACACCACCACTTCGCCCAAAGTCTTGAACAGAGGGACACATACGCACCACACTCCCTCTGGTGCCTCTTGAAACTTTAGCCAAGCAGTTCAAAGAGCTGGCTAGCCAGATTTCCAAAGAAACCTCAGTGAACTGCTATACCCGTCACACTTTCCCTCTTTTGTTTGCGGCAGCAAGCCTGCCACAGATCCCCCTGGCTCTCCTTGGACTGTGTCTAATCGGTTCATTTCCTCGACATAATTAATGCTGAGCACCCCACGGCAGCTCCTGAAAGCAAGCAGCACCCACTCACAGGTCCAATGGGCTGGGAATGGGTCTCAGGGGAAGAGGTGCTGATTCTAAAGCCACTCCTGCCTTGCTGCGTATTTCTGCCCAGAAAGCCCACATCTGCATAGAATCTTTGAGCGGGACCCTGGAGATCACATAGCCCTCATTTTATAAGTGAAAAAAGTGAGGTCTACAAAGAAGTGACTTGCAGTTCAGTTTCATTTCAGTTCAACTAATACTGACTGATTACTGTGTAGGGATCATTGTGCTATGCTCTAAAAAATGATAAGCACTTCAAGAACTTGTAGCCAAATAGGTATATGACAAATAAGTACACACATATTTTAAAAGTCATTTTCTTTATGGCTTCTGGGTTTTGTGTCTTGTTTAAGGGCACTTTCCCTACTCTGAGGTTATAAACATCTCTCCAATATCTTCTTCTAATGTTTTATTGATTGGGTCTTTGTGATGTAAATAATACTTTTACCGAAAAAAAAATCATAGGATATATATACACACATGGTGTAAAACTCCAAAAGTAAGAAGGGTTTATAGGGAAAAGTAAGCCCTTCTCCTGTCTCCTAGTCACTCAGTTCCTCCCTCCAAGGCACTGCACTGGTTTCTTCTGTATTCTTCCAAAGATATTCTATAGACAAACTTACTCTAATACAAGTCTAGGACTGTGATTAGTGCCGTAAGAGAGGGAACTCAAAACGGGAAGAACAAGTCTTGTGGGGGGAGGCCAGGAAAGGCTCCTGGAGGAAGCATTTCAAACAGGGCTTTATTTCATCAGGAAAGGAGGTGGTAGTTTGCAGTAAATGCACTGAAGTAGGAAAATGCAGGTTAAGCCCAGAGAACATCAAGTAGACCAGGTTAACTGGGTTGCATAATGTAATAAAAAAAATTTGCCTCCCCCTCGCCAAATAATAATGTGAAGAGCAATGAAACCATCTTGTAGCTGGCCTTGAATGAAACAGGCGGTGTTTATACTGCATTCAAAGGAAAAGGGGAGACCTGAAGGGTTTTGAGAAAGGCAGAATTGCAAGAGGAGCAGAATTGGATATAAGACCGACAGAGGTGGAGAGAACCTTGAGAGTATGTTAACAGTACAGCGTAGTATGGTAAAATGAACTGTACAAAGTTCTTTTATGTTTATCTATGAAGATCATACAAAGGAAACTAGTTAGAGTATATCAGGTTCAGCATGGCAAAGAGGCTGCCCCAGGTCCAAGGAAGGAAATAAGGAGGACTTAGACAGAAAAGTAAAAAAAATAAAAAAATAAAGGGGCTGGCCCCGTGGCCGAGTGGTTAAGTCCGCGCGCTGCGCTGCAGGCAGCCCAGTGTTTTGTTGGTTCGAATCCTGGGCGCGGACATGGCACTGCTCATCAGACCACGCTGAGGCAGCGTCCCACATGCCACAACTAGAAGAACCCACAACGAAGAATATACAACTATGTACCGGGGGGCTTTGGGGAGAAAAAGGAAATAATAAAATCTTTTAAAAAAATAAATAAATAAATAAAATAAAATAAAATAAAATTTTAAAAAGCAAGGTCATTTTAAGACGCCAAGAATACAAGGGAAAAAAATGGCCCTCTTGCCCAGTCAAAGAGCAGAGTGAGAGAGTCTTGGCAAAGGACAGGTGTTTGAGTGGACCCTCTCAGTGAGGCCTGGGGATAACAAAAAAAGGGAAGAGCATCAGGAGGCGCAAATAAATCATCCAACAGCTTCCGGAAGCCACTGTTCTGGGCAAGAGGCTGACTTAATCTGTGCATCGGGCTCGCTCTCTGGCAACCCGAGGTCCACAGAGGGAGTTTCAAGCTCTGCTCTCAACCCCAAAAAGACAATGAACTCATCTGATTTGGCAAAGCTGCATGATTTTAAAAAGAGAAGGAGAAAGGCAGAAGATAGAAATTTTACAGAAAAAAAAAAGTCAATTCTCCTTAGCTTCCTTCTCTGCTTTCCATTATCTCTCACAGCCACTTAGGCCTCCAGTGAGCATAGGAAGCAGCAAGGTAATTTTTCGGGGTGTCCAGCAGAGCGCCTGGCACACGGCAGTCACTCAGTGAAAGACCATCCAACCAGCTGGTGAGGGTGTGGACGGAAGAGAAGCAGAATGATCTGGCTGAGACTTCCTCCTGAGAGTCACCGCAGCCTAAAACCTCAGCAGAAGCGTAAGAACCCTCAATCAGCCCTTCTAAATGCGTTTTGCTTTTGTTGTTTTGGGCACCAGGCTTTCAGGAGGAAGAAGCAAATTAGAAACAAAACAGACTTTTTAAATAAAATTCACTAACAAGCAAATCAAAACAGACTCCAGGAAAGGCCCAGGGTCAGAGTGTTCAGTATAACAAGCTGAACAAATACTTAATTGAACCCCTTCAAAACAAGGTGTAGGGAGTGTGAAAATCAGCTTGAAGACAGGAAACACATTTAAAAACCAAGTGCATTTTAAAAAGACAACAAAAGAGGTTTCTGGCTGAGGTCAGTTATCAATAAAACACTACACTCCCAAACACAGTGACAGAGGGCTTAGGAAACTGTGTCAGTGTTCACTCACAGGTTTGAAATAATGTAGATTCAGACTAAAACCAGCAGCATTTAGAACACAACTGGGCACAGAGAAACAGGTGTTTAATAAAGGTGGTGAAAGAAAGGACAGCCAGAAAAAAGCTTTCCTGGGAATTCAGGGGAGAAGAAAGAGGTTCCCTCAAACTCAGCACACCAACACAGCAGTTCTATTCATCAGGGACACCACGGAGGCAGTACTGTAGATGTCCTGATTTGGTGGTAATTCTATCAAACAATTAGAGCGTGCCTCTTCACACAAGATGCCCTAGGAGGGCCATAAAAGTAAACGTGACAGGGCTATGCCCTCAAAAAACTTGCAGTCTAGAAAAGGACACAGACATGCACACAGCCAACTCTAATGTCAATCAAAGAAGCAAGTGTTCAAAGGTGAGTTTTTCTATTTGCCTGGGGTGTCCTGGGCAGAGATGTCCTATTCACCTGAGCGCTGTAGGAAACCAGAGGAAGGTGAGAGCCTGGGGCAAAGAAGCGAAATGGGAGCAAAAACAGAAGGAGGGGGCTGGCCCGGTGGTGCAGCGGTTAAGTTCCCACATTCTGCTTCTTGACGGCCCGGGGTTCACTGGTTCAGATTCCGGGTGCTGACATGGTACCACTTGGCAAAAGCCATGTTGTGGTAGGCGTCCCACATATAAACTAGAGGAAGATAGGCATGGATGTTAGCTCAAAGCCAGTCTTCCTCAGCAAAAAGAGGAGGTTTGGCAGTAGTTAGCTCAGGGCTCATCTTCCTCAAAAAAAAAAAAAAAATGAGGGAAGGAAAGGATGGATGGAAATCACATATTTAGCACAGCACTGTCCAACAGAAATATAATGTGGCCACAGAGGTTAAAAAAAGTAAAAGGAATATGTGAAAATAATTTTAATATTTTATTTAACCTAATATATGCAAAACACATTATTGATTACATCTCAACATGTAATCAATATAAACATTTATTGAGATATTCTATATTCTTTTTTTCACAGTAAGTCTTCACACTTAACAGCACATCCCAAGTCAGACTAACCAGATTTCAAGTTCTCAACAGTCACATGGGGCTAGTGGCCATTGTATTAGAGGGTACAGATGCTCAGTGGAGAAGTCTATGTCTGAGAGTCAGAGGATGAGTCTGGGGATCTGAGGACAGTGGGAAGGGTTCAGAACCATACCACAGGGCATGAGATAGAAGGATAAACAGCAGGTGTGGGAAGAAGCTAGCACTGAGAGTCCCTTCAGGTTGTTTTAAAAAGCACTGTTTAGGGGCTGGCCCCGTGGCCGAGTGGTTAAGTTATCACGCTCAGCTGCAGGCGGCCCAGTGTTTCGTTGGTTCGTAATCCTGGGCGCAGACGTGGCACTGCTCATCAAACCACGCTGAGGCAGCATCCCACATGCCACAACTAGAAGGACCCACAACGAAGAATATACAACTATGTATCGGGGGGCTTTGGGGAGAAAAAGGAAAAAAAATAAAATCTTAAAAAAAAAAAAAAAAAAGCAGCACTGTTTATGTGCTTGTTCCCAAAACCTTTCTTGATTTATGACGGTCTAATCTCTACTTCTAGCCCTCAATGGTTTATTTGGAGCAGAGAGAGCCATAGAAAAAACAAGGTGAAAACAGAGAAAAAAATGTGTTCAAATATGCAGATTTTGGGGGAGGATATAAGACAAGGAAATAATAATTACTGCAGACAGCGTATTATATGTGTCAGGCACTCTTCTGAGCTCTTTCCCATTTTACAGATAACAATAATGAGGCTTAGCTGAGTTGGGTACTTTGCCCCAAATCACACATTTGTAAATTTGCAGTTCATTCTACAGGCACGCACTCTGGCTCCTAAGCAGTAGGCTTGACTACTAAGCTAATCCAGGCCTAGTGAGGAGGGCAGAGCGCCAGCTTCCATTCCATGACTCACCCCTGGATATGCTAAGCCCTAGAGCTTTCGGAACATCTAGCCGCTCTGTATGTGAAAGGAAAAGTCATACTACAGAGTGAACAGCCTGGTTCAAAGGAGAGGGGATTCTCCTCAAGAAAACCTCCCAAGAAAGTTGGGACTAGGCATTCCAGACAGATGCAAAAAGATGGGGATCATATCCGACTACAGTCACAAGGTTTCTTCTGAGGCCTCCTTTAAAGATCTCAGTAATAACAGCTCATATTTATTGACCATCTACTATATGCCATGCACGGGTCTAAGCATTTTACATGTGTAACTCATTTAAGCTTCACAAAAACCCTGTAAGGAACATATTATAACATTACACAGAGTAGCAAATTGAGTGAAAGAAGTTAAGAAACTTGCTCAAGGTCACCCAGCAGGGTAAGGGGCAGTCAGGATTTGAATCAGGAAGGCTGGCTTCCCACTCCATGGCACAGGGCAGTAAAAGAGGGTCTCCAAGTCTAGTTTCTCCTCCCGTACCCACATCCTGGAAAGGAGCCAGAGAGAAGGGAGCCCAGAGACAATCTGGGCATTGCGTGTGAACAGTGGTCTCTCTATGCCTCAGTTTCAGTACATGAAGGCACTGAACCAAATGATCTCTTCTGACATTTGCAGATCTGTCTGAAGTTGAGTGGGTGGCTGGCCTCACCACCTACCCGAGGTTCCTCCATAAAAGTCCTACAGCCACCATGGTTTTGAATTGAGCACAGCTGTGGGAGCCTAACTTAAGGCAAAGCATCCAGTCTGTGCAGAAGTTCCTGCATCAGTGAGGGCAGACTCCTGCCTCAAGCATGTGGTGGGAGCAGGGAAACAGGCAGGAAGAGTTCAATTATTCCAGATACCCAAAGGGCTGCTTCTGTCCACGGCTTTCCCCCTTCCTGACCCCCTACTCAAGTAGTCAGAAGTCTAAAACAGGCTGCAGTGAGAGGGAAGAGACGATTTCTCATGCCATTTGCAACCTTCCTCTCCTCTAAGACAAACCTTCCCAGCAGGCAGACAGGAAGCCTATTGTCTAGCCAGGATCCCTTTTCTCATGAGAACTTCCCACATACTGGGGCAGGGCCAGCCTGCGGTAGCTCAGGCCTTTCCTAGGGTGTGGCCCTGGAGCTGTTGGGGGTGAGGGGTTGGGGGAGGGGAGAAGGGTGGATAGACAAGAGAGGGAGAAACCATCCATGCCTTAGACTGCCCCTACCACTCTTCTCAGGCCCTGACCGCCATGTTCCTAAGAGAGGTCTAGCCCAAGCCCTGCTCCAGGAGATTGGCAACTCACAAGTGGGTCTGGCTTCAGAGCCTGTCCATCTTGTTTTAGGTCTGGGTCCCTCCTCCGCCCCACCTCACAGAAGGGGAGAAATGCCAGCCAGCAGCTTCAGAGCAAACAAGAAGGAGGAACATTTTTTTTGTTGCACCCTGCCACAAACATGAAAACTCTTGTCACCTGGAAGCAGACACCAAAGCCCTTAGTCATTCTGAAACAAGTACTGTTTCTCTCCTCTGCCTGGAAACCCTGACCTGGAAACAGGTCAGCTGGAACCCCACCCATCTTTCAAGATTCAGTTCCAAGGTCACCTGCTCCAGGAAACCGTCCGTCCTAAAGAAAACTGCCAGGGAGAATGAAGTAGCACAGGGTGGAGCTTACCAGCATGGGCCTAGAATGAGAGCCCTGAGGTTGTGTACTGCTCTGACAGTTACCCACTGTGGGGGGTTGGGCAGATCTTCCTATTCCTCAGTTCCCTCACTGTAAAATGGGGATTTTACAGCAATCCTGTACAGATTAATCACAACTATGCAGGTAAAGTATCTGGTATTGGGGTCTGTCACATACTAAGTGTTTAATCAACAGTAGCTTTATTGTTCCTCCTCTGTTCCCTAACACCTTCAGTCCTCTCTATCAAGTGACCACTGTAATGTAGTTTCTGCAATTATTTTCTCACAGGTCAGTCTTTTCCCTATCTTTCCACTAACCCCACCCACCCACCCAAACAGTGGGGCAAGCATCTGTTCTGCTCATTTTTATATCCCTAGCTCTTAGCATAGAATCTGGCAGATAGTAGATGCTTAGTAGAAAGCCGACTTGACTTGCAAAATCCACCCCCCCCACCCCCGCCATTTCAAGACACTGTCTTGTTTTAACTACAAAGGGCCACATGGTTTCTGATTTGAGATGAGTTGAGAACAGACTAGAGCAAAGAGAATCCCTCCATATGGTACATTTCATGTTCTCTAAATTGGTATGTAACTGTGAAAATATACTCCCTACCTACCAGGAACAGGGCCAGAAGGGGTCAGAGCATGGTCTTGGAGATCAGACAGATGAATCTGGGTTTGACTCAGAGGCCCACTCTGCAGACTTGTCAACTGCCTGAACTCTTCGGAGCCTTACTCCTTAACAGCCAAACTCACCTCCATGAAGTTTGAGAGGACTGATAAAACTGTGTACCTGAAAGAATCTTGCATCATGCCTGGCACATATCAGGCACTGATAGATTTTTTAATATTTATTTTCACATAGCAAACTAAACCCTTACCTCTGGTTTTTAGAATGAGTTAGGGCAAAGGCTTTGGCAAAGAAAACAGAAAGGATTGTTTCAGAAATTTCTAGGTATCTGAGAGAGGACAGGCAGAGAAGAGAGCAGGATGAGCACCTTGGGGCATCTTTCTCTGCTTTCCCCTTGCTCCAGCTCAGTAATACACCAGCCCCTTTCCCCACTTCCTTCTCAGCAGAACAGCCTGAGCTGCTCTTGACTGACAAATGGCCTCCATGGCCTGTTACCCTTTCACTTCCTCTTGTTCTCGCAGCTCAGGGACCCGAGGGAACAGGATGCCAGCTGAGGCTGTGCCCTCCACTTCCCCACCCACTGTTATGACTGCTAAAAGAAGGATGGGCATGAGGACCACTCTCTTTCACCCTACTGCTCCAGGCCTGGGCCACTCAGTGTCTACAGCCTCCCACCCAGTGCAGTGACCTACAGAGCAGAGCCCACAGTTGTCCCCCATCCCTAATCCCAGGGTGATGGGATGACAGCAGAGCCAGGGAACCAGACCATTCCATGTACATTAATAAATGTTACTGTGTTCCCCTTGAGAGTGGTAATTAAAGGGTTAAGAGAAAGCAGATGATTATTTCTTCCTCAGCAGCAATTGCTACTTCATGGTCTCAACGCCTTCACCCTATCATCTAACTAAGCTGCACATGTGTTTGGTCTCCCCTCAAAATTCCCCAAGAGCATGGAGTCTAGTCCTCTGGAGGAAGGCCCCAGGCAGCTGCTTAAGGCACTGTCCAACCTCAGAAGGGTAACTGATGAGCGGGTGATAATTAACTTAGGAGTCTGGCTTGGAGTTTAAAGCAAGGTTGGACTCTTGAGTACAAAGGTGAGAGTTGTGGTTTCATTTCAACTCATTGATCTAATGGTAACTCCTAATGATGAGTCCAGTGCCAAGCACACACAGCAGGCCTTCCAGAAACACAAATTTAAACAACATAAATTGAATGATCTCTGTCGCTCAACAAGGTAGAAATGAGGAAAAGAACATGTATCAACAGGCACTTAGACTTGGCACCTTAAACGAGTCAGCCTGGGGCCGGCCCCATGGCGGAGTGGTTACGGTCGCGCGCTCTGCTTCGGCAGCCCAGGGTTTCGCCAGTTCGGATCTTGGGCGCGGACATGACACTACTCATCAGGCCACAGTTGAGGCACTGCTCACAGAGGCCACAACTAGAAGGACCCACAACTAAAATACACAACTGTGTACTGGGGGGATTTGGGGAGAAAAAGCAGGGAAAAAAAAAGGTGTCATCCTGTTTAATTCTCCCACTCTATGAGGAAGGTGGTATTATAATACTCAGTTTGCTCAGATGAAGAAACTGAAGCTTGGCAAAATTTAGTAACGGCCTGAGGTTACAGGGCTACGAAGTATTAAGAGTCCGGATGCAAACGCTGGTTTGCTGTTCTCTCTATTGTAGGGAAGCTCCTTGATTACAGATGCCACTGGAAAAATTTACCCCAAGACCTACAGAAGTATAACATGGGGGTGGGGTACTTCTGACAAGAGTTACAGCAATTCCTGTTTGGAGAAGAATGTGGACTGGTGAGTTTACTTGTGCCCAGAGGACTCGGCTCATATCTCAAGTGGGCCCAAATCTTTCCAGAGAAATGGGGGAAAAAGGCAAGACAGTTTCCTGCACTAATCTCTGAGCACTACTAACAATGGAGCTATTTAAGGATCACAGACACCAAAGCTGCAAGTGGGAGAAGGTATGGAGGCATTTTCGGCTAAGAACGCAAGTCTTACAAGAAGGATATGTGAAAGGAAGGTTGTCATTAAACGCAGAATGGGGATGCAGCCTAGAATTAGACAGAGGGCTGCTTTTCTGCCCAGCTGCCCAGAACATACATGGTCACTGGAGCATCTCTGACAAAGCCCAAAATAAACAGCCTCTGTCAGTACCGCCAGTGAGTCAGGCGGCATTTTGCTTCTCCCAGGTGCTCAACAGGCTACTGCTACTCACAGAGGCCTACACAACTGCAAAGAATGAAAGGAAATACTTGGTAAACTCAGACAGTGGCAGAAACCTGAGAAGGCTGAGGTGATGGCCTAAAACCAGCAAAACACCATAGTTCTTTGAAAAACATTCACCAGTAATTGAGGCGTAAAGGTCTGAATGGTCTTTTCTAAAGAAAGATGTGATTGGGTCTCCTTATGACAGACAAGGTGGAAGTACCAGACCATAAGTCTAAGGCATGCCACGAAGTGAGCCCTGTACATTCCCTGGGGGCTTGTGTCAGGCCTAACCTACCACAAGACAGAGACTACGGAAAAGAAAAGGTTTAGGGGTTTTTTTTGGGGGGGGAGGGCACGGATGAAGCTGCCAAGGCAACAAGTCTGCCTTTATCATCTCTGAACCAACAAGTATAAGGAACACTGTGACAAATGAGCATGGGTAGATAGAGTCAAAAGTTACAAAACTCACTAATCTGGATGTTCTTCCTCCTCCATCTTGTGGGGGATGGGATTCTCTTTTTGAAACTTTTCATCTTAAACCACCCTGTCTCCCGTGGCCACCACAGGAAAAACAGCTTGTCACGCCTTCCTCGTTTCCTTTGCACCTCCTAGAAGGGAACTTATTACCCTGAGCTGATCAAGGACAGTGAGGACTCAAACTCATCCAAGTTTTTTTTGTTCTTCCCTACTTTCAACATTTGGGCCTTTCTAAAGTTCTAGACCAGATGGGCCCATGGAGGTCAATCAAGGGGTTGCATGCCAGAGTATTCCTAGCAGATCCCTTTCCTCCTCCCAGGCAGAAAGGAAGACAGAGAGAAAGCCTCTCACCTCCTACGGATCCTTCCCACATGCTTTTTTTCTGAGGAAGCCATACTTAAACCTCTGTAAAGAACTTTAAAAACAACAGGAATCCACTCAAACCCACTGTGAGGTCCAAAGCAGGGCACCTGGCCCTCAAGGTGCTTTCCTACACATCTGAGACTTGCCTCCCCTTTGATGTCAGCCTGCGCATTTATCAGCCTGGCTCCAGCATGTTGTTGGGATTCCTTGATCATTAAAAAGAGCAACCTCAAAACAGATTAGTGAAGTGTGGGCCTAGACCAGGTCAGAGTCAGGGTAGTCTCAACTATGCTTCATCTGTCACACTGAGGCCACGCTCCTGTCGCCTCCTCTGGCCTCTCTTGGTCTTTGGACCCTTGACTCTGGCAATTCACCTCAACTGACCAGTATGAGATTCCTGGTCAGAAGATGCTGCCTACTGAAGCCTCACCCATTCTGTGTGTTAGTAGATAACTATGTCCAAATGCCACAAAGGTGAACAGAAGATACCCTTTAACTGTTTGTCTTCAAAGAATGCGTTTGATAATTTTCACCCAGAAGAAAGTAAAAAGCATTTACCAGTGTTGATTCTTATTCTCTCTGGATTTCACTTTCCTAATAGGAATTTCCCAGAGTTCATATAAGGATTACATTTATCCATTCATTCTTTCAACAAGTGTTTATTAAGTACCAAAGCACTGTCGCAGATAATGGGGGAAGGAGGGTGGAAAGATGAAAAAGATATTATAGACCCTATTCTCTGGGAGCTTACTGTTCAATAAGTAACCATAATAGACACACGTTAGAAATCAATATGGCCTACAACAGGAGGTTCTGAAGAAGGATTAATCCAAGGAGGAAGAGATCAGAAAGGATGGAAGAAATGGTATTAGAACTCCAACTTTAGAGAAAGTGGGACTGTGACTATGGAATAAAGGATTGTGACTATGGGATTGTGGCTGGGATAAAGGAAGGTGGGAAGAAGACCTGAGGGGAGATGGGGGCGGAGCAAAGGCAAAGAAGTAAGAAGAGATAGTATGCATTTGGAAAGCAGCAAGTGATTCCAGGTTTAACAGTAGATAGCGATAGCTGGAAATTTAGAAAATCAGGCTGGCGCCAGAATGGGGAGGGCCCAGAATAAGAAGGCCAAGGAATGAAAAATCTCGGGTTCCTCTTCCATAAAATGAGATTTTAAGGACCCTTTCAGTCCTAAAATGCAAAGTCATGTTAGTAACAATAAAATGAAAGTCTGTTTTATAGTAATAATCCAGCTGAAGGAGCCAGCCATATAAATCTGCCTGCCTACTCTGGAGACTATTTTTCAATGGAGCTGGGTGTGTGCTGGTGTGGTAGAGTGGGGACAAGAGAAGGACAGGTGGAAAACCATGTGAGTTTTCCAGTGCAGATTCATCATGATTCCTAAGTTTGCCTCGATGAGGGGGGTCAGAAAAGAACTGAAGCAGAGAAAAGGAATACAAAGATATCTTGTGGTCAATTTCTTTCCCAGGGTTCTCTCACATGGCAGCAGATGGCCTATGCCTGGAGGACTGGATCTCAGAAAGCAGATGCTCCTAGGTCCTGATTCTAACAGCTGGGGTCACAGGACCTCCATGCACAAGCTGAATGCTAGAAATCAATGGGTTGCATTGTGCCTTCATGCATGAGCTCTCACGTCCAGGCTCATGCCCTCTGCCTGCCTGTAGCGGAGGACTGGGGAAAATAACACTACACACTTTGAAAGACTGTACTTGCAAATTAATGGAAAGATAAAGTATTATAAAGTCCAATTTTATTTAAATTACCTTGACTTTGCGAGGAAACTACTGAGATGCTAATTATTTGAAAGATAAAGGACTTGCTCATAAGGTCAAGGAGAGGTGGCAGAGGGGCAGATTATAATCACGAAAATCATGAACTGCCTCTGGTCCTCCTCTTCCTCCTGCCCAATGCAAAGAGGAGTCTGGCTCCACCATACCAACCAAAAAGCAGGCTAGATGTTTCATGTACTAGAAAAGGGAATAAAAATCCATAAAACGATGTGTGTGTACACAGAGGAGTATAAGTGTATGATTACATAATTAGGCACATTAAAGTATTTAGACTGATGAGACTAAAAGCCCCTACTCAAAGGCATTCCACCAAAGTTGAAAGTGGAAAAAGAAAATAGAAAATAAAGCATCTAATTGCAATCTTCCACAAAGCCAGACATCCCCAGCTGGTGCCACAGCTGAATTCTCTTAATTAACATGTTGTAATGGCAAGCATGAAAGACACTGTATGCTTGTCAACTCGATGCCGTGGCCAGCCAGGCATGGGAGAAGCCTGCAACACTGCTATAATTAAAGATATTTTTCTCTTTCTATTATAATGGTACTGTGGTGTGGGATGTTGGTTATTTTTCCTTAAAAACTTAGCTGCTTAAAGCACACACATACAACAACTCTATATCCACAAAGTTAGGGAATGAGACTGAAGAATATGAAAAAGTTCAGTCTAGAAGCTGGTTTATGTTTTGGTGGTTTTCTCTTATCTCCCCAAACTTAGGGCTTTACAAGTTAGAGAAGGCTAGTAATGTTTGAGCAGCCTACACTTTTAAACAGAAGCCCACCTGATAACTTAAAATCACAGGTTAAACGTGTCTAAATGGAAGAAAGATGACAGAAATTAGCATATAAATGAGTACAATGCATGCGGAAAGTCATTAATACATGAAGAGAGTAGGTCCATATGGAATGTATTCCGCAGGACAGACTCTCACAGCTCTGGAAGGGTCTTGCACACTTACAAAGTGGGCTTTGTTTTTACATAAGTCTTAGTCACACCAGAATCTGGTTATAGGTAGTCACTCCACGTCTCTGAAAATGCCCTCCAAGGTCAAACAATAGGTTTACATATTATAAGGAAGTCCTGTTGTCAGAAAGCCAAACAAGACCATAAAATGTCTAATTATACTCTGCCTTTTAGATCCAATCTTGGACAATATAATTTGGGCATTTTACATATTATTCTTTAACTCTGTTTTTTTGTCTTCACAACTGAGCAGCGCTATTGACTTACAGTCAGCAAGTATTCAACTGACACTAATGATTCCCCAGTTCTGGCATGCTCAATTTCACAATAATTTCCTCAATTATATCAACTTTAGAAGACCTACCCCTTTTATAACTACCATCAGCAATGTCATTTTTCTTTTCTTTTTTTAAAGATTGGCACCTAGGCTAACAACTGTTGCCAATCTTCCTTTTTTTTTAAAGGATTGGCACCTGGGCTAACAACTGTTGCCAATTTTTTTTTTTCTGCTTTATTTCCCAAGCCCGCCCCCCGCCCCCGCCCCCACCCCAATACATAGTTGTATATCTTAGTTGCAGGTCCTTCTAGTTGTGGGATGTGGGACGCTGCCTCAACGTGGTCTGACGAGCAGTGCCGTGTCCGCGCCCAGGATCCGAACCCTGGTCCGCCGCAGCGGAGTGCGGGAACTTAACCACTCGGCCACGGAGCCGGCCCCAGCAATGTCATTTTTCCATTTTCAACCCATCCCTACAAAATAAAGGCCAAAAAATTCAAGTTACTGCGCCAGCATGCACGACCGCACAGATGGAGCTGGTGACGCTGCTCGGAGTGCACTGTAGGCTGGCAGGCAGCCATACCTCACAACTGCTCAAGAGGTTCTTTCTCAACTTCTCCACAAAAGTCCAAATTCATTACAGAAAGGTGACTGGGGTGTCGATTTACAATGTACCAGAGTACAGATTGTTCCTAAGACAAATGTTTAAAAGCTGACTGCTCAGCATTGCTTCAGAACCACTTCATAAGGCATCAAATTTGAATTCCCTGCCCCTCACTCCCCTGGCCCCAAAGGCCCAGAATCATTTTGGTGAACCCAAAGAAAATATATTCTTAGGCAGGCCCAGATACAAATGAGGAATGTGTCCAGGACCAAGGATCTTTGGCACTCAGCAACAAACACACACCAGCATTTTATGAAGAAGGCAGGACTGCATCCAGGGCTCAGAGGTTTGCACTTTACCAACTGAAGCTAGTCAGCACCTGCCAGAGGCCTGTTACTCAGGATGACAGCTCATCGTGGGTTTCCCCAGCCTTTACGCCTTATTGATGGAAAAGGCTTGTCACACATGCAATCAGGGGTCCTTAGAGTCTTTGCAGATGCCTCCAGCCAGACCTTGCAGTGGAGTAACAGAACAACAGTTCCTTCCCCAACAGAGAGCAACTTGGCCTACGGGAAACTGAACCAATGTGCCTCGTATACTCTGTCAAAGTGGGGAATGTCCTCTGGGGCTAGTTCAATTATACTCACAGGCCTTCTGCAAAACCAGAGGAAACCACGTGCCCCAAAATGGTACAGAAGTTGCAGAGCAACTGATTCTGAACTCTGGGCCTGATGCTTTCTCCCCCAATCCATCCTCTACATCTTCCCAGCTAGCCTCACCTCTCAGAGGGACAGAGAAAAACAAACACAAAGACCACTGGGCCTTCTGCAAATGTGGGCAGAGCCAATGACGGTCAAGCCCTGTTTTAGGGACCATCCTGTTACTTAACTGTAACAAAGTGATCACTCAGAATGGTCTTAGCAGTTTATCTATCAGCAATCCAGAACAGTGTCTGAGGCCTCACAGCTTTCATGAAAAGGAGAAGAAAGCACGGGTCTTTAAAATGCAGTAACATGAGGTGAAAGCTGAAGACTCAAGGCTCCAAGCTAAGTGTTCCTCCCTAGCACCTCTCCTGCACAAGGGCCCCAAACCCCTCAGTGGGGAGAGCCAAGGCTGGCAGTGGAGCCTCTGCCTGGCCTTATACCCTGGTCTGACCCCAAAAAGGAAGAGCTCACTTCCCAGGGCTGCAAACATGATGCCTGCATCAGCCGTGCTGTGGGTCTGTGCCAGGGAGCTTGGAGTGGGTCAGCTGGGAGTGGCAGGCCAGCCCAGGCACAGTAGCTGGTATTGAAACTGTCATTCATTTTTCTGACTTAAGAGAACTGGGTAGGACCTCCCTTGGCAATCATTTACTTTTCTCTCTTTCTACTGGAAATTAATAGATCTTATGATAAGCATAACATGCTTATGCTTGTTGGTCTCCACTGATACAATCTCTCTCAACAAAAATTTATTTTCCCAATTCCCATCTTTCACAAAGAGCAACCACTAGATAGACACCTTGTTAAGAAGGGCACTTTTTGACTGGTTCTCTTTGATTTTACTTAGAATCCAAAGTTACCCAAATTCTTTATTTAAAATTGTTAAGGGGGTGCAGGGCACAGGGGAAGGTAATAGCACTCAGCATTGGCAAGGGTTTTGGAAACAGCTCTCTTGTACTACCGATTAGGTATGAGGTAACTGGTGTCACCTGGACCTGAGCAATAATCCCTGGCCAATCACCAGCTGGAGGCCTGGAACCTGCTGTATATTATGCCTGGCCCCACTGGGCCCACCAGGGGATATCACCTCCACTCTGAGCAGGGCCTGGTCAAAGCTTTACTCAGGGTGGCACCCCATAGCTGGTCCTACCCAGCCAGCAACAACCTTATGGCCTGAGTTGCCATGCCCTGCCAAGGGGAGCTGCAGAGGGCCAGAGGCCACAGGCACTGTGGGACCACGCTCCTGCAAGACAGAAGCAGCTTTCTACCAGGCCATTCCTCTCTCCTAGTACCTAACAGCATGACTTTCTTCCAAGAACTATGGATGAAGTTGCGGTTCCCTCCTGCTGCCCACCTGGAGGCATACTCCAATTTACCCTGGTAGGTTAATCTTCCCCCAAAACACATTTTTCCTAATAATGCTCTCTTCCCAGAATCTTCGAAAGGCTGCCAATTTCTTTCTATAAGTCTAAATGCTTCTGCTGGATATGTGAGCTCTCCACAATTTGGCTTGTCCCATTTCTCCAACGTCAAGTTCCACTAGGCTACCCCCACTGGCCACACTGACGCACAATCATGGCCTCAGATCAGCCTTCTGGCTCCTCTCAACTCCTTCTTCTTCCCCTCTCCTCAATATCCTCCACTTTTCCCTCCATCAACCCAAACCCAACCCATAGTGCAAGGTCTGATCTTAGTGGTCTCTTCTACAGGCATTTCCTTTCTCTGAACTAAAGCACCCATGGCTACACAATCTAGCAGACAGTTACATACTATTTTGTTCAGCACTGCTACATGTGAATTGGTCCTGCCTCTTCAGGGTAGCTTGAGCATCTCAAATGGGCAGAGAACCCACCTTCACCAGCCTGGGCACATTTAACACACTGGACAAATACCTCCTGCAGCCTGTGTCTAGAAGAGTTGATACTTCTTACAACATGGACTGATTAAATGCTTAAAAAGATGACAGCTCTTGCTTCCTAGGGAGTCTCTCCTCCCCAAACCCCACTCCTGGTCCCAGTCCTGGCAAACTCTGAGACTTCTGCCTGCAGACAGCCAGCATTCCAGCTCGCATCAAAGCACCAAACAAAGGATTTCACAACATCCCCCCCCGCCCCGCTTCAGGCTCCAAAGCTCTTCAAGGGCACCCTGTTTAAACAAGAGGTGCAGTATATTTTTGGGAAATGATGAAGCAACTTCCCATAAGGGGAAAGAAAAAATTTCCCAAGTGCTAAAAAGGCTTCTTGGAAAACAAATAAAACAGCTTCCTTGCCAGGGCAGACAGAAAGGATTTGACATCCAGACTCTTCATCCTTGGCAAAAGAGCCTGTTGTGCAGGAATAAGAGAGATGAGAGCTGCAGGGGGAAAAAGGAAGCAAATCCTTATGGCCAGATGTAGAACTCAGCATAGTTTTCAGAATTGGAGGCCCAACCTAATCCTTCATTTGATACTGCCCAAGGTGCCACTGGGAGCTCCCCCACTTTCTCTCTTACAGACCTTAAACAACAGAGGTGAGCTTAAAATTTGGGTGTGAATGTAATCATATTTTACATACACCAGGAACACCTGCTATTTAAAACAATTGCACAGTGATTCCTTTGGTGGATGGTAAAAATCTTTTGCAATAACTATACTCTGTTATTAAAAAAAATCGGAGGGGGTAATTGTGTATTTCTTACATTTGGTTTGATTACAAAAGACTGTTTTCTCACACAGTCCAGAGTACCTGGGTCAGGAGAAGGAGCATGGGCAAACTAGGGCAGAAGGAGAAAATACATACTATTTTGCTCGATCTGCAAGGCTTATCTAACTACTCCTCATATACTCTACTCCTAAACTACTACTAACCAAACATTACAGCAACATTAGCAGTACTCTTCAAGTAAGAAGAAAGAAAAGCATCACTCACAAGGAAACCTCTCAGGTCCATGTCCCTGTGAAGACCTAATGTTTCCACAGCTGGTAACACAGCATTTCTGAGTGCTCAGACTGCACTTTGGCATAAACCCCTTCCCCATAACTTGAGAATTCATATTCACCTAGGCTATTTGGAGGGACTAGAGGCAGTGTGCAACAGATCAAATCCTAGCTTTGCCCCCAGCTTTGCCCTCATCAGCATGAGCAAGGAATGACTCTTCCCCTTTGTTGTCTTACTTTCCCCATCTATCTAGTGACCACTCTCAAGAACTAATCAGGGGCCGGCCCCATGGCCGAGTGGTTAAATTGACGTGCTCCACTTTGGCGGCCCAGGGTTCACCAGTTCGGATCAAGGGTGTAGACCTACACACTGCTCATCAAGCCATGCTGTGGCAGCGTCCCACACAGAAGAACTAGAAAGATGTACAACTAGGACGTACAACTACATACTGGGGCTTTGGGGAGGAAAAAAAAAAGAACTAATCAAAGGGCCATAAACAAGGTGCCAAAGAAAGTTAACTCATTCATACACAATAAGGATGTGCAGAAGGTTCCCACAATCCCATATCCTCTGACGTGAGTCCCCTCTGCAGGGCCTTCCCTTTCTCAGGTCTCCACACTAACCCTCTTACAGCAGGCCACTAGGGCCTGCAGGCTTTCAAGCAGAAGGAACTCCTCTTGTCCATACCCATGTGGATTCCTCCTCTAAACCTTTTTCAGAAAATAAAACTTAATCTACCTAATTTGCATGTTTAACAGATTTCCAGCATTCATGAAATTTTACTTTTTAGGCTGCTGAAGGGGAGTCAGGAGATTGGGTATGGCTAAACAGGAAAAACAGCACCATCAGAATTCTTTCCAGGAGCAGAGACTTTATCCTGGCAGCATTAACACACACACACAATTCATCGCCACTTTTTAAACATGCCAATTTAAAATAAATGTCAACTTATTATTTTTTAAAATGAGCAATAACTGATTTGGTGATGGGGAAAGTGAAGGACTAGGTGTTTCTGTCCATCTGTTCAGTGCTTTCACTCTCTGCAGACAAGATATGCTGGAAGACAATTTATAAGGGTGTCTACATCAGCTCCTTAATCACAAAAAAGAAATCCCTTTCTCTTGCAGCTACTAAAGACTGGGCTGCAAAATGACAGCAGGCCAATCCTGTAAATACAATTTATGAGGAAGGAATTTGTGGGGAAGGGATGGAGACACAGCAGCTATCCCCTAACAAAGCTAGAAGTGAAATTAACTCCAAGTCTTCATTTTAATTCGAAAGGCTGAGTCAGTCGGAGAGACTAAGATGAAAAAGAATCATCCTCTCAGAATTCACACTTGCTGAGTTTTGTGGGGTCTGAGACTTAAACGGGCTCTCCCTGCAGAAGACAAATGGGGAGCAACATTTGAGATGGAGGGAACAGCATAAGCGAGGCACTAGGGGCACATTCCATGGTGAATTATGGGAATGATAAAATGCCTGGTGAGGTCCCAGGACACAGAACAGGATAAGGAAATGACTGGAGAGAAAACTAAAAGCATAGATGAAGATTATGTTCCTAAGGAGTATGGCTCTAACTATAAGCCTTATAGGAAGCTCTGAGGTGGGGAAGACCCTGGAGACAGAAAAGCCAATAAGAGCCTGGTGAGAGATGATGAGGGCTTGGCTGTCAGCAGTAGTATTTTCTTCTTAGCGGGCCATCATTTATACCCCTGACTGCAGGTAACCAGCTAGCTGCCTGCCCACCCACTGCCCCCCTCGCCCATCCCAGCACAGACACAAGCAGGGAAGAAGAGCTCTGGTGTGTCTATGCTAACAGAAACTCAAGTGTCCAGTGGAAACTGTGGGCTTTGCAGAGGGGATGTGCTTTCAGGATCCCTGTCACTGGTCCTCTAGACAGCAAGCTGCAATGAACCAATGAACCCAAGGGACCAAAATGAGAGTGTACACCATCTCAAGCAGACTGCTGTTTTCTGCAAAATGCTAAGAGACTCTCGAACAAAAGGGGTGTCAAGAAGGTCACTAAATCCCTGACTGTCCTTCCCCCATCCCCTCTCACCCCCCAAAAGAAAACTCAAAAAAATTCTATTTTAAGGATAGATGTGGAAAATGTTCTTTTCAGGCTATATAAATATTTTTGAGAAGATGTAAAATTATAAAAAGTATTCCTAGCGGCTGAAGGGGCTGGAAAATGGTAGATTCCACCCATAAAAATACATTCTAAAACTTCTAGGAGAAAATATAAGAGCCTATCTTTTTGAAATTTGGAAAGAATTTCTTAAATAAGTCAAAGAAAACACATTACAGAAAGAAAAAAATATGAGTAAAGTGGACATCATAAAGCAGCAGTGGTTCTCAAATTCTTTGTTCACCAGGTCCCTTTACACTATTAAAAATTATTGAGGATCCCCCAAACAGTTGTCTGTGTGTTACATTTCTTGATACAAACCATAGTGGAAAATAAAACTAAAACAATTTTATCATTTATTTATAAATTCATTTAAAAATAACATTAGAGCGATTGTGTCAACACATGTCATGCAGCCCTGGAAACTTTACTACACATCTGTGAAAGATTGAGTGCAAAAAAGGCAAATAGCATCTTAGTATTAATATGAAAATATTTTCAACCTTGTTAATCTCCTGAAAGGATCTCAAGGACCCTTGAAAACCACTGCCATAGAGAAAGCTAAAATAATCTAGAAATTGGGAGAAGATAAACAAGAAAATACAAATTAAAGCCACATGAGGATTGAATTTTATGCCCATCTGATTGGCAAAAATCACTATCTAACAATACCATCCATTGCAAAGCATGTGGAGAACCAACAATTTTCTTATATATCACCAGTGGTGTAAACTGATACAACTACTTTAAAGAGCTATCTGGCAATATCTAGAAAATTGAAGTTGTGCACTTCTAATAATCCAACAACTCCACTGCCAGGTATATATGCCAGAGAAATTTTGAAGACACGCTTGGGACACACGTAGAAGGATATTCCTTGCACAACTGTTCCTAACAGTGAAAAACTCAAGTCATTTATATGTCCATCAATGAGAGAATGGTTACAAATATTTTGGTATATCAGCACAATGGGATGCTATGTTAGAAGTAAAACAAACATATCAACATGGGTAAATCTCAAAAACAATGTTGAGTGAAAAAAGGAGTCTATGGAAGATCATATACATTTTGAAACATATTAAGCAATATTTTATATTGCTTAGTAATCCATGTATAAGTATGTAAAACATGTACATGTAATAAATAAAATACATGTAAATACATATGTAAGTATGTAAAAACACAGAAACATAGTTGGAAGGATACACATTAATTTAGGATACTGGTTACCTCAGGAGGAAAAGAGCTGAGCAGAATACTAAATCTAGGCAGCAAGATATTAGTCTCCGTATTTTTTTAATGTTTGAAAATTTTCATTGAAAAACTGAAAATGGGGTAATAGATTTAAAGTGGCTATTACCTGGTACATATTGCATATTAAGTGTGAATTCTTTTCACTATACTATAGGCATTTTTTTAACACCCCAAAAAGGCAGGTCATTTATTAACAGGGTGTTTGATAATTGATAACTGTTCTAATCTTCATAACCACTCTAGGTCCCATTTGGTCCCAAACTACAGTCAGAAATGCTTAAGATTCGCCAACACTGCCAAATCCTATGGAAGACATGGGATTATCTTTTCCATGGCTCTCAAGTATCCAACCCTGAATCCCAGACCTGTTTCCACCCATGCAGTGACTGACTCCAGACCCCCTCCCCTGAAACATACTCATGTGAAGACTAAGCCACAAGCAGCATCTGTAAAAATGCTTTTCTTAACACAGGAAGATCTGGACTTTGTTTTAAAGGTACTCGCCTCAATGGCCCACCTGCCTTCAAGTCAAGATAGCAGCCAAACTAACCCAGCTGCTATCAGAGTCAGTTTAACTTACACCATTTAATATCCACGCCTCCCATTCCTCCTTAGTTTATTCTGAACACTTGGTCCTCAGGAGGGAGCCTCTATGAGGTCAAAACCCAGGTCCCTGACCCCTAATGTATTCTGCAAGATGGAGGGCACCAGCATTCCTTTAGAGTACAGTGTTTCTCAAAGTATGGGCCACCCTCACCACCTGTAACAGAACTATGGGGCAGCTGGTTAAACAGCTTCTACCTCTGGAAGAGAAAAAATGAAATCTGTACCCTTGGTTTCTTCTCTTCAGGAAGGAGAACTGAAGGGCTGGGAGACTGTTTCATATTACTAAAAAACTTCTAAAGAATATAGATTGCTGGGCTGCACCTCAGACTGACTGAATGGTTCTTAGTGGGCATGAGGTGTGGGAATCTGATTTTAAAAGCATGGTAAAGTTGGAGAACCATCACCCCAGTGGCGTTGGTTTTCTAAGTGTGAAGGAGACAAACCTCACCACCTTCTCTGTATCCCAGAGTCTCAGGTGGCAAAATACTAAATTCCCCTTCCCACATCTCCTATTGTTTAGATCTTGCCTTCCCAACAGGCCCAGTGTAAGTCTCAGCTCTTCTGGAAGCCTTCCTGGATGATGTCAGGGTTAATTCTCTCCTTTCTAATAGCACTCAATACATGAACCACTCAAGGGAAACGAAGATGTACTCTCTTATCTTTTCCCCCCAATTAGACTATGAGGCCCTCAGTTCCTGGCAGAGGGCCCAGTGCATACATAACAGCTTCTTAACACTTAAGTGGTTGAAATAATACTAAAGACAATGGCACGGGTAAGTCAGTGTTAAAAACACACACACACACACACACACTAGTACAAAAAGTATTTGATTTGCAATGGGAGGCCTTGGGTTCAAATCCCAGCTTTATCCTATACTGGCTGTGGTAAATTTATTGTGAGGACATCAATACAACATGGTATATATCTTGTCAAGCTGTTATAGCTATTGCTACCCATTATTTCTCTCATCTCAAGAGGTGGTTCATATTATTTATACATCTTTAGAGCCAAGAAAGGGAAAGCACAGAAATAGGCATTATAACTATAAAAACACAGAGAAAGCAAGCCTCAGAGACTACAGTTCCCAAGGTCTGTGGGCAGCCACCACCCTGCTGGAAACTTACGTACTTAGGCCTCTGCACTTCCACCAGGGCGAGGAGGAGGTGCCAGGGAAACACTCAGCAACTACAACAGTGCCTGGCACAGCCCAGGAGGTCCACAAATGTTGAGTGATGAAAAGCTTGCATATACTGCCTGGGACAAGAGAGCATTCTCATGGGGACCTCTTCCCATCTGCACACCAAGAACTAAGTAGAGTTTTATAGGGGCAAGGTGAGCAAGACTGAGGCCCCCAAGTGGGTGTGAACTTAAGCACAGCAACAGTCTCAGCTTCTGGAAGTACTGCCAAAGCCAGTCATTAAAACCATCTTCCAACCACTCTTCCAGTAAATGAAAAAGCGGAGTGCAGTATCCAGCTGCCTCAGATTAAAGGAGGGTAGTGGGGAAACAGTCAGATTTCCAATTACTGTTAACAGGAGGGCGTTCAGAAGGGAGAAAATGAATGGAATCATTAAAAGGCTGGTGATTGGACTTAAAATGAATTAAATCTACCTCAGTCTTTCCCTATTTCAGGGAAGACCTCGGGCTAGTCAGTGCTTGAGCTGCCTGAAAGCTGCCCAGGCAGGATTAGAGGGGCTAAGTGACAATTAAGCAAGGCTGGGAAGTCTTCCTTTTGCCTCTTCAGACAGCGGTTGGAAAGACAGGGCCAGACAATAGTTCTGAGGCAGGATGTGCGAATTCTCTCCAAGCCAGGAGTCCTTTAGCCTGCCAATACAAACAGCAGGAAATAAAGGCTGAAAAGAGGATCAAGTTCAATCTGCAGAACAGCAAACTCCTCTAGGACGGTGAAAACAGTCTGCAACTCCTAGACAAAGTGAGAAGAGAGAAGGGAAAAGGAAAAGACTGGGCAGCTCTGGGTGCGCCCCTCACACAGACAGCTTAAGTAGGGTCTTTTGTGATCCCTTGGGCACACCCCAACCCCTAACATGCTGAATGTACAAATATCGATGGCCAGCTCTGCCAGAGTGCAAAGGAGTTAAAATGTGTACAAAGGAAGGAGAGGGAGGAAGGATGGGAGGGAAGGGAGAAGGAAGGGAGGAGGACAATTATACAAAGTTAAGAAGGAAGGGAGAAACTGAAGGAAAGGAAACGAGGTACATGGATACAACCCTCTATTCCATCCACTCAGCAAATATCTACACAGGCCTACCATGTGCACTATGCCAGGCAGTGGAGAATGTGGAATAACAATCCTGAGCACCTGGAAACTAGAACTGATCAGACAGCCTATGAGACCTTGCAGTCAAGTATGACGATCTGGAGTAAAGGACCAGCACCCAACAAGAATGCTAAGCCATTCCCCACTGGACACAGGTTTTATGGAAGCAGCATAACTGCAGAGGCCAGCAACTCTCTAAAAAGAAAAGTGACTCCAGGGGCTGGCCCAGTGGCGGCAGCGGTTCAGTTCGCACATTCCGCTTCTCGGTGGGCCAGGGTTCACCAGTTCGGATCCCAGGTGTGGACATGGCACCGCGTGGCACGCCATGCTGTGGTAGGCGTTCCACGTATAGGGTAGAAGAAGATGGGCACGGATGTTAGCTCAGGGCCAGTATTCCTCAGCAAAAAGAGGAGGATTGGCAGTAGTTAGCTCAAGGCTAATCTTCCTCAAAAAAAAAAAAAGAAAAGTGACTTCAATTCCCAAACTATTCTCTAGTTTCACTTTCAGTAAGCCAGTCTCTGGATAGGATTCTGATTCAGTACTGCTTATCAACTGAAGTTCTCACACACGTAAAAAATAAAAAAAACAAGTTCCTGACCCTGGGGGAGGAAGCTGTTAGAGGATGCATTAAAGAATCCAGGATGTCAGAGCTCAAAGGGCCCTGGAGAGCTAGTCCATACCTCATTTCACCCTTGAGCAAACTCAGGCGCCTTCTAGTCACTGCTCATCAGAGGCAGTGCTGGGGCTGATGCTCGGGACCCCCAGCTCAGGGCCCTGTTCTTCATACCACACACCCCAAAACATGGGAAGACTTCCTAAAATACAGACTTTCAGAGCTCACTGCTGCCTAAGAGGGCAGAATAAGAAGAGAAGGGAGGAAATGCCAGGGGCTCACCAGGTCTGGCTCCTCACTCTGTAGGATAGTTGGCAAGGGCCAGAGGCTGCCCAGAGAAGGTAACAGAGAGACCTACCAGCATCTCCCTTAATCATTTAACCTTTTCCCAGATTTCAAATTAGGTTGGTGTACCTGTGGCATCCTATTTCTGAACCACCTCTCTCCCCAATGGGTTCAAGACCTCTCCATCCCTCTGTTCCCACCTCACCAAAATTTGCTCTGAAAAGGGTCAGATGAGCTTGTTCACTCCAACTGTAAACCAGTGGTTCTCAAAGTGTGGGCCCCAAATCAGCAGCAGCAGCATGTAAGAATTTAGTAGAAATGCAAATTCTCAGGCCTCATCGCAGACCCACTAAATCAGAAACTCTGGAGGTGGGGCCCAGTAATCTGGGTCCTCCAGGGGATTCTGATACAGGCTCAAATTCGAGACCCAATGGTGCACATAACCTTTTGGTTCTCTCACAAGTATGTGACTCTTAACTGGCACACCTGAACAACCTCTAGAATTTCAAGGCTAGGAGCCCACATAGCTCCCAGTGGAGGAAGAAGGAGCTTCTCAACTCAGCATATCCTTCTCCTGCTTCCAGGGTTCAAGACCTTGTCCAAGAAAGTACACAAACTGTCCTTTAAGCCATGATCAGAAGCAGGAAAGCACAGGCTTGGGAAGAAAGGCCCTGATGACCCTAAGGGGCTTTACCTAGTAATGTGGACAAAGCAGAACCTCTCTTCACCAGCCTTCAGAAGAGACAAAGGTGGGCCAAGAGGCCTAGGATTCCCCTTGACTGGAGGGCTGGCGTGAGGCTGCTCTGCCCAGATGCCATCCCGCCAAATGTAGGCTGCAGTATTTGTTCTGCAGGAAAACCGGCCTGGGACAGACGCTCAGGGAGGTTCCTGACCTCACCGCCAAGTGGTTTCACCATGGGACCTGCAGAATACAACAAGCACCTGTTGTGGGTCCCCTGATACTTTCTTGGTACCACCAACCACAGCCTAAACAGAACAGAATTAAGAAACCTGCCAGCTCCCTCTCTGCTTCTCTATTCTTTGCCCCACACCTCTCCTGATGAGCCTCGTGCCTCGCCAGCTTATATCAAGCCCTCGTTCCCAACAGAGAGTCTGTGGTTTCTCAAAGGAAAATGGATGTCCGATTTCCAGGTGTCTCAAAATCCTGACTATGACACCCTTGTCTGACATGACCAGCTGTCTGTGGGAGAAAAACAAAAATTTTTTTTAATGATCCCTCCCTTCCCTTTCTCTTCTCACCTTCTTTATTCCCAGGAATGAGGCATTATCACATTTGGAGGTCCAAGCTTTAGATTTAGACTCCACAGATTTGGGCTTCAAACTCAAGATTTGGGGTTCTGTTGGAAACCCTAGTTTGACCTTATATTCAAAGGGGGCTATTAAACGCCAGCCCAGGAATAGATAAAAGAGTGACAGTTAGTGTTAACTAAGTGCTTTGAGCAATTCAGAAAAGAGATGCTGACTAAAAAAGCATTATAATAATCCCTTCCATTGGAAGAGCTTTTATTACTTACCCAGCACTTCTACGTATATTATCTCACTTAATCCTATTAGTCACAACCTTAATTATTCCTGCAAGGCCAGGGTCTGCCATTACTAGTAACAGAATTTCTGAATGGCAGGAAGAGGGACTGAAAAGCCTCTAAACTGCCTAATGGGGTGCTGAGAAGAAGAGCGAGCAGAACGGACTCCTTTGCTGAAAATCACTCTGAAGAAACTCAACGTGTTTCTCTGCTGGAAGTCACAACAGTTCTCTGCACCCCCTGACACATCAAATCACAGACAGTCCTCACCACCATGTCTCCAGTTACCCTGGTCCGATCCAAGACGACGAGTCCTGGAATATATCCACAGGCCCCAGCTGCTCCTCCACTCTTCTCCCTTCCCAATCAATCAGGAACCTCCCACAGCCTCCAGCCTCCCTGTGGAATTCCTGACGTGATAAGACCCACATGGGACCCCATGCGGTGTGTCAGAGAGGCTGAAATAAGGAGTCCTTGTCAGACACACCTCCCATGGACTGGCTGGGCTGAGGCAGAGGATGAGGAGCCTGTCCTGAGTGACCTCCTCCCCTCAGGCAGGCTGGGAGGGCAGCCTCATTTAGCCAGTCACTTCCTGTTCCCATGGGCAAATAGGAGCCTGACTGCCATTCTTCTCATCTCCAATCTTCTCCACAGCTTGCACCAAAATCAACACCTACTCCAGCCCTCCTTATTTCCCTGTTTAGACTTATCCAACCCTTAATACACTAACTGATGTCTGTTTTTTCTTTAACCCTTTGATCTTTAGGACACTCCAGCACTGAGCTTGTTCCTCCTTCCCCTCTCCCCCTTCCTTCTTCCTCCTTCCTTTCCTCAACTCTGACAACTCAGCTAGGAAAGGCACCTGCCTCTACCAGCACCCTTACACCCCACTAGGTGCTTCCCCCAAACTGTGCTTTTGGTGACGTTCAGCCCAAATCTCTAAACTCACAGGCTAAGGCTAGACTCTATTTATTTTCTTTTTTGAAACTCTAGCTTCCAAATATACTCCACCAAAGTAGAGGAGACCACTCAATCATCCACAACGGTGAGAGGCAAATCAGTGTCAGGGATCGAGTGTACTGGATTTCCAAGGTTTCAACACAAGTGACATGGCAAGTTTCAAAGGGAGGGTCAAGGCAATCAAAGCAGACACTCTATTCTCTTCCTCTCCTCCCTCCAGACTGCCCCCAACATGCTGACTGTACTTGCCACTGGTAAGGTACATTAATAACAACACTGATGATAACACCAAAACCCTATATGGTAAGTATGTTATAATCCCAATTTCACACATATGAAAATTGAGGGACATCAACTTTGAGAAACTTGCTCAAAATTACACAACATGTTCGTGGCAGAACTAGGATTCAAACCAGCCTACCTGGCCCAAGAGGCTGCATTCTTAACCTTACCATGCCAACCTGTCCCTACTTGCTAGCTCCTATTTGCCTTCAGTTGTAGATGTCTCTCCCTTAGAGAAGCCTTCCTTGCCCATCCCAGTTTGAGTCAGGAGCCCCTCCTCTGTGTATTCCACTGTAGTGCAATGACTCCCTGATAGTAGCACATATCATACAGAATTGTAGCTGGCACATTCTTGGCACTCAGCTCAGCAAGTAATTGTGAATGAATCAGAGTGCTGAACCATCAGCTCCTCCTGGCGTAGAATACTGATCCTGGCTGCAGCTGACTTCCTCTTACAGGACCAAACTTCATGTGATAACTCCCATCAAGATCCAGGACCTGGCCCCAGAAAGCCCTCCATGGCATTACACATCTCCTGCTGTCCTCCCTGCCCATCTTATGTCAACACATACTTGCTAAATCAGTTACTGATGCTTATGAAAATACTAAACCAAATCTGTCCCACAGCAACCCTGGCAACCCTCGGTGGTCAGGGGTTGGAGCAATTCTACAGGGTTTGTGTATCATGACCTGCAGGACAAAGGGTTCACGTTCCCCAGAGCCGCAATTCCCAGAAAGCTTAACAAGTTGTCCAATCCCTCCAAATCAAAGATAGTCAAGATTGTAGGAAATGGAATCCTGTTCACAGGAAAACCCCTCTGACATCCTCTCAAGAGAAAGGACTGAAACTAGGAGCGCTTGCTAATTCCATTCAAGAAATACACACAAAGCCTACTCTCCTTCCTTCAGACTCTAATAATTCTAGTGGTAAGGGGATGGGGGGTGTCTCACAGAGGAGGTGACTTTGAACTGGATCTTGAAGGATAAAGAGAAGTATGGGAGGGAGAGAAGCAGCAGGATTCCAGCCACAGGAATCTAGCCACTGGAAGAACAGAGTGAGAATAGGCTCGAAGGTGCTAATGTTCATGGAAAGGGGAAAAAGGAGTCCCTTTAGTCATGACTTGAGGGACACAGGTAAGGGAGCTGTGGGTGAGGAAGGGAAGCCAAACCCATCCAAGCTGCCCTTGCCCAGTCCCTCTCTAATGGCAGGATATGTTTTAGAGCCAGCATGGTTTTCACATGCATTCCTCCACGTGACCCTCACTCCCCACAGGTAAAGAAAACCTACCTTTCCACCCTCCTCATCACCTAGGGGGACTCACATTGGGTTCAAAGATCCTCCCCAAATCTAAAGGTAGCACACTCTGTGCTGAAGTCTTCTGGGCAGCCTCCTCGGTCCTACTCCTTTCCCCTCAGAGGAGCCCCACCACCTGCATCCCCTAGACAAGAAAATACTTTCATACGCTTCTCAACTCCCCAGAAACCTGAGGACAGAATATTATGGGAACCCATAAACAAGCAGGGGAGTCCCACAGGCTGCTGCTGCTCACAGGACCATGAACTTGTCCTGCTTGTCCTCACATACAGGAAGGGCTGATTCTGCACAATCCTGCCAGGAGTGACCTCCTCTCATTAGAGTACCTTCCTCAGGGTATGCCTGTTGGGTCCACCTGGGGTGACCACTGGCCAAGTTAGCAAAGAAGTAATGCATAATGAACTTTGTCCCTACCTTCAAGAGTTTATGTGCAAACACTTACAAAACCAAGAACTAAGACTTAGAGACACATGTATAGCAGAAGTCCTATAAGAGCAAAGACTGAAGGGGTCTACTGTGTGAGGGGTATAAAGCAGAGAGCCACACACCCTACTGAAGTCACCAGCTAACTTCATGGACCATTAATCAGCAATTCTGAGCAACTAAGCATGGTTATCAGAAGACTTAGTAGGGCTGCACCGGCTCAAGACACCACTGAGTGCTCTGCAATCTGGCCTGCAAAATAGAGATCAACCAGGAAGCACAAACATCCCAGGCTTCTCCCCCTTCTGCCCCCACACCTCACTGTGCAGAGACCATTGCTCAGTAAATACTGACAGGCAGCCTGTCGTGCCCACTCACTCCTCATCTTGTGTGTGACGATCCCAACGACATTCCCTTGTGCTTCCCACCATTGCCAGAGTCAAGGTCGAACTGTCAGAACTGAAGCCAGTGACAATAAACACACAGATCCTGCCCTCTCCCAAAGAGACATGTGTCTACTGCATGTGAATAACTGACGGCCAGGCCCTTTGTATTTCAGAAAGTGTTGCTTGTTACTCTGAATAACAAAGGCTACAACAGAATTATTTTATAACCCTGCTTGTACTTGGCCATAACTTCCTGAAACACATTTCTCCTCTAGGAATGAAATGCCTAAAATACTTTTGTGAATTTAAAAAGACAAAAAAGCTCTGCAAAGAAGAAATCTTAAAGAGAATCTGCTTATCTTCCCTGCACTAGGTCCAAGAATTTTGGATGATTAAACAATTATACTTTAAAAGATTGAGATACTGGCAAATCTAACAAGTCAAAGTTGTTGAACAAGGGAAAAATCTCCATCTCTGGGGAAGCGAATGAATCTAGCTAGGAAAAGGCTCTTACAAGAAGCAATGTTGTCAAGCAGTATAGCTCAGAAAAGTAGGAGGCAAAAGGAACACCACACAGAAAGAAGATACAGAGTTTTTATTCTTTGAGTCTAATGTATTCTCCCGGATGTGTTTAGGAATCTTCCAAAATGTAATCCTTCAATCACTTCACAGTGCTGATGAAATGAAATCTATCTTTAAAAGAACAGATCCTTGGCATTCTCAAATTTGAAAGGTTTCAAAAATGACTCCAAAAGTACCTAACAAATAGCAGCAGCTTTGAGGAACTCTGCCTCTGAAATGCCAACAAGACAGCCTCACTGAAAGGAATGGCTTACTGTGTGGTTACCTAGCTGATCCCCAGGCAGCAATGTCGCAAAGGGGCATTACTGCTCTCTTCTACTTGTCTTCATTCATGGGATGCCAACATGTGGTACTTGAGAATTAGGGACATATGAATTATGTATCTAATTCTACTAAGTACTGAACTGAATCAAAGAGAATCCAACAGATACAGAAGAAACAAGGAGCACCTTCCACCCCTGAGTCTGTCTGAACTAATTAGGTGTGGCATCTCAAGTGTAGGCTGTATCAGTTGGTGCTGGAATCTGATCTTCCAACCTGGGAATTCCTTCTTTGTATGCTAGGCCATGTCCTAAGTGCTTTCCATATACTATCTTATTTAATCCTTGCAACGATTTTAGAAGGCACTGCTATCATCCCCACTCTAGGGAAACATTGACAGTGAGGTCGGGAAAGTTCCCCAAGGTGTAGGTAGCTAGAGGTGGGGGCAGTATTCAAATCCAGGCAATCTGAATTTGTAGTCCACGCTTTTAATCAGAATACATGCTTCTCTAAAAAAAAACAAGGGGCAGAGTTGGAGCATAACAATAGCTACATATTATACCGAGCTGTCCCAGTGACCTCAGTGGCTCCTTGAGAGTCACAGGTGGTATTTGCTATTTTAAGGTGTTTATGAGTTGAATCCTATCCCACCAGACAAAAGACAACTATGTGAAGAAATCCTAGGAACAATCCTTTTTTTTTTTTTTTAAAGATTTTATTTTTTCCTTTTTCTCCCCAAAGCCCCCCGGTACATAGTTGTGTATTCTTCGTTGTGGGTTCTTCTAGTTGTGGCATGTGGGATGCTGCCTCAGCGTGGTCTGACGAGCAGTGCCATGTCCACGCCCAGGATTCGAACCAACGAAACACTGGGCCGCCTGCAGCGGAGCGCGCGAACTTAACCACTCAGCCACGGGGCCAGCCCATGAACAATCCTTTTTTTAATAGTTATAATCTCACCCTCATCTTCCAGTGAACTTAGATTGCATGCTTTAGGTTGGCCTAAGGTGAGGTAGATGAGAGGGCTGGGAGAAGTCAGCAGCCAGCACCCCTCATTCATACTGCAGCACGAAGAGGTTGTCTCTAAACATTGCTGTCCCTCTGGGCCCCAACGCTAAACATGAGTTGAGCCAAGGTCACTCCTGATGTGGCCACAGTCCAAGCAGCCAGCCATACCAGCATCAGCGACCTGGAATGGGAGGCCTGCTCACGCCCTCTGCAGACTCACACTCGAGTGATGCGGAGGAAAGGAATCTCCCAGTGGGTAAGAGGTGGTGAAAAGAGTTCACCTGCAAACCTACCTAGAATAATTAAAGACTCTGAGTGCTAACTCTAGTTTCGTTTTTTTTCCAAGGAAGATTAACCCTGAGCTCACTGCTGCCAATCCTCCTCTTTTTGCTGAGGAAGACTGGCCCTGAGCTAACATCCATGCCCATCTTCTCTACTTTATATGTGGTATGCCTACCACAGCATGGCTTGCTAAGCAGTGCCACGTCTGCCCCCGGGATGTGAACCGGCGAACCCCGGGCCGCCAAGAAGCGGAACGTGTGAACTTAACCACTGTGCCACCGGGCCGGCCCCTAGTTTTTTTTTATTAGCATCCTGTGACCCCCTTTTGCAGAAAGAGTTGGGCAGGTACGATGGATAAGCTCCAAGCTTGCCAGTTAGGTCAGGGTAGTGGGGTACCTTTGCTTGGCAGGTGGAATCTGTGTTTAATGAGGGCTTTAACCCAACTGAGACCCACTTAGGGGTTCATTCTGGTGGACTCCTTTTTCCTTTTGTTCGAAAGTTACAGTGTAAGGCTTGTACCAAGTGTTTGCAATGTTGTAAACATGGCACAACAATTAGCCTCTTGCAGAGGGTAATTTTTCAATGTCTTTCATGACGCCAGGGTCAAACAAGCTCTGTACAACCCATCCAGCCTCCTACTACAATCCTCAAGTCTTTTTATAGTCACAGGTAATTATCCCATGGTGAGATTACATCACTTCATCAGGAGGGTTTGCAGCTGACAGGAAGATGCTCTGCGGATGTTTTGGGAACTACATCCTCATTTAGCGAACAATTTGCTGTGGTCCCTATTGTTCTTTTCCAAGAATAGAACTGCCTTGGCAAAGCTTGTGCCTAAACTGGGAACTAAAGAGCCAAGGGCCATTGTAGATGAGAACAGAAACAACCACAGAGGGAAAAATGGTAACCCAGAGATGACTCCTGCATCCTTTATCTAGAGGAGAAAACAGACAGTATCTTTCTTCCTCTGAAGGTTGATCTGAGTGCTCCAATAGGGCAACATGAGAAACGGGTCTCAGAGAAGCCTGCCACTCAGCACAGGTAGTGCGGTTCTCAGCAGACCATGGGCAGCAGAGTCAGACAGACTGGGCATAAACACCAGCCAGCTTCACCACCTAGAACTGTCTGTCTCTGAGCAAGTTACCTAACCACTCTCTGCCTCAGTTTCTCATTTGTAAAATGGTTACATGACAACCTAGCTCATAGGTGTTCTGAGAGCTTTAAATGGGATGATAACAGAGCTTGACACATAAAGATGCTCTACACACATCAGTTTCCTACCTCTCAGCTCAGCGTACATTATCTCTGACTCCAGGTCCCATCAGAGATGGTGAGCCAAGGCCACCTGCCAACATCTCTCTGTCATAGCGATGTTAAGGGCCAAAGCCACGTCATCCCCAGAGAGCCTGGTTCTCAACATTTTCCATCTTCAATGAACACTAACTGCCTGGCTTTCTCACTCCACTGTGTAGAAACGCAGACGGCAGCTTTCCTTGCTATTTTAAAATTGCTCTAGGTACATGTGTCATGTTTTAACATGGCCTAAACTGTCATGGCAACATTTTAAGGGGAAAAAAATCGAAAACAGGTAATATCCTGAGATTTTTCAGTAAATATGCTCAGGAAAGGGGAGAATGAAAATCAAAAGCTTTTTATGTGAGTCAGCGAGCCAGCTGGGTTGAGACCATCAAACAACGCAAACATGGAGGGCAAAGAGGATTCCTGAAGTAATGGATCCTTCTTCAACTGGTCAAGTTTGACACCTCCTCCCAGTTCCTTATCTCCAAGCCTTCAGTTTTGTTTTTTAAAGAAGGCAAAAGATATCCTCTGCATAAAGTCCCCTGCCCAGCATGATTCAACAGTAGTTCACATACCAACTCTGTTGCTGTTATTACTTGGGAACCACACTCTATGTTTTATATGCCAAGTACCTTCCAATCATTTTTATTAGTCTAAACACTACCAGCCTAACATCCTTAAGGATCTTGTTTCTGTTTTATAGGAGACACGAAGAGGTCAAGTGATTTCCCTAAGGTCATACTGCAAGTTTCTTAAGATCACAGGCAGAGGGAAGAAGCTGTGAGTGTGGGACAGTGAGGATCCTAATTCCTCTCTAGCACAAGAAGAAAGCCAAGTTGGATAGTATGCACATAGATCTTATTTTCAATTCTGGTCTTCTCCTGGATGGTGTGACCGAGTGTAGAGAATAAGAAACACTTCCTTTTGCCACTCCTAAAAAGGAAAATTTCACTAATTCTCCCCATCTCTGCTAAAGGAATAAGCAAGGGGGAAGCTGGACCCAACGCCTCTCTAACACCTGCTCTAACTCCAAATCCCAAGTTGTATATAAGAGAAACCAGGATGGAAAACTGAACCCTGAATATGACATAACTTTACCCCAGAATTCTTAAATACCTCTTCATAGATGATTCTTTCCTTCTAAACCTGAGCGATTATGGCCAAGGCTAGCGGTGACTCTGGTGTTCACCACCAGAGACTATGCAGACAAACTGCGCCCCAGAGGATGCCCACTTACCTATGTCCAGTAGGATTCTCACAGTCACGAATGTGCATGTACAAACAAGCGTATTCAGGGTCTATTAGGGCCCACTGGGTAACAAGGCTTTGTATTTTACAAGCATCTCATTTTAAAATGCCTCTGGAATGGGTGTTCAGGGGCAGCTACAGGAGCAGGTACGAAATGTAGGAAGAGGAAGAGGGGACCTTTCCTGAAGTGAATTGCCTTTCTTCAACTTCAGAGTATCTGAGAGTCTCGGTTTCTTGGCAAGCTTGCTTGGCATGCTGCTCACAGCAGGCACAACCATACAGGTGTGCTCTGGGTTTCAGGCCAAGGAGTGGGCGCCTCCTTCCCCCAGAAGCCACTCCAGAGAGAGGGAAAAACATTGGCAGCAACTTAGTGCGCTGGATCTAAGTAACTGTGAAACCCCTTCCCCTGCCTGTACGCTGCTCTGTGCCAGTACACATGTTTTATGGCGAGAAGAAAAGACTTAGCGGGTGGGGATGGCAGGGGAGAGAGGATTCTTTGCAGATGGGGGAGGGAAAGAAAACACCAGAGCCAACTTTCCCATCCTGGTCTGAGCCCACACTACAGACATACATTTTTCCACGTTGGAGAATAATAATCCCTTTATCCAGCCCATCTGGAACCATCAGTCTCTGATAATTGATTTCAGACCTTAGATGGAAAGTTGGGAAGGTGTGGGTAGTTGGAGACTGGGGTGGGGAATGGGAGGAGGCAAGAGTGATGCCCATAAAAAGGAGGGTGGGAGTAGAGGAAATGAAGCTAAAGAGGCTAAAGAGTTCAGACCCCGGAGGTAGACACTTTGCCCCGATACTGCCATGTAACATGCCGTACCAACAGCTGCCCGAGCAGAGCCTTGGAAGAGGCCAGTTGTGGCAGCATGCCAGGTTCTGGTCCTAGTGCTATCATGAGCTGGTCCTAAGACCTTGGGCAAGTTCACAACCTCTAAAGTACATCCTATGTCTGACCAGTCCTTCCTTTCTTCCTGCGTGGACAGTCATTCCATTCCTCCGTGTACTTACTGTTTGTTCTGGGCTGGAGGTAGGATGGCAAACCTTTTCTATAAAGGGACATTTTAAAGTCAAAATATTTTAGGCTTTGGGGGCCAACAGTCTATGTCATAACTACTCAACTGTGCCACTGTAGCACAAAAGCAGCCACGGACAATATATACATGAATGAACATCACTAAGTTCCAATATGACTTCATTTATGGACACTAAAATGTGAGTTTGACATAATTTTTACATATCATGAAATATTACTCTTTTGTTTTCTCCAACCATCCAAAAATATAAAAACCATTCTCAGCTCACAGTCCATACAAAAGGAGGTAGGATTTAGCCTGTGGACCATAGTTTGCCAACTTCTACTCTAGAGATAAAGTATTGAACAAAACGGGATCTCTGTATTTTATGGTTCTGTGACTACCACTTCTAGAGGCTTCCTCTAGCTTTGGAGTGGCCCTACAAATGTAGGCCCTGCTTCATTTTGTTGCATATTGGTGTAGTCCAGCCTTCTTTTCCTTTGAAACCTCCTAAAACCATGATGCCCACCATTAGTGGCCCCCTTGGCTAGGCCAGGGGCTCCTCACAGCCAAGGAGGTCTCCGGCTTATGGGAAAAGTTTGAGTTAAGTGTCAGAATGGGGTGAAGAAGAAGAAATTTGTATGTGGGTGGTGGGGAAGGCTATGATGGAACAAAAAATCAGTAATTGTTTTTCCCAACAATTTAGAAGAAAAAAATAAGATTACATGAGATTGTACCATTATCTGTATATGTTAGGTAAGCAGGTGGTGGGACTTGATAGAAAAGGAATGAAAGAGACAGCACTAAGCTATGGGGACTCCACAAGCCACACTATACCACACCACCCCCGTCCAAGTCCGCTCCCAGAATCTAGCTGAGATGCCTCTCCAGGGAACACTGTCCAAAGAAAACTGCCATACACCTGTACCTACTGACGTCTGGTAGAAGCACCATTCTTGGTGAGCTCAATCATAAGTGACTGAGGCCCCTATCAGTGCTCACAGATACAGAGACACAGTCAGTAGCATCACCCAGAGGCCTACAGTAAACCCCTAAATACGCCCTTTCTAACAATACCAGGTCTAGAACCACATGAAGAGAACTCAATGCTTCTCCAGAGCATTGTTGAAGGCAACAAGGACTGTACAAACTCAAAAAGGCTCACTGCTACATTCTAGCCCCGGCTCATCAGCTTACCATCTTCAACCAGAAAGCCCTTAGAATCATGAAAGTATAGACTGAGGGAGCCAGATGTGACCTCAAATGTTATCCAGGTCAACCCTGGACATTTGACAGATAGAAAAACTAAGCCACAGAATGGTAAGTGGCTCATCCAACATCACAAAGTTCATAGTATCAGTGACCAGATCCTGTTTTCGCTAAATTGCAATACCTCAACTCTGAACTCATTCTAAGAAAAAGCATAGAAAGACAAGAAACAAACAATAGAGAGCTAAACAACAATACTTAAGTGCTTATCGTGTTATCTCGGTCTTCACAACTACCCTGTGAGGGAGGTACCGTTATTATCCCATTCTATAGCTGAGGAAACTGAGGCTGACAGAAATAGAGACTTGTGCAGGGTCACAGAGCCAGCAAGTGGTAGGACTGGGCTCTAAACACAGACAGTTTGATTCCACCGCCTGCACCCTTACCACACATCATGCTCTGAATCCTGCACTCTTGCCTGATGACTACTGCTGAGAGGAGAGGGGGTGATAATGTTATCACCAGCAGGTTCCTACACACCCCTCCTCTGGCTGGCTCATTAGGCCCCTTGGTGCCATGCCCCCAGGACTGGCTCCCTGCTATACCACAGCACAAAAGCCCCCTCCCTCTGCTCTCACTGAGACTGCCCGCAAGATGGAGAGTCCCCTATCCCAGCCTTTGGGATAAACAACGGTATTGAGTCTTGTCCCTCCCACACACAGAAGGCAGGCTGCAACTTACCTGAGGCAAGTCCGTCTCCAAGGAGGGTGCTAAGGATCACCAGTGGAAGGAACACTCCATGTCCCACGGAGGCCACGGCAAACGCTGAGGTGCTCTTTGGTGCTATCCTGCCATGGCACATCTTTTATCCGTCCAAGTTATTTTAAAAAGAAAAAATTTAAAAGCCAGAAGTAAGAATTCTCAAGTCAGCCAGGGGTAGACTCACCTATAAAAAACAAGAAAAAGAATGTAAGTAAAGTGAAAACTTTAGCCATAAGTTAGTTACACAATTAGGTGAGGAAGGCATAATCACACACAAAGTTGAAAGAATTTTAGCAACTGAATTTCTGCTGCCAGGAGAAGATACAAGCTCAGAAGTGGCTTTTCAACTTCTCCCTGGGGAAACGCCAAGGCATGCAGCAAGCTGGCATCAGCATCAGCATTGGGGAGCCAGACCCTTGCGATAGGAGAAGGAGACAAGCTCTGGCTCACCCGGAGATCTGTCAGGCACAGCAGGACTTTCAGAAACTGCCCTGGGTCTGCCCACTGCCTGCCTCGGTGGCTCCAGCAGAGAGGAGGAGAGAGGGAGCTGCTGACACAGAGCTGCTACACCCTGAGTCTAGCTTTGCATTTGCCACTTGGACGTAGAGCAAGTTCAACTAATCAAAAGGAAAAAAAAACAAACAGAGAACACGTGTCTTTAAGGGAGAAATACACCACCTAGGGAAGGAATGCAGCAGCAAGAGCCAAGGGCCCTGGCTTGGCCTGCTCAACCACCAGAGGCTGGAGGAGCCCCTGAGGATCTGACTCTGACATGACTGCCACGAATCTCAAAAATGGGCTAAGTAATCAAGGCGAACCTGACAAACCTGTGACCCTAGAGGCCAGACTTGTTAGCTGTACCTGACAATGACTGGGGAGAGAACAGGTTGGAATTGTTAATTAGCCCCACCGCTGACTCTAGACAAAGACTTCAAAAGTAGGAACCAATATCTTAAAAAAAAAAAATATCAGGAGGGGGCTGGCCCCGTGGCCAGTGGTTAAGTTCACGCGCTCCGCTGCAGGCGGCCCAGTGTTTCGTTGGTTCGAATCCTGGGCGCGGACATGGCACTGCTCGTCAGACCACGCTGAGGCAGCGTCCCACATGCCACAACTAGAGGAACCCACAACGAAGAATATACAACTATGTACCAGGGGGCATTGGGGAGAAAAAGGAAAAAAATAAAATCTTTAAAAAAAAAAAAAATCAGGAGTCAAGATTTTTAAGGATTTTTTTCTACATGCCTTCAGGGAAGCAGCTGAGTTGATGATACATTATGCTATGGGTCTATTATATTTTAGTTAACTCATTTGATTTCATTTATCATAGTTTATAACAGGTATTCCAAATAATAAGATTACACTTCCTTTTTTCTTTTTGTTTTTTTTGAGGAAGATTAGCCCTGAGCTAACATCCGCCACCAATCCTCCTCTTTTTTGCTGAGGAAGACTGGTCCTAAGCTAACATCTGTGCCCATCTTCCTCTACTTTATACATGGGATGCCTGCCACAGCAGGGCTTGACATGCGGTTCGTAGGTCCGTGCCTGGGATCCAAACCTGCAAACCCCGGGCCACCGAAACGGAACGTGTGAACTTAACCGCTGCACCACCAGGCCAGCCCCTTCCTTTTTTATTTTAATTCCACACGTACCTCCTTCTCCATTAATAAGGCTTTATGTAAATAGATAGGGGGGCCTGCCATCTACAAATCTAATGAAGGATGCCCCTGAGACTATGTCAGGGATATTAACCAGATCTGCCTTTAATCCAAGCCTGAAGCCTTGACTCAAGGCCTACGCCCCTCTTCTAAAAAGAGTTACTGCAAACAGCAACATGAGTTGTCTCAGTCCAAAGGAAAAGCAGCTATGAGGGTCTTCAATGAGCATGAGCCAGGGGTTCAAGAATAGAGCCAGCCACTGGGTCCTCAGCCACTACCCCTAAAGAGTTGTGATGGTAGCAGTCTTCCGTCCCCAGCTTTCACCCAGGCTCCAAGTTGAGCCTTTAAAGCTGTGGAACAGAGACAGTTCATGGAGAGGTCTAGGGGTGAATGATCCAAGACAGTACACAAAATTGCATGTGAGTAAATATATGGAATATGTATACATTTATGTGGCTAAGAACAGTAAAGTCAGAATGCCAGGATTTAAATTTGTTTCCTCTATTATGACCTTGTGGCCAAATTACTCTCTTAGTCTCAGTTGTCCCCTCTGTAAAATGGGACAGTAACCATACTGTCTTCCAAGGGTTAATGTAAGAATTAGGATCATCTGACAAAGTGCTTGGCACAGTGCCTGGCACTTTGCAAGTCCACAATAAACACTGGCTGCTGTTGCCATGGTAATTATTAATAAGACCTGATCTGTGGGGACCTTGGATGTCACGAGCTTCACCTCCTCATTTGACAGATGCCAAAACCAAGGTCTGAAGAAGTTAAAGGATATGCCCAGGGCCACTAGCCAGTCAGCAATGGGCCTTTTGGTGCTGCTGTTTTAGATGCAGCCACAGCAGGAAACCCTAGCAGGCAGTCATCATCGCCTCAAGGCAACAACCAGTGGATCACTGAGAATAACACCTGCGTGTGCCACATCACAGCATGTGCACAACAAATATTTCTGTAGTGAATGGATGAGGCTGACTCAGGGTGCTGCTCTGGTATTCTGTGCACGAGTGGAGGTAATCAGGAAAGACTACCCAGAGGAGGTGATGCTAAGCTGACTGCTAGTGGATGTGTCCAGTGAAAAAAGGAAAAGAAGGAGGTACCAAATACAAGTGCAGCAGAGCAACGGGAGCATAGCACTCCTGGCAGAGGCCAGAGGCAGGGGCTAGGCTGAGGAGTTTAAACTTTATCCTAAAAACCACATGGAACTTACAGCATTACAAACAGGGAGGCTGTAGGACCAAACTCATTTAAGAAGTTCACTCTGGCAGGGATTTGGGGAAGAGTGGGGGGAGCGCCAAGTGGTAAAAAATCTTTAATTTAGTCTTTTATAATTATGTGGAGCTCTCTGGAGGGCAATTTGACAGTATCTGTCCAAAACATACACATATTCTCTGACCTACCAATTCTACTTCTAGAATCTGACCTCAGAAATCACATATGTGCAATGACACACATTCACTGCATTATTTATACTGGCAAAAGATTGACAGGGGACTAAAATAAGTTGTCATACACCCATATAATAGAATATTATGCAGTGGTTTAAAAGGAACTGGGGGGCCGGCCTTGTGGTGTAGTGGTTAAGTTCGCATGCTCCACTTTGGCAGCCTGGGGTTTGCAGTCTCGGACCCCAGGCACAGACCTACACACCACTCATCAAGCCATGCTGTGGTGGCATCCTACATACAAAAAAGAAGAAGACTGGCACAGATGTTAGCTCTGGGACAATTTTCCTCAAGCAAAAAAAGAGGAAGATTGGCACAGATGTTAGCTCAGGGCCAATCTTCCCACCAAAAAAAAAAAAAACCTGGGTAGTTCAGTCTGTACTAACATGGAATGACTTCCAAAATTAGTATGTGAAGAAAACCACTTATGTGTATTTTTAAAGAACACACACATGCACACACACACCTACATGCACTGAAAATCTCTCTCTGGTATTATGCACACGAAACTGATAGCTAACGATTGCCTTCAGGGAAGGGAACTGAGTGTTTAACAGGAAAGGAAACTCATTTTTCACTGTAGGTATTCCCTTTTAGTCTCCTTGAGTGTTGTACCTCGTGCATGCATTACCTATTCAAACAGATAAAATACAAAATAAAATTAATGTAGCAAGGCCTTCCTGTAGACTGCCTGTCTCCTCCCTCAACAAACTGACATTCAAATAAACCTGACTGCTCCCTCTGCCGGGAGCAGAGTCACTTTCAAGGCTTAGCACAAGGGTCATCTCCTGGAGGAATTCTTTTCTGACACTTCATACCATACCCACCTCCAACAGAACTAACCCCCTGCTTACCCCAAAGGACCTTTAGCACCCTGCTACAACTGCAACTCTAGCAGATTATTACATCTTTTGGTTTATCTGTCTCACGTCACTAGGCTCAAAGTTCCTTGAAGGCAAGGACTGTCGATTACTCAACTTGGAATCTTCAACAGCCAGCACAAGGCCTGGTAACTGACAGGCAGGCAGCAAATGTTTACCAAACTCGCAAATACTGCAGGGAGGAACCCGTGTGGAATTGGGAAGATGTAGACATATGAGCTCCTGTTTTGTTTTGTTTTGTTTTGTTGTGAAGACTCCTAGCTCCTCCCTTATTGCTTAAGCAGCTACCTGAGCCAAGGGACCAATTCCACCAGCTCACTTGAACAAGTGCAGAACAGACAGGGTGATGGAAATGGCAGCTGTGCAAAGAAAAGAGATAACATGAACGGAGGGGAGTCATGCAAGACTGAGCCAAGAGTTAGTGCTTCAGAAAGAACACAGAGAAAAGCGAATCCCCACAACCCCAGAGTATCGCCCAGAACAGAAGAACCCAGGTACTGTGGAGAACGAGCGATACTATACATTGGATCATTTTAAGAAAGGATCTGTTTTGAACACAGAATTTAAAAAACAAAATAAAACCTGTCCTTGAATTGTGGCTTTAGACCAAGTGAAAAGAAAAACACTTCAGAACAAATGAACTAGGTATTCATCACCCCTAGAAAAACACACAGGTAAAAACTTAAAAAAAAAAAAAGGAATCATTTCCCTTCAGCATTCCTTTGGTATGTTAGTGACCACTTCCCCCAATTAAAAAAAATTATGATTAAGTAGAGAGAGAAAGTAGAAATGTGACTGTCATGGGCTGGGGGAACAAGGGATGGGGAGTTAGTGTTTAATGGATATGGAGGGTCAGTTCTGTGAGATGAAAAGAGTTATGGAGACAGATGGTGGTGATGGTTGCACGACATTATGAATGTACTGAACATCACTGAACTATACACTTAAAATGGCCAATTTTACTTTACAATAAAAAGTAAATTGGAAAAAACTATCATTAAAGAGAAACCTGGAGGTAAGCCTCATTTTCAAAGCTAGCACTCACCCATCCTCACAAGGCATGTAACATTTAAACTTAAAGGTAAGAAAAGAGGAGGAGGCCCGGGGCTATGAGTTAGTCCCAAACTCCACCAACTAGCTGGCCAGTCATGAAGCTCTCTGGCTTCCATTTCCACATCTAAAAAACGGTCCGAAGGCCTCTCTCAGCCACAGAACTCTCCAGAGCGTCCAAACTCCTCTTTGTAAAACCCACCTCTTCCTCCAGCAGCCAATTTTCCCTCCAAAACATAGAGTGAGGAGGAGCCATGGAAAATTTGCATTCACTCTTCTGATTTTTTTCTTGGTACTATGCTGCTGCCCCAATGGCACGCGGTAAAGGGAGACCCCATGAGCCAGCACTGTCAGTCCCTCAAGGTCTGGGTCTGTCCTTTCCCACTTCTGTGAACCCAAAACATCAAAAGCTGGGTGACTGTGCTCTGCTGAATGTGGTGTTATGAACACTCATTTCCCGTCCAGAATGATCCTCCAAGAGGAAGAACATTGCCCTGAAACCATGGCTCTGACTTGAGGAAGCCACTTACCTCATCTCTGTCTTTGTTTCCTCATCTGTAAAATAAGGCTGTTGCTTGCTTTGAATATCTCACTAGTCTCTAGTGAGGCTCAGAAGGGACAAAATACAAGGTCAGATCTTAATGCCTCCCACTCTTCTCCCCAAAATGATGAAATGAAGTTACTTCTAGATGTCTTCAGTCTACTCTCCATCCCCCACTCCGTGGATAGATGGTTTCTTCCAATCTTGCTAACCTTTCTTTCCCTTTCTTCCCTTATCTTCTGTGCCACTAAAATGAGAGTGCTTCAATAGGCACAAATTCTTCTATTGGACTTTGAGATCCTTTTCTATTTTTTTTTTGAGGAAGATAAGCCCTGAGCTCACTGCTTCCAATCCTCTTTTTGCTGAGGAAGACTGGCCCTGAGCTAACATCCGTGCCCATCTTCCTCTACTTTATATGTGGGACGCCTACCACAGCATGGCTTGCCAAGCGGTGCCATGTCCGCACCCAGGATCCAAACCGGCGAACCCCAGGCTGCCAAAGTGGAACGTGCGCACTTAACCACTGCGCCACAGGGTTGGCCTGTGGACTTTGAGATCCTTGAGAGTCAGAATGTTACCATATCCATTTCCTTTTAATCTCCAGCTCCAAAGCCCCAAAGACACAAACATCAAACTCTTGTTAAAACGCACCTCCGGCAAATCATGAAAATAACCTTCAGCTTTTTTCATAAGCCACCTAAGCCAGGGTAGGATAGATGGTAGAAAATGTTTTTAATTGCTTTGATATTGCTTGTATCCTTGTCTTCTTCCCGTAGAAGTGCTCACCACATCCTCTTGTTATCACACTTTCCCTCTACCCTATTCCTCAGGCTTCAGACAGCAGGAATGCTAGCAGACACACTACCACCCCATCCCTAAGCCTTCTCTTTAACAGTCTCCAACACCTCTCTTCTGGAGCCTAACAGTGGATGACTGCAGCATGGACCTGAATGCAGGAGACAGCCCTAAGTCCCAGCTCCACCAACCAGCAGTGGTTTGGCCTCAGGCAAGTCAATCATTCTTCCTGGTCCTCAAGGGGTGAGCCTGGATGATCCCCAAATGCCCTTTCAGTTCTAAGGAATCTGGAAGGTATTCTAGGGAATGGGAGGGGCCCACAAGTATTTCCTCTGAAAACCTAAGTCAACAAAAGTCTGACTGGAAGGAAGAAATGTTAAATCCATCCTCACTGTTCTGCATGAGCAGTCCTCTCCCCCGACATCTCCTAAGACCTATCCTAGCATCTATCTTCCTCTGCACTGCAGCAAACTCAGGAGACTCCACTTTCCCATTTAGAGCTTAATGAATCCGTCAGCACATTTGTATAGGCATCCGTACACAGCGTTCCTAAAATGCTTTCCAAAAATAACAAATGTCTAGCAAAAAAACCCAGCCTCTGCATACACAAGGAATCACTACAGAGCTGTAGGGGGCCCAGACAGAAAGAAAAGATGCAAGAGAGGACAAAAGAGAACAAAGCAAGACAGACACAGACAGGACAGAAAAACAGAAGAGCGCCTACAGGCAACAACTTGGCTTAGAGTGTAAATTTCTGACCCTGAAGGCAGGCCACCACTTCTCTCCAGCTTCAGCAATGACTGAAGGGCTGAACCAGGACAAATAGCTTCTCCCTATGCCTCTGTTTCCTCACCAGTAAAATGAAACAGTTCAACTAAAACTCTCTCAGGGAGGCTGGGATCGTGGAAAGATTCTGGTAGACGGGGTCAGAATCTCTGGTCTGCTTGGATATTAGTTAGGCGGTCTAGAGCAAGTTATTTTCAGTTCCCATCTATAAACTGGATAGACAATATTGCCAACTGGAGTGCTGTGAGATGGAAATGAGATAAATGTGAAGGATGCATGACAGTGTCTGAACAGTAGACACTCAAATCAGCATTGGCTACGGCCCCTTCCTGCTCTAACAGGCTGTGACTGAGCAACCCCTAGACTCCAAAAGGCACCAATCAGCTGGGCTGGAAACAGATGCTCTGAGACGAGGCTCAAAACACAAAGTTCACCTAGATGAAAGAACAGCCAACAGGTTAAACAAGTGAAACTCTAAGGTTATCTCCTAGGAAGTTCTAAAAATATTTTTTAAGGAACTTAGCATTCTCTCTCGCAAAATTAAATAATTATGTATGTGACTATACTAAAATAATACTGTGTCTAGAGGGACCTAGGAGGTTTTCTAGCCTGAATATGTTGTAGGGAAGGATAAGGACATGGAGCTTACCTGTGTTATATACATTTTCACTGTTAGTGCCATCAAGTCAATCCAACTCCCAGTGACCCTATGGACAGCAGAGCGGAACCCTGCCCGGTCTTTCTGCACCATCCTCTCACCTTCCAGTGCTGTATCAGACAATGCTCCGCTGCTATTCATAGGGTTTTCATGGCTAATTTTTTTCAGGAGTGGGCAGCCAGGTGCTTCTTCCTAGTCTGTGTTAGTCTGGAAGCTCCACTGAAACCTGTCCACCATGGGTGACCCTGCTGGTATTTGAAATACTGGCGGCAAGCTTTCAGCATCATAGCAACATGCCACAGTATGACAACTGACAGACAGGTGGTGAAGTTCCCAGATTGGGAAACGAACCCAGACCACAGCAGTGAGAGCGCCAGATCTTAACCACTAGAGCATGAGGGCCAGCTGTGTTATATATAAACACACATACAACATACATATACATGCACACACTCATTACCACATTAAATAGGTGTCATTACCCCCATTATACAGATAAACAGAATCCAATAAATGGGTCTAGAAGTCTTTCCTTCTCCTGCCTTCCTACTGCAAAGGGCTCCCTGCTCTTTCGTTTTCCAAATACCAGGTCAAGCTTAGTTGCGCTTCCTGTCAAAAAACTCATCAAGTCAACCCACAAGCATGGGAGGCTCTTCTGAACCCAAAGGATCACTGCCTGAACCACAATTGAGACAACCAATCATATCCCTTCCCAGGACCCACTCACAGTTACTTAACTGCTGTGTGCTGCATTTACTGCAGGTAGTAAATTCCTGCAGGGACCACCAACTCTGCCTCTTTCTGTGCCCCCAGAGTGTTCAATATTTACTTGTTCACTGAAGGGGAAAAAAAGATAAACCTAAAAGACATTAATTTATGTAGGAAATACAAGATGGCAAAATAAGAGCAGAGATAAAACAAGATGGGAAAAGCCTTAAGTTTTGGCCAGGCAGCACGGCAGATGCTTGGCAGAAGCAGATGTAATTGGTTCCTAGACCTCAGAGATACATCTGTGTGTCATCACACCCCTCTGCTTGGTTCCCATCAGACCTGAGTGGAGCAGGCTTCAATATCTACTTGGCAAATAAAGTCTGGGAAGCTGATTTGCTAAATCAGCTTCTTAGGGTTCTGTGTTTGCAGTGACTATATTGCAATTCAATAAACATTTACTGGCTGTCTTCAGTGCAAGGTTTGCGTGATCACCGAGGTGAAGTGGGGCATAGTTCTCACTCTCAAGGAATTCACAATGTACGTGAGAGGAATTATATGTTTATCTATACAACACTGTGAAATTGTTACTAGTGCCCAATAAAAAGGTTTTAAAAAAAAGTGCTATGAAAATGCAGAGTAGATAGGAATACACTTCTGATTGGGAGTAGTGGGGAAGTGAAAGAGAAAGCTTTGAGAGCTGGACCTTCAAGATCGTGCACATATTCAGTCACCTCTCAGGACAGTTTTGCAGGCACAGTGCTAATTATAAAGAAAGAAAAAGAAATGGAAGAACAATTCACCAAAAGGAAGGCAGAGAAAAAGAAAAAAAAAAAAGAAAAAGATAGTGAGGGGCCGGCTCCGTGGCCAAGTGGTTAAGTTCACGCGCTCCACTGCAGCAGTCCAGGGTTCGGATCCTGGGCGTGGACATGGCACCGCTAGTCAGGCCACGTTGAGGTGGCGTCCCACATCCCACAACTAGAAGGACCTGCAACTAGGATATACAACTGTGTATAGGAGGGGTTTGGGGAGATAAAGCAGAAAAAAAAAAAGATTGGCAACAGTTGTTAGTCCAGGTGCCAAACTTAAAAGAAAAAAAAGAAAAAAAATAGTGATAATTTTGTCTGCCAAGACTCACTGAATGCTGTCTGGTAACAAGAAATAAATATCTGTCCATAAAACCTGACTCAAGGGGATGTTTAGGTGCTAGATTTGGGTTTTCAAAGTACTCAGAGCTGTTCAGGAAACACCTCCTCCAGGTCAAAAATAGCAAACCAAACAGAACTGGCTCATGCAGTGATGTTTATTTTTTATCATCTCTGTGGACGGCTTTCCAAAGGCCCCAGAGTGGGATGGCATAAATAGGTCTGTGTCACTTCCTGGTCCTCAGGCCTTCTTCTACATTCCCAGTCAGTCTGGGAAGGCTGCCTATTTAAAAATAAACTTTAAAAACTCACCAAAAACCCCAACTCTAAACCATCCTTTCCTTTATTTCATTCATTTCACTGAAATTAAAAAGGGTTGAGCGAGAAATGAGCCAAAAATGACCAGAGAATGAATTCTCAGGTCAGAACAAAATTATATGCCGAGTTCAAGGTCAGGAGATCTGGATTCTACTCATGTTCTGCCTCTAACTGGAAAATTTGACCTTGAGCAAGCAAGATGCCTCATCTCTCTGCACAATAGCTGCTTCAGCATACTCTTTAATTCCAATGCAGTTATCCAACCTTTCTGGACCTCAGTTTCCTTATCTATAAAATAGACTGATACAGTAGCTATCTCAGGGGACTATTGTAAGTGTTATATAGGGAAATGCATGTGAAGCACTTAGCAAAGTGTCTGATACTTAGTAAGTCGTCGAAAATGGTAGATATTATAGTTATCACCATCTATCATTATCATCATCATCATCATCATCATCTGAAAATGGAAGGGTTGAGCTAGGGGACCACTACCTGAAGAGCTTCTCTGGCTCCAAATCCAATGATTCTTTAAGTCACTTTCTCCTTTTCTGTTTCCTTTTTTAGGGGGCTAGGTGGAAAGGAAGGGAGATAAACTTGACAAAGCAAGACAGCTACAAACACATCCTTAGTGTTTCTGTTAGAAACACTAGGATACAATTAGGAAATCCATCAGTGAGTAAATGGGGGCATATTACCCTCCCCAGTGGGAAAGTCTTACCCATCACTCACATTAAGCCCACAGCATCTGGCAAGTTCACCCACAACATACTGCCTCTACCCCCATGAGCACCAAGGACAACACCCTCCTGGGCCAGCACAATCTGACTTCACCCACCTCATCTTTAACTGTCAGCAGCTCCTTAGCACAGCCCTAACAGAAAAGCACAGTGTTTTAAACAAACAAAAAAATGCCTTCTCCTTAATGTAATTTGAATGTGGCCAAAAATCAAACACCCTTCCCAAAAGTTAAGAGTGTAACCAGAGGTGTTCAGCTTTATCAAGACCAAAGTGATAAACTATAATTAAATTCAGATGAAATTAAGAAATGTTTTATTTTATTCAGTGTCCATGATGTGCCAAATGCTGCAGGACACGCCAAAAACTAATGGGCTGGGATGAGTGAGACCAATAAAGGATGACACCTAGGTTTTTAGCCTAAGTGACTGAATGAATGACAGAAGCTACCACAGAAGAAAAAACAAAGGTAGACAAGCAGATTCTGGTAAAGAATGGAATGAATTTAGTTCAGGTTACTCCTGAATGTGTTGAATTGTAGGTGCTTGAAGGATATCCAGGTAGAAAGGTCTAGCAGGCAAATGAGAAATGAGTATGAAACTCTGCAGAGTGCTCTGAGCTTAGGATATAGCCCTGGACTTATCAGCCTGTAAGTGATGGTTGAAACCATACAAAATAGAGAAAAGAGAATCAAGGACAGAATCTTGGGGAGAACACTAACTTTTTAAAGGGGCATACTGAGGAAGGAGAGTCCATGAAAGACACTCCAGAAGTGCAAGGAAACCAGGAGCCTGTGTATCGCAGATGTTAAGGCAGGGACAGAGAGATTCAAGGAGGATATAAGGGGGAGAGGGGAGATGCAGCAAAGGTCCAGTAAGATGAAGATGAAAAGACATCCATTGGATCGGGTCACTAGGAGATTATCGGTGATCTCATCAAGAGCAGTTTCATTAGGGTGGTGAAGGCAGATCGTATTAACTTTAACATGACTTCAAAGTGAGAAAGCAGACACAATAAGGGCAAAACTATTGGCGGGGGTTGAGGGGGGTGGAAAAGAAGGGAGAAGAAAGACTGGATAATGGCTAAAGGGAATTTCTATCTTATAAATTGTACCTCCTCGGTTAATCAAAAGATTTCAGTTAAGGCTTCCTGAACTGTTCAGATAGGTCAGAGATCTCGGCATGGAGAGTCCCTCGGAACTGATACTCCCACACACTATGGTGGGCCAAAGCTAGGGAGAAGCTGGGGATGAATATTAAAGGGTTGCCTGCTTCCTTAGTATTTCACAACAACATAAAAGCCTCTCTACTCCTTCACCCCTCCCCATAAACTGCTACCTCTTCTGTAGGATTCATGAGTGGGAAGAAACAGTCAACCAAGTGGCAGGGCCAGAGAAGTGACCTTTCCTAGTGTCTCTCACGCCTTAAGATTCTCCATAAACATGGTCCCAGCTTCTGCCATTTTCCTCCGTTCTACTCAAATATCATCTGAGTATTTTCCCCTGAGGTTCACGTTCATCTAAGATTCTAGGAGCATGCTCTTCACCTCCATCTACTGAAGCTTAACAGCCTCAACGAAGTACACACTTAAGCTAAACAAGACAGTCTTCTAGCTCCAAAAGTTCTCCGTCTCGTGCAAGTTCCAAGAAGCCTCCTAATTTATAACCAAACCATGACTCTTCTTGTCCTCTTTCTCACAAATTACCCAAACTTCCTGTAAGCTGTCAAGGTTGGACTTTGAGGCCACAAGCAAAAACGAGAAGCAGGAACTTGCCCACTGTTCCTTCCCCTTTGATTAGTCCCACACCCCTGCTCCCACCTATGCCCTAATATGACCCTCTAACTGTACAGAGTCCCTCTACCAGGGCCTACATGTTCCATTTCTAACTCCAATCATACTTCCAGTTCTCTCCATGTGGGGCTCTAAATCAGGGCCCAAGAAGAAAGGAATCTGATTAATTCACAACACGGGATATTTCCTTAAATCTCCAAATAAAGACTCCAAAAGTAATCTCAAATTAGTCAAAGTTCAGGCAGAGGTACCAAATGAAAAATTTCATAAAGTCCAGGTAACAACCTAGATGTTAAAAGGGATTACGATAAACACAGTAGATGAGGAAAAAAATCATAATTAATGAAGGAAGCTGATATTTCCCTCCAGACAAGGACTCATTCCTAATACCTACCTTTCTTAAGAAACTTACTGATTTCATTTAATACATGTATTGGGGACCTATATATACTAGATTCCACAAAAGGTACCAAGATGGGAGAAAGCACATGCCCTTAAAGAATTTACAGTCTACTAGGGGAGATGAAAATACACAAATAACTACAACATGAGGTAGGAAGTGAAGACACATAGGAGATATAACAGCCAAAGTGTCAAAGACAAAACAGGGAAGTAAGCTGGAACCCAGAAGAGAGAAATGAAACAGCTAATTACAGGATCAATCAAGGTGGGTTTTAAGGTCACACAAAGGGGAACTCAAATCCTGGTTCTGCCTCTGGCTTTTTACAGGCTCTAGGTATACCGCTTTACTGCTGTGAGCCTCTGTTTTGTCACATATAAACCTGGGGTAACAATACCTATTTCACAGAATTGCAAAGAGTCCAAGATTCACACATTTTTGAAGAATTTAATACAGTATCTGGCACCGAGTAAGACTAAGTAAGATGGAAGGGCCACTGCACATAGAGATTTAATGCTCCTCCCCTGCCCCCCGAGGGCTGTCTGAACCTAACCCATAGGCAGCTAAGCACCTGCTATTTGCTCATCAATTGTGCCTATTAGTTCAATTAGTTACCCAGGTTAAATGGGACCATGGTCAGGAGGTATAGGAAGGCAGCACAAAGTGTGTATACATGTGCATGTTCTTGCCAGATTAACACCTGGAAACACACACCGAGCCTTATGATAGAAGGCACAGCATTAAAATACAGGTAAAGTTACAGAGTATTCCACGTACAGCATGATACTGAATGATGCTATTTTTCTGGTCATAGGAGGTGTTCAATAAGAACTTGGCAAATTGACAGGGCCAGCCCAGTGGCATAGTGGTTAAGTTCGTGTGCTCCACTTCAGTGGCCCGGCGTTCATGGGTTCAGATCCTGGGTGTGGACCTACACACCGCTTATCAAGCCACACTGTCGCAGCATCCCATATACAAACAACAGAGGAAGACTGGCACAGATGTTAGCTCAAGGACAATCTTCCTCAAGCAAAAAGAGGAAGATTGGCAACAAATGTTAGCTCAGGGCCAATCTTCCTCACCCAAAAAAAACAAACAACTTGGCAAACTGACATGACCTGAACCTGATTAAATTATCATCAATATAATTTGTCTCAATGGATCCATTTTTCAACACACGAACGAAGGAGAAAGAAGACATTCAAGGTTAAAAATTGGTCTGAGGTGATGGTCTGAGGGACTTCTGCCTCCAGTCATGATGGACTAACAGGAACTAGATTTACTCTCTTTCCTTAAACAACCAGAAAACCAGATATATGAAAAAATGGTTTTCAGACATTCAACAATAGGCAATACAGGGCAGTGATCCTTGATAAAAGGGAAAGAAATGCAGGGAACCCCACTAGTACCCCAGCTAACTCCCTAAGGAGTTTCCAGGTCACAGAATGGGGAGAAAAAACATGAAAGAGTTCAACAATCTCAATGAGTTGAAGAGACTGAGTTGGGAATTTGGGGAGGCCAAGATTGCTAGAATTTGCTCAGCAAAGTAGTTGAAAGGAGGGAGCTACAAAGATAAAAAGCTCCAGAGATCTGCGGAGGGATCACCTTGAGTCTTTGGCTGAGTACTGATCTGTGCATGTGTGTGAAGAAAACTAGCAAGGCTGGGGAAAGAACCAATGGAAAGGAGTAGGTGGCACAACCCCCAGAGCTCACACAGAGCTAGAAATAGTTCATGTTCCCGCCAGCCAAAGTGGAAAAATCTCGTAAGACACAGGGCATCTGATGGAATCTTCGGAAGGGTTTGGGCTCCGTAGTGAGACCATCCTAGACCTAGACTAACAGCTATTCTGAGCCCGTCCTAAGAGACCTGAAAAGCAAGCCTTGAAAGCAGCAAACCAAAGCCATGTAGTGAACTGCTTCTGAAAACAAAGCCCAAAAGTATTTAAAGGAATACAAAAAGTTCCAGCACCCAGCAACATAAAACTCACTATGTCTAGCTTCAAGTCAAAAATTAACAAGCATGCAAAGGGGCAGAAAAATGTGACTATAACTAGGAGAATAATCAAACAATAGAAACAGACCTAAAAGTAACACAGATGATAGAATTAGTGGACAAGGACGTTAAAATCTCTATTACAAATATACTCCATCTGTTCAAGAGAGAAGAGGAAGGCATGAGCATGAAGAGGAGAGAAAGGGAAGACATAAAGAAGACTCAAACTGAACTTCTAGGGGGAAAAATACAAATATCTGAAATGAAAAATATACAGGATTGGATTAACAGATTAGACACTGCAGAAGAAAAAACTAATGAACTTGAAAACACAGCAATAGAAACTACCCAAAATACAGTAGTCCCCCCTTATCCATGGTTTTTCTTTCCTTGGTTTCAGTCACCTGAGGTCAACTGCAGTCCCAAATATTAAATATAAAATTCCAGAAACAAATGATTACTAAGTTTTAAACTGTACACTCGTTTGAGTAGCATGATGAAATCTTGTGCTATCCCACTCCATCTCACCCAGGACATGAGTCATCACTTATCCAGCATACCCACACTGTAACACTACCCACCTATCAGTCACTTAGTAGCTGTCTGGGTTATCAGATTGATACTGTCACAGTATTGCAGTGCTCTGTATACAAGTAACCTCCATTTTACTTAATACTGGCCCCAAAGCACAAGAGTAGTGATGCTGGTAATTCAGATATGCCAAAGAGAAGCCAAAGTTCTTCCTTTAAGTGAAAGGGTGAAAGTGCTCCACTTAATAAGGAAAGAAAAAAGACTGTATGCTGAAGTTGCTGAGATCTACAGTAATTTTCATTATAGTTTACTGTTAGAATTGTTCTATTTTACTATTAATTATTGCTATTCATCTTACTGTGCCTAATTTATACATTAAACTTTATCATAGATATGTATGTATAGGAAAAAACAAAGTATATATAGGGTTCAGTACTAGCCACAGTATCAGGCATCCACTGGGCATCTTGAACATATCCCCTGTGAATAAGGGGAGACTACTATACACAGAACATCAGTCAGCAGAAGAACAATACCAAGCAAGCCTAACATATGTATAACGGGGGAGGGGGGCAGATACAAAAACCTTTTAAGAAATAAAGGCTGAGATGTTTCCAAATTTGATGAAAACTATAAACCCACAGATCCAAAAAGCTCATCAAACCCCAAGAAGCAGCACAAAAAGAAAACACAACAAGGCACATCATAATCAAAACGCTGAAAACTAGTGATAAAGAGAAAATCTTAGCAGCCATAGAGGTTAGGGGGAGGAGAAACACAGGGCATTCAGAAGAACAAAGAATTATAGCAGGTTGATTATCAGAAACAATGTAACCCAGGAGGGAATACAGCATCATGTTTGAAGCACAGAAAAAATCAGTCTGACACTGGTTAAAAAAAGTGGACAAGAACTATGAAGTTTCCATCACTAACGCGTTTTGTGCTCTGGAGTAATATTTTTCAGGGAGACCTGTGCTGAGCACAAAATGGGAGGTCAATAGCCTTGAAAACATGTAAGTACAGTATCCTATGAAGAGTGAAAAGGGATAAAGACCCTTTCTTAGGCTCACACAACGGGGCATTTTGTTGTTGTTAGTGCCATAGAGTTGATTCCGACTCCTAGCGACCCGTGTACAGCAGAGTGGAACCCTGTCCCGTCTTTTTGTGCTATCTTCTCACCTTCCAGCGTTGTATGAGACAATGCTCCACTGCTGTTCCTAGGGTTTTCATGGCCAACTTTTTGGAAGTGAGTGGCTAAATCCTTCTTCCTAGTCTGTCTTAATCTGGAAGCTCCAGTGAAACTGAAGCCAGGTACCTGAGGGGTACTGCAGATATTAAACCAATTTGCTGTTTTTCCTGTTTAACCTGACGGGTGACTCAGGGGTCTCAAGGATCTGTGCGCTTGTTTTACAGGGGAAAGAAATGCTTTTGGGGAGGTTGCAACCACCAGATGGCCAGCCCTCAGCAGCTGTTGAAGCCCAGAAGTCAGACAGTGACCTTTGTTTCCCTGAAGCTCTTCCTGCCAAGTCCCTTAGCTCTATAAAACCCCCCTGCTTTCTTTTCTTGGGGAGGCGAATTTGAGCAAACCCAGGCTCCCACCTACTCGTTTTGGCCAATTAAAATAAATCTTTCTTCATCGCCAAGCACCAATGTCTCAGTGTTTGGCTTGCTGGGCATCAGGCACACGAACTTGAGATTAAAAGGTTTGGTATCAAAACCTGTCCACCATGGGTGACCCTGCTGGTATTTGAAATATCAGTGACATACCTTTTAGCATCACAGCCACACACAGCCCCCACAGTATGACAACAGACAGACGGGTGGTGTGGTTCCCTGACCGGGAAACGAACGAGGGCCACAGTGGTGAGAGTGCCAAATCTTAACCACTACACCACCAAAAGGGGTATTTATCTGTGTTTTATGCCTATGTACTCAGAACATTACAGACTGTTGCTCTCATGTAGTCTTATGGCAATATTCTTAACACACTGAAAAAGACAGAAGAAAGGTCTATCAGAGGATTCATCTCATAACAAAAGGAAATCAAGTTAAAAATAAGAAGATAAATCTCATTAAGGACTGAGTTAGCCTCACCCGTGTCAGGCCTGAGTAGGGCTCCCTCCCTTCGAGTGCACATACCTGTTGGTTAATGTGCCTGACTGGCCTTTAAAAATTCAGATAAAATCTTTTTTTCAGAATAGAAAAATGTTCCTTGAGCAGAAATAGGTAAGAGTAATTCCAGATGTGAATGACAGTTACTTAGTTCTTTTAGCTATGCAATCCAGCCCAGGGCAGAAAAATCTCCTCCTCATTAAGTACCCTGGGCTTGCACCCCATTCTTCAGAGTTCAGCCTGAGGCCCGATATACTAGAGGGACCATTAAGATAACAATTTACCTGTTCCATGCTTTCGTTGGTCTAGTCTCCCCACTAAACTGTAAACTAAACCATAAGGTCCCAGGAAGGCTGGGGCCTCATCTCTTTTATGCTTTCTTTATAATCCTGAGACCAAAACACACTCAAAAAAATCCCAGCGCAGGTGCTCAAGAGGGACCCTTCTCCCCAAAATACTTGTTTGCCTGAAATAGTGGTTCTCAGCTGGGGGCAATTTTACCACCCCCCCCCCCCCCCCCCCCCCCCCGCCCCAGGATATCTGGCAACCTCTGGAGGCATTTTTGATTGTCATAACCTGGGGAGTGCTACTGGGATCTAGTAGGTAGAGTCCAGGGATGCTGCTAAACATCCTACGATGCACAGGACAGCTCCCCACAACAAACAATTATTTGGCCCAAAATGTCAACAGTGCTGCAATTGAGAACCCTGGACTAAGTGAATAAATGCTGAGCTGCAGCAGATGCCAATAGATCTACCTTAGTTGTGCATGTAGTGCAAAATTCCCTCACACCACTGGAAAGCCTCTTGTCCCCAAAACAATATTTTAATCCTCTTGTCCCTAACTCAGGCTTATCAGTTCAGACATATGGTTTTTCACCCTAGCTCTGCCACTAGCTATATGATTCTGGACATGACACAAAACTTTCTCTGGGCCAATTTCCTCTTCAGTAAGAGAGGGACTGGAAAAGATGACTTAAGAGTTCTTCCGCTCTAAAATTCTATTTGAAATGCTTGGTTTGGTCTATTTACAATGAGCCAAAGAAAAGCGGAAGGATCCAGTCTAGTTGCGAGTATGCACACCCACCCTCTGAAGGAGAGAGGTTCTTATATTGTGGAAACCCAACTGGGCCAAGGGAATCTCCAGAGTAGCCAGGAGCTCAGGCACAAGGGACCCAGGAAAGGGCTCTGTAAGCATGGCTGAAAAGCCAGCCCAGGCCCTTAGGTTTAAAACATGCAAGTCCTTACTAGCCTCCCTCATGCCTTCCCTAAGTCAATCTTTTTAATCAATGTTAAGTGGAGGAGGGAAGCTAAGACCTTGCTATTCAAAGTATGGAACAGCATACTTTGTGTTCCATGGAACAGCAGCACTGGGATCACCTGGGAGCTTATCAGAAATGCTGACCCTCAGCCTTCATCCCTGATCTAGTGAATCAGAATCTGCATTGTAATGACTCCTAGGTTATTCACATGCTCCTTAAAGTCTGAAAAGTTCTGGTTTAGAATATACTGCCCTTCTATTCCCTGCTTTGTCACCTCCTCACTTGGTAAAAATGACTTTTAAGACTTTGTCCACAGTCTCCCCTAATCCCACCTCCTTTCACAGCTTGTGCACATGTACACACACACCAGTTCAGAACCTCCAAACCCAGAGCCACCAAGAGTGATGGGGACAGGTTACTTTCTCCTTGCTTCTTTCCTATGTCCACACAAGGCCAGAAAGAGGCAAGGCTTGAAGCACAAGCAAAATTAGAGCTTTGTTGAGTGAGTGATTCAGCCCACCCCCATCGTTCAAAGGTTCCCCAGAAGGAGGGATGGAAAAAGGGGTGGTGAACCCAAAGGTACAAACTGTTGGGAAGAGATTCAACATTTGCATCTGAACAGAGATCAACAGTGGTCCAAAGTTTCATTTCTAAAGATTTTTTTTTTGCTGCTGCCACTGTCTTACCTTACATAAAGATTCTTGGGAGCATGGGCTAAAGGGCAATTCACACATACAGAGTAAACAAAAACGCGGCAAGGATTCTCCTAGCATAGTGGTGGGGGGCAGCAGCTGGAACAAAGCAAGACCACGATAAAGGGAGCGCTGAACAGAGGGCAGAACGTGGGCAGAAGGGGGGCTAGACTCCACGGAGCAGTCAGTGCAGCAAAGGAGATTAGGCTGGGCTCGCCCCACCCACTGCCACAAGCAGCAGATGGCCCAGCCCCAGGCAGCTGGCAGAGACAGAAATCTGCACGTGCCTGCCTGCCCCTCCCCCAGGGCTGGAGATGGGAAGGAGCAGGGCAAAGTCCAGGCCCATCCTAGGTGAAAGCAACATCTCAAAGAGCACCCTGGGAGCCAGGCAGCAACACCACCCAATGCTTTGCCACAATAAGACCAACCCCAAGAACAACTCTCAGCATCATCCAAGGTTCTCCTGCACCCACACACAGCTCATCAGAAGGAGTGCCTGGGTGAGGTGGGGGTGGGAGGAGACCCAGACTAGCTCCCAGAGTGCACTAGGGCATGGCCTAGGAGGGGTCATTTAACCATTCTCTGCATATACACCACATTCCAGGGACCGCACCAGCCAACTGGGGATACAGTGGTGACAGCAGACAGTCTGCCCTGAGGAAGCTCACAGTAGGGTCAGGAAGAATAAGGAAATAGACAGTAACAGAGTCAGGTAAGTCCTGAGCCCAAGCAATATGGCAGCACAGAGGAGGGACACACCAACCAGCATGGGGGCAAACAGCAGTGTAAGCTGACACTGACTTTAGGAAGGTGTTAGCCAGGTAGAGCAGAAAAAGGTGGGTAAAGCAAGGGCAGGGCATTCCAAGGAAAGGGAACATGTGCAAAAGCCTGGAGGCAAAACAGAACCGGGAACTGCAAGTTGTTCTGTCCCAGCCTTTGCTTCCTCTGGTCACCTTCATCAGGAGCAGACTCATGGTTTGTCTTGGGACCCTAACATACCATTGCCTAAAGGAACTCTGGGTCATTTTGTAAAGTCCAATCTATCCACTTTAAGAGGGAGAAACTGAGGCCTAGAGAGGGGCCATGACTTGCCCAGGGACACAGGGCTTGTCAATGCTGAACCAGAACTCACTTCTCCTACCTCTTGACTAAGCAAAGTTCTCTCAAATATCTACCAATCAGAAAAGGACCACTGAGCCCTCTCAGATAAAGTGCCAGCCCCAGCACTGTTCTCCACTATGTTCTGTCCAAGCTGAGCACCCAAAGAATGGCTCATGTCCAGCCCTCCACCAGATTAGGAAGTCTAGCAGAATTAGTCTCCAGGAACTCCAATGTGGCAGGAGCAGCTCATGAAAACACAGGAGTGGCTACCTGCCTCTTTCGGAACCGAGGGGGAAAGCACACACAGCAATATTCAAAGTAGGTTGTAGTTTTTGGGGGGGTGTTTTTTAGCAAAGATGTATCCCCCATGGAAATGAAAAAGGTCTGTTTTGAGAGCTGAAGGGAATTATCAGCCAACACAGAAACAGGAGGCAAGTCTGCGCTGCTGCCAAACTAGGCAGGCTTAACTAAGCCTCTCAACCCTCTCCAGGAAGCCCACCCCCTCCTCTGGCTGCTCACACTAACCTAGCAGTGAGAAGCCGGCATTTCAGGGAAGCTGAAGGCCTCCCTGTGGGCCTACCCTTGGAGGATGGGCCATCAGCCAGGAGGCCAAGCCACTGGAGTTTCAGGGCACAGCTACCCTTACTGTCATTCGATATTCCGCCTTCAACAGCACTTGGTCTATGAAGATTCCCCCAGCCTCCAGCCTGCCACCCACTCTGGATCAGAGTGTGTGCAGAGTGGAAGAAAGTACTCATTAGCTTTTTGAGTGTAACCCTCTATAGAATCTAAATAGAAGGCACAGTTATTCAACTGCAAAACAGAATTCCTGTTCTCATAACAAAACAAAATGCATGTCAACAACCAGCTAGCTGGTTAAAATTGTGCAGAAAGAAGCTAAAGGGCAGTAGGGTTAAGCCCATTTACTAACCTCACCTAGATGCCTGGTGAACCTCAGCTTCAAGGCCTGAAGCATCCTGGCCTTCAGGGCCAACACCAGTCCAGGACCCTAGACGTGGACATTCAGGGCAAGAAAAGCGACCTGCTAGAAAAACTGACTTACTCAGGGGCTGAAAATCAACAAAGGGGCCATAATGGGCATCTTGTGTCCTAAACTCCTTCACATCTGCCATAAGGAACCTCTGGGTGGAGGTGTGTGTGTGCGTGCGTGCGTGTGTGTGTATCGTGTGCATTGGGGGCATGGTGGGGGAAGCACTACAGCCAGACGTCCTTCTATTCTAACCAAACAATGACCCTTTAGAATTTGCCCTCCTAAAAGACAAACGCAGTTCTGATTTCCAAAACTCACTGTTTGAGAGAACTTCTTGTTTTCTGTCTGCGTTTTAAAACAGATGAATGTTCCCCTAGGGGAAAAAGCAGCTGTTAAGACAGGAGAGGGTGGAAAAAGAATCCTGCTATGAGTTCCAGAGGAACCATTAAACTATTGTAAAAACCTTCTCAAAAGAAGCCCCACACCCCATTCCAAACAGAAAACACACAACTTCCTTCAAAGTACTTTTCTGGAGTGTAACCTCTGGGGCAGATGATTATTCTACACTCCACGCCTGCTTCCTCCTCTACTTAACACTAAGTCCGTCACATCTAAAGTGAGGTAGCGATTTTCTTCCTGGGAGCCTTAGAAAGAACTAGCTCACAATTCAATCAGGGTACCTGCTGCTGAGTGTCTGTTACCAGTACCAGTACCAGTACCAGTACCATTAACACCACCACCACCACCACCACCATCATCACCATCTTCATCAAAGGGCTAAACTTTATTACAAACTGCTGCAGACAATTTAAACAAATTTAAGCCATTATGTTTTCAAGCAGACTGAGCCCACACTATTTACTAGCTGAGAATAGAAGGGGAAGACGGTATAAATCTGAGACAGGCAGCCCGGCTTCTGTACTTACTATTTTCTAAAAGGAATAGCATTTTTCAAAGGCTCAAGATTCTGGGAAATCACCCACTGGCTTAGTATACCCCTCCATCACAACAGTAATGAGGCTACCACCCTGAAACCCATTTGCCAAAAATAAAAGATCTAAAGAGGTGTTTCAGAGAAAGTTTGTGAGAAGAAAATTCAAGCTGGTTTTATTTTCATATAACCTACAATTAAATGGCTTTGCCTTTGCAACCACACTTCCTACCTAGAATTCCAGTAAGTTTAGATGTGCCCCCACAGATTTAAACTGGATTACACAGAATTTAGCTGGCTGAAACTGGTCCCAGTCCACAGACGTTACTAACCTGTTTCACAGTCCTCAGTGGGTCTGAGAAACAAAAGGGAAATGTGGGAAAAGTCGGCAAGATTCTTACAATTCTGCCCACATCAGAAGAAGAAAACACTGCTTTTAATTTCATGCAAGATTCTATTATTACAAGAAAAAATGCAACATAAGCTTGTAAAACTGATCAGTGACAAAGCAAAGAAAGAAAATGTTTGTATTTGCAGAAAACATTCAAGTCCCCAAACATCTCAGAAGAATCAATACAAATGCCATTAATACAAATAAATCAAATCCTCAGTCCAACAGGTCTGCTCACTGTTGCCCCTAATGGTCTATTCCCTTAAGCAATAAGCTTCCCTACAGCCAGCCACCTTTCACACCCTCCTTTTGGAAGGACTCATCACACAGGCATCTGGCCTCACCACAATTTCCCAAGAACCCTGGTTAATGTCTAGGATGAACACATTTCCACGTGAACCGAGGTTTCAAGAGAATCTCAGAATGGGACAAACTCATGGGGGACAAGCCTGGCCCTTCCTGCCCTTTCCATTTTCTCTTCAGGTCTTGGTTTCCAGAGTCCTAAATCTCCTGGATGGTCTTCTGGCCTCCAGCCCCCGCTATGCTTAGGCCTTCCAAAATCCTATGAGGAACCACATTCTCAAAGCACTGCTGAATCACCCTTCACCTCCAACAGTTCACCTTTGCCTGCCCCATGTATCATCACTTCCTTACAGCTGTCTATTATAGCTTGCAAAATGCACAGAAGGCACAGGCCCCAGCCCACAAGGAACTTTCAATGGAGTTGGAGAGGCTGCACACCCAGAGAGCAAACACTCAAGGCACACAATAGGTAGGAGTATCTATTTCAGTATTCTATGCAGGGCCAATAAAATGCTGAAGAATGAGGTACAAATAACTAGAAAATAAGGAAGAACAAGCAGCATCTACTTGTGAGTTATGGACAAAATAATGAGAAAAAGAGAGAAATGAATCCAAACCTAAGACAACCAAACAGAGCCTTATCAAGAAAGAAAGAGCCAGCCAGCCTGGTGGCCTGGTGGTTAAGTTCGGCACACTGTGCTTCAGGGGCCCAGGTTTGGCTTTCGGGCGTGGACCTACACCACTCATCTGCCAGAGGCCGTGATGCCGTGCCGGCTTACAGGCAAAAAGAGGAAGATTGGTAGTGGATGTTAGCTCACGGCAAATCTTCCTCAGTAAAAACAAAAACAAAAAAAAACAAAAAAGAAAGAGAGATCTGACCTGAAAGCCTTGAGGGCTGATTAAGTATGGAGAAGGAAAGAGGGAATTTCTCGGGCTAGAAGGCTGAAGTAAGCAAGAAAAATTGGGGAGGGATGGGGTGGGGTGGGGTGGGGAAAGGAAGAGAGAGGCCAAGAATCAGGAAAGAACGGAAAAAAATTCCATTTGAGATCCTTCGGGGCAAGGGACAATTTGGATGGTTTCTCTAGTATCTATCACATAGCAGACTCTGGTTATTCCACAAACTATTAAGTATTCAACTGAACACTTACAGAAGGCTAGTTTGTACAGCCATGAAAAACAGGCAGAAAAAATCGACTTCGGATCAGCAAGTAGTGGGGAGCCAATAAATGTCCTTGAACAGGAAACATGACCTAACTCAATTCCACAAGCATTTACTAAAGGCCTACTATGTGAGAGGTGCCAGAACACTTGGTCCTCACCCGCACGGAGTACTGCCACCATGGGAGAGGATGGTGATACTACCTCCCACACATAGGGCTTCATTCTCTTACTTAGTCTCACTTGAGATAAGAACAATGTTCATGGGAGATGAACCTAAAGCAGCCAAGGAGGCCAGACAGGATGATGAGGTCTGGCCAGGGTGTTGCTGACAGAAACCTACAGAACCAAAACCAGTAAACAGTTAGCCATTGATGATAAGCGAGCTAGTAACTAAAGTTTTTTTCTTTTTTGCAATTACTGATTATAGGTTTTTGTTGTTCACCCACCCATTGCTAACTGTGCTGCTTAGGCAATATGCTATCTGACTCTCACTAGGTTCCTATAGATAACACTTCTCCGGTGCCTGGGTCACCATGGTAATGGGTGTTTGAGCCTGTTTTTCAGGAATTAGGATCCCCTTGTCCAGTTCAGGCCAGTTGAGACCACCAACCCATCAAGTGGGCCCCCAGAGATGCCCAGTAAGTGATCTTTTGACGTCAAGAGGCTAAAAACTCCACCCTGAGATCATGCTAATACTGCCATTTTGTGAACACGCATCCTATAGAGAGGCATGAAGTTTGACTATGATTGCGCAGATCATCAATTACTTCACCTCTCCTCATCTCCAGTCATCTATCTCCACACCTTGCCCCTTACCCGATAAATATCTCCAAGTCCCCATTTTTGGGGAGGGGGATTTGAGACCCATTCTTTTGCTTCCTCACTTGGCTGCCTTGTGATTAAAACCCTCTCTCTGCTGGATTCTCGTTGACTCAGTGTTTCAATGGGCAAAAACGAACCTGGTTCAGCAAGAGAATAAAGAAGTGGCAGGGGCTAGTTACGGACTACACAGGAGGGGCTCGGAAGAGGGGTGTCATGACAACACAGAAGTCAGAGAGCAGGAAGACTCGGGTTTCAATTCCCAGATGGTGACATTATCTTCAGGCCATGCTTTGGCTCACTGAACGCCAAATGCTAAGGTCAGTCACAGCTCAGCCATTCTGCCTGTTTCCGGGAATGGAGGTTACACATTCCTTCCTTCCCATCTGCCCACGGTTTTTTATGCTAGTTGTAATTTCCTATAATTCCCATTTGCAAGGGGGTGAAGGGGATCGATGAGAAGATAAGGAGAAGAGGAGCTGACAATTCTTTTGTCCATCACTACAGTAATAAATACATCTCAACAGTCCTGCACTAAAGTTTTACTGGCAGCTCCTATTCTGGGAAGAGGAGAAAACAGGAAGGAAGCATTACATTTAAAAAGCCTTGAGGCAGTGCCTCCTTAGCAATGAGTTTTCCTCCTAGGCAGAGCCCTCCCAGCTCCATCTGTGAGGGAGGAGGGATGAGGAGTGTATCACCCTGAGAGCCAGTACCAGTTCCTACAGAAAAAAGAGGCCCAAGATCTCTCACCACCTGGTTATGTGAAAAATGAGTAGAAAACCAGGAGAGCAGAATCAACATGAATCAGGCCAAAACTGCTTGAGTATGCAGCACCACTGGAAACAAAAAGTCAGCTTTCCACAGTACTGCTCTGAAGGGGAGAGGACACTTGGAGGACAAGGGTGTTGCCAAGTGCTTGTCCTAAAGTAGGGCTGCCTGGTGTAAGGCTACGAGACACAGGAGAGCCAGGCTGGGTCCCAGAAATGCAGCCCCTCTCTCTGAAGTCTGACACCTGCCAGCCACTCTGCCATCTCTGACCATCCTAGACTAGACAGAAACAACACAATAACAGGTGAACAGTGGTGAGCTCTGGAAGAAAAATCACAGGTGATTTCTCCCTCCATGACCCCAAGTAATTTATATTTCCTAATCTTTCTCCAAGAAACAAGTATAACTTGTGATTTATTAAATTTTTTAAAAACAAGTTATTTAATGGGGGAAACAAATTTGAGACATGCACCTTTACAAAGGAAAAGTACAATTTAGCCCTAACCATTAAATAAGAATAAGGGGAAAAAAGAGCCCAGATTGAAGAGAGAACAGTTGTTGGTTAAAAGAACTTGATGGATTCTCTGATATTTTCTAAAAAACAAGTACTTCCCTCCCACCTGTAAAAGACTCTGACTACCTGAGAACAGTCATGCTACATCCTTCACACAGGGGGCTTGGAGAACTAAGGCCAGCATGTGACCTGAGGATATCTGTTATCACAAAGCATTTTCCCAGTGCTCTGTTCAGGACTCCTATGGATGGTAAAAGGTCTTCTATAAGCCTGTGGCCTGGCTGTGTCAACGGGGAGAGGGATGTTTTGTCATCTTGCAGGATTCTATAACTGGGTGGTCATACTCCCAGTAACATGAAACCTCAGGATAACAATAATAGCATCATTATTAATAACTGGTACTTGGCCGCTTAACCATGGTGCATGGATCTAAGCATTTTCCATCTAATATCTTATTTAACCCTCACAACCTTAAAAGGTAAGCACTATTATCATCTCCATTTTTAGACAAGGCACAGAGAGGTTAAATAACTTGCCCAAGGTCATACAGATAGCAATTCATGAGGCCAAGATTATAAACTGAGCAGTTGGACCCTAAAGCATACAATCTTGGTAGAGGTTCAAATTTATTTCATGTTAGATAACGTAATTCATTTTAAATATTAAAATTATCCTGGATGTATTATGGAATAGGAGGCAAAATTCCCATTCATTATAAAAAGAAAACAGGAAGCTTTGAAGATTGTGGACACTGCTGCTTGCAGCTCCACACTCTCTTGAGACAGGCTTGTACTTGGCTTCCCAGATCTACCTCAGAACTAAGCAGAGGGAAGCTTGTTTTTTTTTTTTTAACAACTATCTTTTATTTATTTATTTATTTTTTTGAGGAAGATTAGCCCTGAGCTAACATCTGCTGCCAATCCTCCTCTTTTTGCTGAGGAAGACTGGCCCTGAGCTAACATCCATGGCCATCTTCCTCTACTTTATATGTGGGATGCCTACCACAGCATGGCTTGCCAAGCAGTGCCATGTCCGCACCCGGGATCCGAACCAGCGAACCCCGAGCCACCGAAGTGGACGTGTGCATTTAACCACTGCGCCACCAGGCCGGCCCAGGAAGCTTGTCTAATATGCGGATGCCAGGGCCCCATCCACAAGAGAACTGATTCCCAAGGTGTAGGGTGGGTAAGGTGATTCTAAAACACATTTTGAGAGATACTGCTTTGGGGAATTCTAGGAAACTTCTGAAGCCAATGCAAGATTTGGGAACCAGGTGATTAGATGTTGATGGCTAATTCCCCTGAACTGTTAATGAGACGTAATCACGTTCAGTCATAAGCACCGCATGTTAAAAAAGCTGTTGAGGGACTAACCCAGCGGTGCAGCGGTTAAGTTTGCACGTTCCGCTCCTCGGCGGCCTGAGGTTCACCAGTTCGAATCCAGGGTGCAGACACGGCACCGCTTGGCAAAACCCATGCTATGGTAGGCGTCCCACGTATGAAGGAGAGGAAGATGGGCACAGATGTTAGCTCAGGACCAGTCTTCCTCAGCAAAAAGAGGAGGATTGGCAGCAGTTAGCTCAGGGCTAATCTTCCTCAAAAAAAAAAGCTGTTGACCCAACGCAAAGCACATTGCCTGGGTCTCTGCACTCGTGTAAATTGAATAAAGATGCAATCCCTTTAAGGTTTTGCCTTTCTGTGTTTCAGTCGGAGTCAATAAGTGTCCATCTGTATATATGAACTCACCAACTTTGTTCTTCCTCCTAGGCTTACATTATCTCTCTCAATTGTATTATCCAAGAAAGATGGCTCCAAGTTCAGAAATGGTTTCACTAATTTAATTTTGTTGTGCAGAAATGCTGATGCTTTCTTGGTACCAGCCTGACCTTTCCCTGCTCCTTTCTGCTCTCTGAGGGTAAGTCCTGGCCTGCTGCCTCCCCTTGAGGTGGGACCCCCTCTGTTCCCTGACTTCTGCAGGGTCTTTACAGAGGTCACACTGTGCAGCCAAGAGTTCAGACTGCCTGGCTCTGCTACTTACCAGCTATGCCATCACAGGCAGGTGTTTTATCCTCTTTTGGCATGAATTCTCACAACTGTAAAACAGGTATGATATAAGCAACCTACTTCAAAGTTGCTGTGAAGATTAAATAAGCTAACACATAGAAAGCACTCAGAAGAGTGTCTGGCATAAAGAAAGCACTCAATATGTGTTATCTTTTATTATGAGTCTACCTTGTAATATTAAGAAAGTTCTGCATGAATCTCTAGCTTTATATTTTTTGAAGCAGTCTCAATTCATTATTAATAAACTCAGTCCTCACAATAACCATTTAAGTTAGAAAAGACTGGAAATTTATCGACACTTCCTGCCATGAGGAAAAGAAACTAACCTGATCATTGGAGCTGCTTACTCATCAGTCTCCCTCATTAGGTCAGAGACCTGTCTCAGTCATCTTTGCATACCACCCCACACACTCACACTATCAGGTGTCAATAAATCACCGTTGAATTGGACTGAATGTAGGGTTGGCCATGCTGTAAACAGAGCAACTCCAGCCTTGTGGCGAGAAGCTGGGGAACAAATCCGAATCATCATTCTAGGGAATTTCTGGCTACCTTCAACACAGAGACAAGGGGGCTACCTTTCCCAGTCGTGATTCCAACTCATCCCTGAAAGGAAAAGAAGCATCTGTGGGACAGGGAGCAGCCAGAGGTCACTTACAGGGAAATGGCAGAACGGTCCCTGCACAACCTCTGAGGCAGCAGGGAATAAGGATAATATAATGGAACATTACCCAGTACCTCCTGCTGGGCTAAATGGGGATCCATAAATGCGGTGTTTCAAAAGTAGATAATGCTGCCTTTGCTAAGTGAAATGGGAGTAGCCTTTCAGTAGAGTACAGGCCAGTCTATAAATACCAGGGATTAAAAGGCTTCCTGTGGGGGCCCAACTGCCACCTGCCTAATTACAGAGGCTATCTGGTCCTCCGGGCCCCAAACAAACCCTACTGAGCTTCCCTCAGGGAAAAGCTTCCATCATCCAATGGTAAGTTCCCCTCCAAACAATATCCCAACGTTTTATTCTCTTCTTTTCCACTTCAGTTTATTTTTGCTAACCAACCTCTCCTTTCCACACCCTTCACCCAGGACCATCCACTCCCAAGCACCCTTCCACTGCAGTTCCCACTTGGCACTGCCCTCCTCTCTCCAGGCATTTGTTCTCTGTCTCCCTCACTAACCTTATCCTCTACCCCAAGTTCCTAATCCACATATATTTTTTCTGCCATGAAAAAAACACAGGCTTTGGAATCACGCCAACCTTGATTCTAGCTCCAACACAGTAAATTACAGTACTTGGCTTTTTAGAGCTTGGTTTTCTCACCTATAAAGTGAAGATAAGCTCACCTAGGTACAGCACCTGGCACAGAGCAAGCACTCAATACACTTCCTGCCTTTCCCTCTCCCCATGGGATTGTTCCTCTTCTTTCTTTTCTGGGCTCTGTGACTCTGACACAGTCTCTCCTTCTAGGTATCACACCTGCTACATCCAAGTGTTTAATCCAAAGGAGTGACTCAAATGATGACCATTTTAGTCACCACATTATCCGTATAGTAGGCACATTCTGGGCACACAGTCCCATCAGCATCCTTCAAATTACTCTAGAGAGAGGACTGGTCACCTTATATAACTCAAATGATCCATTTGGTGAGAAAAAGCAACCAGAGGGGATGGAAAGACAGAGCTAAGAGTCACTTCTGCCCAAAAGCAAGGCATAAATAAAGGCCTCTGTAAGGTTAGGGTAGTACTTCCACATGCAACTAAAACCCCAAAAGGAAGATTCCCATAATTCCACATTTACACATAAAAATTTCTAATTAATTCTGATAGCAAGAACATCTGCCAGTTTTACTAGAAGCACCATCTGGTTCATTTCTGATAAGGCCCAGGCACGACTTCGCATAGGCTAGGGACTGCCTAAAATATGGTTCCCAAAAGGCGGCATTGTAGATGACAGCTCCAAGGCAGCATGCCATTCCTCTCTCCTTGGTACCCTGAAGCTGCTCCTGCAAATTCATGATTAGGCCTCAAATAAACTCCAAAACTTCCAGTCATCACTCTTAAAACTAAAATTAATTTAAGCAAGTCTATCTTCAAAAACCAGATAAGTACTACAGAAATGTGATAAATAGCCTAAACAACTTGTGCTTTAGAGGGGTTTTCATAAAGCAGGTAAGAGGGTGGCTTCTCCAATCAAGAGTCTCATTTTGCAATCAGCTAGGACTAGGAGGGTCCTTTCCACAAGATTTTTAAGATCCTCCAAGGGTCCTCCTTTTGCCAAGCCAACAGGAAGCACTTGGATGCACTTCACTGGAGGCCTTCAGACTGTCATAAATAAGAAAAAGAAATCAGGTTGGGGGTCAGAGGGGACTTGTCTGGAGGTGCAGTGACTTGGTTGGTATCTAGTATTGAAAAGTGAGTGCCTCAAGAGCAGCCCCCGCATACTCTTCAGATCCTAATAGAGAATTACAATATGTGAACCCAATACCTCGAGCAAGGATATATTCCAAAGAAAAATGGACTACAAGGTTTGCCAACCACCATTAAATGCAAATTTGGAAAAGGGTGTATTTGAAACACAGGAAAACAATACAAAAACTATCAAGTGCAAGAGTCTGTACAACTATGCACATTCCTTCCAGTCTACTAGGCAACCTTAAATTGGTAAAACTTCTGATATTGCATTGCCTGTATTTTTCACCAATGGGTAAGTATTCCATGTCCCCTGTGAAGAAGGGAGCAGGCAAATGCAGTAAAGTCCGGTAAAGAGAAAACCGAAAGGGTAAGGGTAAGAAGCACACTGTACAAACCCAAGGTGAGAAGTTGGGGCATCACAGCTCTGCCCCAGGACTGAGTTTGAAGATGAGAATCTCTCACTCTCTGGAAACAATCCTGGGCAGAAATCACTCTGAGTTTTTTCCTCTCAAAATGTAAACATACAGAACAGGTGCCCATAGTGAAATTCAAAACCTATTTCCCACCAAGTCTGGCTTCAACTCAACCATTCAGCCCCACAAACAGCCAGATAGTTCTGGAGCAGGTGGGAAGTCAGGGCAGTACCTAAGCGGCGTGGAGAGAGGCCTTGCCCTAGAGAAGCTGAGCCCGTCCTTGTGTGGGCCTTCCAGAATGAAAGAGAGAGAGATGAGCAGACTCAGGGCTGTGAGGCTATCAGTGTGGACTCCAGCAGCAGGGTAGTTTAACGGAGAAAGCAAGACCTGAATTTTCTGGACCTGAAGGAGTTCAGAGGCCTGAACCCATAACAAGGGTAGTGGTAAGGAGTCTACCACTTGCCAAGCCAGGAGGATGTGGAAGAAAAGAGAGAGAGAGGAAATAACCTCCACCCTTTTGTCATTCTTGATGCGGTCCATCTGCCTCAGAAAGTGGAGAAAGGGATGTGGTCCTAAGCTGGCCTCTCCCCCTCGCTCAGGTCCACCAAAGTGACCCTAGATAGATTCCCTCTGTCCAGACCAGTGCTGCATTTCACATGTGGAGCCCCGGCCAGTGCTTTGTGACTGCCCACCTGTGAGGCCTCCATTCTTTGCTACCCGGGATGACAAGGCAAGAGCTAAAATACCAGGGAGACCATACAGGCATCAGCCCTATTTCTGATGCTAACTCAACATGTGGCCTCAAGACAAGTCACTAAATTACTCTGTGTCTCACTTTCCACTGTGTGAAGTGGGCATAACTCCCTCCTTGCTTCCAGCACAGTTGTGAGAATAACAGCTGATAAGTTAAAATTTACTGAGCACTGACTATGCACCAGATACCAGGCCAACTATTTTACATGTCTGCCCCAAACTCTATGTAGCAGATACTCCTGTTAACCACCATTTTCAGCTGAAGAAGCTGGGGCTTAACAAAGAGACTTACCCACAGCCACACACGCCAGATGGAAAATCTACCACTACAAAAGCAACGGTCAACTACTTCATATCACTTCTTCCCCAAATGAACTACCATTTGAGTATCTTTTAGTTGTCAGACACTGTACCTAGCGTTTTAAAATCCCATTTTATTTTATTTTCATAACAGTCCCATGAAGGGGTATTTTTTTTTTTTAAAGATTTTATTTTTTTCCTTTTTCTCCCCAAAGCCCCCCGCCGTTACATAGTTGTATATTCTTTCTTGTGGGTCCACCTAGTTGTGGCATGTGGGACGCTGCCTCAGCGTAGCTTGATGAGCAGTGCCATGTCCGCGCCCAGGATTCAAACCAACGAAACACTGGGCCGCCTGCAGCGGAGCGCGCGAACTTAACCACTCGGCCACGGGGCCAGCCCCCATGAAGGGGTACTTTTAAACATAACTTTAATAAGTTATTTAATTTATACATGCCAATAGTGAAAAATTCAAATGACACAAAAAGAAAGTTTAAGAAGTTATTTTGTTACCTTTCATCACCCCAGCATTCCCCACCACAGTTTCCCACCCCAATATTTTGGTAGCTACCCTTCTAGAGACAGGAAGTGTTAATTAACATCATCATCTCCATTTTATAAATGATAAAACAAGATCAGAGAGGTTACATTTGCTCAAGGTCACACAGCTGGTAAGTGGCTGAGCTGAGACTGAAAGCAGGGTCAGTCTGACTCCAAGGCCGCCATCCTCCACTGCCTACCCCTCAGTACCCACTTCTTAAGACAATCATCTGCTCTCATCATAGGAAAGGGGGAAACTATACCTGGCCCACAGCCACTCTTACTCCTCTACTTTCCCAACTAAATGGAAAACACAGGGCAGTCCAAGCACACCCTGCCCCAGCACCATTAGCACTGCTTTATGTTTCTTCAAATCTAAGCTGTCATGGGTGAGGCGTGACCTTCACCTCTAACCTCCTCACTGCCCACACAGGCTCATCTTCTGCCTCTGAAAACAAGGGCAGAACAATGGGAAGAGGAGGTGGAGCCTCCCCTACAGGAAACGCTGGGCTCCCGCGTCAGCAGCCAAAGGAAGGACGTTCCTTCGGGAGCCCTCGTGAGTTCTGAGGCAAAGACAGTGACCCTTTGGAAATAGCATGGGGGGCATCTCAGGGAGGCCCTGGACCTACCGCAGCTGCCTGGACTGAGAAGACAGCTGCAGAAAGAGATAATGAAGATTGCAAACAATGCCTAATATAGCGTAAGTTTGCAAAGCTGCTCAAAATCCCCATCACAGATCCCTTAGAACCCAAAGAACCCAGAATTTCTGTTCTGGCTTACCCCCAACTGGAACCTTTAATAAGTGAAAACTGCATGGATTTCTAGATACCAGGGTTTTATCTGTATGGCCTCCTCCTTCCTCCAAAAAATAAAAATAAAAGCCCCTCTGACTATATGGGAATGCTTTTCCTTAGTTAGGAGACGAATTACGTACACTTGCACATTTTTGTCCCATCAGTACACAAAAACATACTGACATACCAACCTTGACAGAATCTGTATTGAGATGGGGCTGGGAAACCAGGAAAGGGGTGGTTTTACCACTTTTCATGAGCAAGTTAAAATTTATCAAGTCTGCAATAGGAGGTTTCCTATTTTCCAGCATGAGGCACCAATGTGTGATTCAGCTTGAGTCCCAGCTGACTCAGTGTCACTATTTATAAGTACAGTCACTGCTAAAGGTCTCCCGCTTACCAAAGGTCTTGGTTTTCCCATTTGTAAAATGGGACTAAAACTTTCCTCATAGTATTAATATGATATCTTATGTGAAAGCACATTGTAAAATGAAGAAATCTTTATTGTTATCAAAAAAGATGCCCAGCCTGCATAGTAAATACAGAGGAAACTTAAACTAGCCCTTCCATCCTCAAGAGGCTTGAAATCTACGAGGGGAAAAGACTAACCAAAATGCTGGAGAACAACTCAAAAAATTTGTTAGACTGTGAGCTGCAAAGAATCCCTGTAGGGAGATGATTATATGGGAAAGAACATTCAATAAATACTTGTTCAATTAATAAATGAGTTCAGATGTGTTGCTTGAAAAATACCTACCTTGTTGCTATTCACTGAAAGTTTTACCAACACCAAAGGCTCTGAAATCTGTTCCTTCTACTGTTGCTCGCATACATCCCAAGAAAAGCAGTCAGCATCTGTAGAGAGCAGCCCTTCTTTCAAAGATGTGATTTTTCAAAAGCATACAAAGACTTTCAAAGGAGATGACCCACAAAATTATATTTTATAATTCCAGAAGTAATACAACCCCCAAAAGAGCTCCATTCTGGAGAACAAACAGAAACAAGCCATCCCGTGTTAACTACTGGCCTACAACCGGATTCACAGTGGATACACGGAGAGAGAGAGAAGTACAGAAGGCCGAACTGCAGATGTACATGTGTGAGCTGGATTTAAGGCATGACTGATGCCTCCTGAGGCTTTTGAAAGAATGACAGAGTTCTAGACACAAAGACCTGCACCTGAAAATTAGCAGGGGTGACTCTCTGGTCTTGGATCATAATTCTTAATGGGCCCTGTAGTTTGTTTTTGACTGGCCTTGCTAAAACATTTTGGACCACCTCCAATATCCTATTTCCTTCACATCCTCCCACCTTGCTCTCTCTCCCTTTTTATTTTAATTCTCTACACCTGGTCAATCACTTATCAACCAACCAACTATCAAGGAGCTGAGTACAAAGAAGTAGATGAGACAGTCACCGATGTCTGGGGATTTCCAATCTCAGTTTATACAGAGATGGCTACCCACAGAGGCAAAATATACGTGGATGTACATTTATTGGGAGCTTTATTTGTGCAGGATTGTACTAGGTCCTTACTGCCCCCAGCAGGTTATAATGCACAAATATATCAGGAAAAGAGAGATCACAAATCAACAACTACATCTAAAGTTGAGGCTTGGAGATGGGAGAAAAAGGATTCCCTATGGCTTTCATGTCACTGATCCTATTTCCCTTCTCCCAATTTCTCACTGTTGAACCCACATCTGCTTTTCTCTCTTAATTAAAAATAAAGAAGATATTCCAGGGTCAGAAAACATTCCCACACTAAAAACTGATTAGTTAAAGCTGGAATACAGGAATCTTCACACTAGACCAAACTCCTAGACTTAGCTCACTCTGCAGAGAAAGGCAATGTGCTGTCTTACGGCAGGGGAATTCTCTAAGCCCTTGTCCCTTCCAGGGTGATTGCTGGGTTGGAGCACAAGTGTCACTGAAAACACTAGAGCAACTCCTTCAGAGTAGTCAAGCTGAAAGCCTACTTTACACAACAGATTCCTCCAATACTACTCTCAAATTAAATAACCCATGGGTATTCCCCAGACTGTTAACTCCATGAGGGCAAGTATTGTGTCTATTTTGTTCTTTGTTCACAACTCTATACCAAGCACCGAACACAGGCACTCACTAAATACTCGCTAAAGAAATGACTAGATTTACTTCCTTTTGGTTTCTGCAGCAACCATTGACCCACCTCCCACCAGCCTGATGTCACAGCCCAACCAGATTATCAGCTCACAAATTACGACTTGAAGGTGCATGTAGAGAGAAAAAAAGATGGACCAATGAACTGTTATGAAACTCAACGAAACCCAGAGCCTGTTTTTCTTGCCATCCTACTGTGTAACAAGCAAAATCCCCACAGAACTGAAACGAGGAGGTAGATGGCCCTCCCATGGCAGAGTTTATACCTAGAGGCAGATGGGAATCAAGGATTGATAAAGGTGTGGACCAGCCAACATACCATTCGTTAATTCTCTAGAAATGTCTTGAGCATGCCAACTGAAAGAGCAGCACCCAGTGAACATAAAACTGCTCACTGACTTTCTGGGATGGGAAAAGCTAACACATATGACCTCAGCCTAGGAAGCTTATTTCTGGCTGGTCAGAGATGTGTTTTCACACTGTACTTGGATGAATTTGGGATCTCACATAAAATAAACCTGAGGAAATCAGAACCATAGTCATGAAGGGTTCTGGTCTGCTAATGGGGTGGGAGGAAGGGGACATTAGCCCTCCCAAACAGCATATTCTCAATTATCAGGCAGTCCTACTACACCTAGGATGCCACCAGCACCTGCCACTGTCCACCTAGGCAGGGGGACTCAAAGGAGAAAATGACTCAGAGAACATGTCCCACTGGCCTAGAGTCAGGTGGCATTTTTTGAATTGCAAAGAAGCACAGGACAAAGATAAAATAGTTAAGTACGTTCACCCTGCAAACAGCACCCATTTTAAAAACAGTTCTTCCCTTAAAGACTCATTCTCCTTTGTAATTTCACTATTAGACACAAAACCATAATTACAGAAGGGGCTTGAACTTGTCCTAACAATACGAACCACACATCCTGCTGGGATCCCAACCCCCTTTCGTGGGACAGGCCCAGAGGAGAAAAGAAGTTGATCACACCAGGGTAGAACAAGCAGTAGACTAGGGCTCAAGAGCCCTGGCTTCTCCCCTGGCCTTGTCACCATTCAAAAGCAAGTCAGCTCTGAGCATCCATTTTCCATTTTTCCTTTCTATAAAGTGAGCAGGTAGAATGAGATGATCTTCCAAGTCCCATCCTTCTAACTCTGGCATTTCATGAGCCTACATAGTCTCTCTCGTCACATACTTAGTTTGCTGTGCAAGGAGTTTTGGCAACACGTGGACACTCCACTACAAAATTCGAATCTTCAGATAAGAATCTTGTCTCAGAGCCTTTTGAGCCTCTGAGGACTTGGGAATAGAACTTGCCTTAACAGGGAGAGCCCACTCCAAATCCAAAACTTTTGGCAATGAATTGTGGCAGGGATGTTATGGCTACATTCACACATATTTACTTACACACACACACACACACACACATACACACCCCCACGAGGGAACTTTCTGGAAGAACCAATCCCTTGGGTTTGGCTCCAGGTACAGGAGCCTAATACAGGTATAGGAGAAGAAAATTCAGGTTCCTGGTTTTTGTCTGGCTTGTGCCGGACAAAAGGGCATGCGTGTGCCCTGTGTCCCACGTTTCTCTAGGGTAGAACCATCTGGACCTGCTGATAAAAACAATCCAGTCACCTGCACATGCATACTTTCAAGAGATTTTGGTAGGGATCTAGGAGCAGGGAAAGCAAGACCAGCTATTGATCATGAATGCTCGTAGTTCCAATTAGGACAAGGGTAAAGGGAGGCATTGTATTATTTCAGTAATACAGCTGGTAGGATGTAAAACCACCCAGGGGCAGATCCTGTAGAGGAAATAACACTCCCAGCAGCACCATCTGTTCCTCTTTGTGTCTGGCATGATGTATATTTTTAACCTCAGGTGCAACTGAGGTCCACCAGCAAAAGCCCTGTGAGAGCTGTCCTCAAGAGCATTCTTTCTCAGACCCACATTTTAATCGCACTCACAGCCCTCTCCCTCCCCCTACCTCGCTGGTTGGCTATCTATTCAGTAAGCATTCCACTCCCCAGCCTAGCAGAAGCCTCCAAGCAGGTGCACAGAACCCTGGCATGGAATTTTTCACAAGGAAAGAAAAAGCTTCTGAGAACTATAAACTACATTTGATAAGGAAGGCTCTACGAGGTTCATGGCAAAGTTCTCTCCATAAAACACAATGGCACGTTTTAGAACTGAGGCTTCACACTGAAAATCCGTTTTTTTTTTTAAAGCAGTAGTACATGTGCAATGAATTTAGGCACTACTGCATCTGTCAACTCTCACTACTGTTTAAAGTTTTGCACCAAAGATTCGGAAATAATGCTACTGGAAAGTTCAAACTTCATAAACACATGATTAATTTTTTTTCGTAATATCTTTTCTTAATTCAGGAGAATATCCTCAAAACTACAGGATCAAGAGATTTTGCTGTAACACTGTTCTTCCCCAAACAAACTGCATAACCAAGTAGAATGTTAACTCCAAAGCAGAAATATGGATGCAGCTTTTAAATTCTCTCCCTGAGAAACGAAAACACATGTCCACATAAAACCTTATACATAGATGTTCATAGCAACATTACTCATAATAACCAGAAAACAGACACAATCCAAATGTCCACTAACTGATGAATGAACAAACAAAATGTGGTATGTCTATACAACAGATTATTCAGCAATAAAGTGGAATGAAGTAGATACATGCTACGACACGGATAAACCTCAACAACATTATGTTAAGTTAAAGAAGCCGACTACTAAAGACCACATATTGTATAATTCTGTTTATATGAAATGTCCAAACAGGTTAACTATAGAGAGAGAGTAGATTAGTGGTGGCCATGGGCCGAGGGCATTGTAGAGGAATACTACTAATGGGGTTTCTTTTGGGGGTGATGAAATGTTCTAAAATTAGATTATGGCGATGGTTATACAACTTTGTAAACACACTAAAATCCACTGAATTGTACACTTTAAAGGGATGAATTTTTTAACATATAATGTCTCAATAAAGCTCTTTTAAAAAAAAATGTATGACAAAATAAAATCACCTCTCAAAAAAAAAATCCCCTTGTGCAGACTTAGAAATAATCTAGATGTATAAAGAGGGGATATTTAAATCATAGGTGATCTATTTGATGGAATATTATAAAGCCTTAAAAATAACCATAAAGGCTATGTGCCACAATTAGGAAAATGCTTATGGTATAATGCTAAATGAAAAAAAATAGAACAAAAAATTAAATATACAGGGATTATCAATAAAAGATAGAAAAAGTAGAATACATGGAAATGATGTTTGTGTTAGGATGGCAGAATCACGGTGATTTTTCCCCCTTTATTTTCCAAGCTTTCCGTAAGCTTGTCATAGTGTACTGACGATTAAAAAAAATAAAAAAATCCCCCTCAGTCTTCCCTCAGTCTGCCTTGGCTCAATTTAAAATGCAAAATAAGTAAAACCACCTGGTTCTTGTGTTCAAGTTCCCTTTTTAAAACTTCCAGCCACCTAGTTTATTGAGATCAACGGAGAACAACCCAAAGAAGGAAAAATGGGATAAACAGACTTCTATACCACATTCCCACAAGCCAGCTTCCTTTTACTGGCTTTGTCAGAAGCTGAAGGCTAGTCTACCCAAATTTCAGCAAGGAGAGTCTACACACAGGGCAATTCCACACTCTCATCTTAGTCTTCTGTGGGTGAGGCCAAGTCACTGCTGGCAGGAGGTTGGATTTGGAAAGATTAGAAGCTCCCCCTCCCCAAGAAAGGATGGTAAGAAAGAAAGGCAGCTGGGAAAGAGCCCCTATTCGTGTCTCTTCTCTGAGGTTTTGTGTGCAATACCCAACCAGAGGAGAAAAGAATCCTCAATCTTTTAACTTCTCACCACAGAAGATTCTCTTCTGAGTAATAAAGAATTGTCAGTCACCACCTCTGCAGTCTGCAAACCCACTGAGAGGCTATTACAGTCATCAGGAATACCAGGCTAACTTTCCCAAATCAAGCAATGAGGCCCTGCCCAAAAGTATAACACTTGTGTATGGGGAAGAGGGAGAGTACATTTAAGGGCACACTGCTATCACGTAATTTTAAGGATCTACTAACACTGGCGACAGTAACAGGGTACTACATCTGTTTCTGCTTGAGAAAAATGCTTCAATAATATCCTGTTTCTGATTCCTGGCAGGCAGCCTTCAGATGTTTCAAGGGTGGCTATTTTCCTTTTTTGAGATGTAAGAACCAGAGAGGCAGAATACATCACAGCAACACCAGAGTCTGTGAAACCCATTTAGTTCTCACTACAGCTGCATTTTCTGCTGTTGCTATACTAGCACCTTCACACACACTCAACTGTCCCCCAGCCCTAACAATAGCACAGGTGGCCTTTCACAGCTGAAGTGACCCGGCTCGATGTCACTGCAAAGTCTACCAGCAGAGTGGAGACTTTCAGACTCAGGTAAGAACCAGAGGATGAGAGCGCTAATAGAGGAACCCTGCTGGTTTCTAGGCCAAAGGAGTAAAAGGGAAGAAAAAGGACATGGTCAAACACACGTGAGCACAAGAAAAAGGAAACATTCACAGGTACCTGGCAGGCTCTGCCACTAAAACCTAAGACTTGTAAGAGGCACCTCTTTCCCCAGCACCTCTGCTTTTACAGATAAAGGTTTTTACACAGAGACACTCCAGAACTTACAATCATCCCAGGGAACAATGGCTGTTGCCTTGAATCCAAACCAGGGTGGGAGTGAACAGATCTTGATGCTCAAGGACAGTCTCCCCAGTGCTGTCCTGAAATTGCTTCACTGGTCTCAGATCCACAGCTGTCAGCAGCTTCAAATACCATCACAAAACCCCCAGCCCCAACCTCAAGCCGCATCCTTCACTCCCACCAACATGGAACTACCCCTTCCCACATTACAGGCATTATTTCTCACTGCTCTGGTTTCCAAGTTTCCTGAAATGTGGCAACATAACTTAAGAATATTAATTTTTAAAAAGCCATTCCACTACATGAAGTCTCACTTTGGTCGGATATGTGGGTGGCCACCAGACTGAAGCCATCTTGAGGAGAAAGCATCTCTATTATCATATATGCATTTGTCCCAATGTTTACCCTTAACCTAAGTGTCCCAACCCTCAACACTCAAGTCTGCACAGGAGCAGCATTTGCTTTCAAAGTTCTAAAAAAAAAAGTGGGGGAAGTGGGGGGACTGGGCTTGTTCCTCTATTTGCTCCTTCTCATCTTTCTCCTATTGCTTGAAGGAATGCCCCCTAAACAAGACTTCTCTACTGCCCAGGCAGAGAGAAGGGGGAAAAATGAACCCTGCTTGTCAGCTTCAACTAGGAGATCACATGTCAACTCAGGAGTTCAGTAAAATGCTTCATGCAAGGCAATTACACAACCGGGCCCAGTGCATCTGCTGACATTCAGGCCTGTAAGGGGGGATTTCAGGCCTGTAAGGGCCATTACAGCCCTGCTGCTACCTCTCCGTGAAGTGTCCTTGGAAATGGGAACCGGAGGAGAAAGAAAAGCACATGTGTTGCCTGGCTTTCTTTCTCTGCCTGCAAGTGGCTCTGCTAAAGACATTCTCCCCAGTTCACTTGTTTTGGTACAGAAATGAGGAAGATTACGTGACTCACTAATTTTTTTAAAGATCCTGTAATTCTCCAACTTCACAGACAGATACCATTAGTTACCTGGTTGTCAGAAGAGCTAAAGATATGGAAAAAGAGCACAAGGAAAGATTTGAAACAAAAGGCAGGTTTTTATCTAGGGGATGAGAAAGCATGGAGTGAAACAATGCTCAGTAGCAACAAACTAGAAAGAAGTTCTTACTTTTAAGAAGTCAAGTGAATTATTACCTTTGGAGGGTGCATGGGTATGTGTATGGAGGGAGAGGGTAGCTGTAGGAATTGCTGCCCCAGTAACAGCAAAGGAGGAAATCCCCTGCCAGGAGACGCACCATCACATAAGAGCACATGTTCAATCCCCACATGATGGAGACCTGCCAGGCAACCAGACAAAGTGCTGAGGTCTCTTCATCTGACAGCCTGCATCTGTAACACCTAATTCTACTTTTCTTCCTTTTCTTTCTGTGTGCCCTAATTCTGAGCTTTGAGAAGCCAGGCCTCAGCAAATAAGTTGAACTCTGTCATTTAACAGTGGTTTTGATCTCAGGATTTAAATACTGCAGGGCAGATGGTGGGCAGCCCTACTCTGAGTACCCAGAGACCTGTTCCCATCTAGCTGTAGGTGAGGATTTGTTTCATGTGCCATTTCTACTACAGTATCCAAAAAGTCAATTTGTGGACAGGAAGTCCTCTCTATCAGGCCTCATACCACTACTGTCCTCTGTTTAACTCATTGGGCAGAAGCTCCTTAAGCAGCAAATAGCCACGAGTGAAAATTAACAAACCAAAATAAACTGACTTATAGACTGTGAAGTACTTAAGGGCATGGTTGAGTTCTGACTTATTTGCTGCAGTATCCCCAATATCTAGCACAGCACCTGGCATACATTCTGTATCACATAAATACCTGTGAGTACTGAATGAAAGAATAAATGGATGAACAGAAGAATGCTGTGCAAGCATACCATAAACGTGTACCTTGGAGAAAGAGTTAAGGATGCTCGTGATCTGAGACATATCCTGAAGAAGTAGTGCTTTGAAAATGTTCTGGAAAGCCTCCAGTTTCAATTTTAACAAAAAGTAAGCAAACTAGAAACTAACAGTACAATCTGGTAGTTAAGAGAGTGGGCTCCACCATGAGCTACCTTTGTGACCTTGGGCAAGCTACTGAATTTGTCTGGCTTTTGTCTTGACTGGAAAAATGGGAATAACAACAATATCTATCTCAAAAGTTTGTTATTTATTAAATGAGATTAAGCTTAGCACAAAGCTTGGTAAACAGTAAATCCTCAATAACTTTTCCCTACTATTGCTATTACTGTTACACTGTTAAATACCTCCTTTATTGAGGGGGAGATAGACATATCTACCCCCAAACTCTGAAATTTTTCATTCTGGTTGAATATGCATCTAGCTAAACCAAAGCCCAGAAAATTCAGAACTCAATGCCAAGCGCATGTCTCTACTAGCCTCCACTAGATGGTGACAATTTGGGTGTGGAATTCCCAAAACAGAAAAGGTGTGTGTATGCATCATCTATATGCATATTTTAAACCAGAGAGATTTAAAGAGCAAGAAATGAATTAACCACTGTGAAAAGGAAAGACACACTTCCCACCTCTGCAGATCTAGAAGGGGAGTAAACACCTATGATTTAATTGAACTGGGTCCTTTTACCGCACCTCTCTACAAAGCACACACGAGCCTAGTTAGCAAGAGCAACAAAGCCCAGCATGCCGCCTGCCACCGAGAGAACATTCTGTGGGAACAGCAGCATCAGGCCTCTGTGCCAAGACGCGAACTTCCCTCGAACCAGCCCAGGACTTCCTTTTGACGCCTCTTCCCTCCCGGGTCTCAGGGTTCCCAAAACCACCTCCCCCGCCTAATCTCGTTTAAGATAACTTCTTCCACTTCCGCAGCCCCGGAGCCCCACCGCCACAACACTGCGGGAGGGTCGGACTTGCGCTAATTATCTGGAGTCTCTAAAAACCAGGAGTAAAAAAGAAAGTCTACATATACAAACAGGAAGTGGTTTCGGTGAGTCTCAGCCCGGATAAGAAGAAGTTTCTGAGATACAAGACGAGACGAGGCGCGGGGGCTCCAGAAAGCTCCGGCACTCCCCACCCGGGCTCCACGGCTTCCTCGGAAGCCGCCAAGCCCCCGTGCCGGCGCAGGGCCCGCAGCTTTAGTCGGCCGGAGGAGGCAGTGAGAAGAGTAATAAAGAAAGGGGGCCTCCGCCACCTCCTCTCCAGCGACCTGCAGAGTGGGGGCTGTCCCCCGAACTCCCGGGCGGGGAGCACGACCCCGGCCACCAAGCCCTTGCCGCACACCGGCCGTCCGGTCCTCCCCCCGGCCTCGCACAGGCCCCCGCCGCCCTCCCGGCACCGCGCCCGGGCGGCCCACGCCAGCGCGGGGCTCGCGGCCGGCCGGCCGGGTGACAGCGGGGCCAGCGCCGAGGGCAGCCGACGCCGGGCTCCCCCGCGTCCCTCCGGGCGGCGCGCGCCGGCCCCGCGCCCCTGACAGCCGGCCGGGCGCGCCAGGGACACAATGCCTGCACCCCTGCCGCGGTGACAACTCACCCGGGGAACAGCGCGGCGACCTCCGGGAGGGGGGCGCTCGCAGCCTCCGCGGCGCCGGGATCTGCTCCGCCGCCTGCGCGCGCCCGCAGCCCTCCGGGTTCTAAGCGAGGCCCAGCGTGCCGGTCTGGCTGGCGCGGCGGGAGGAGGAGGAGGAGGAGGCGGGAGGCAGGAGGCAAGGCTGTCGCCGGCTGAGGAGAATAGAACGCGGCGGTCGTGGCGGCGGCGGCGGCTGCGCCCGCGTCACTGGGCCAGCTGTATCGCACGGGCGGGGTAGGCCCGCGGAGAGGGAGGGGAAGAGGCGGGCAGGGGGCGGGGCCAGGCGCGCACGCAACAAGCGCCGGCGTCGCGCCGCCGCGACCGCCGGGCTGGGAGGCCCTGCCGGCCGACGGCTGCCAGCACGCACGCGCCGCCGGCCGGGCGGCACGCCCCTCGGGAGGAGAGACTGGGTTGGGCCGGGGAGCCTTAAAGAGACAGTCGCACCGACTGCGCCGGAGTGGACTGCACCGTGTTCGCAGTGCGCTCCCCAGTTCTTTTACTATTATTATTACTTAGATTTTTTTGGATATTATTTGGATTGTTGGTTTACTAGTCTTTGCAAAGAATTGGTTTGTTCTCAGATTCACAAGGCGCTTTCACGCGGGTTGCTTGTTAGCTCTTGGATGGTTCGCCTGACCTATGGCTGGGCCAGGTCATTATCTCTTATTAAGCAGTACTTCTCCAACTAGGGTGCGAGCCTGCCAACTTCAGAATTGCCCTGGGGGGAGGGGCGGGTGTAAATGCAGCTTCAGGGCCCTATCTTCAGCCTTCTGATTCGGTGAAGTCGCACTCAGGAGTCTTTCTTCTAGCAAGCATTCCGAAGTGATTCCTCAGCACACGGCGGACCTCAAGGTTAAGAACAAACACGGAGGTTCAGAGCCAGGACAAGCAGAGTCCAGGCTGGAACTCGGCCACACCCCTAACTTTATTTCCTATCCTGAGCCTTGCCTCCTGGGCTGTTTTCCAGCATATACTGTGGAGCAGTTGGTGCGCTGTATGGCTACATCTTTTATTGGTGATGTCTCACTGCGGCCCTAGCAGATAAGTCCTCCGTTTATGTGTTTACAGGGCTTGTCGCCCCGTGATGGCTAAGACTGTGACTCTTATCTTGGTGCCCCAGGGCCTTGTTCAGTGCCTGTCTCAGAGGTGCTCAATAAATGTGGAGGCGCACCTACTGAGAATCAGTGCCAGAGTCTGGGCTTGGACCCATGGACTTCAGCCTTTGCTGCAGCTTGGGTCAAGCAGGCCCCTACTCTCTGGTGCCCTTTGGACAAAGATACTCCCCCTCAGGGCCTCTCCCCAGGCCTAGTTCTAGTAGGTTCTCTGGAAAAGGGTTGTGAATTAACAGGCTTGTCCTGGAGGTAGCTCAACAAGGCAAGCAGAGCGCCCCTCCCCCCATGCACACACACCCAGCCCCAAGAGAAACCTCCCCTCTGCGACCCACAGAACCTGCGCGTGTTGCTCCCTTTTCCAAGAGCCTGGCCCTGCTCTGCCTTCTTTCTCACTGGACAAGACTGACACCCTCCCTTCCTGCTCATTTCCATCTTCCGCTGGGGCTGCACTGCCCAGACCACCACGGGGTTGAAAAGCAAACATTAGGTCTGCCTGGGTCTCAGCAGAGCTCAACAACCCTGTGTGGACTGCAGGAACACCCCAGGCAGACCCAAGGCCCGGGACAGGGAATTAGAGAAGACAGATGAAAAGAGTAAGAGAGGGCACATCATCCGCAAAGCAGCTTGGTGTAGTGGGAGATGGAGAGGCCCGGTATTTCAAGCCCCTGGCTTTGCACAGCGGTTTGGGCGCTAACCGGCTCCGTGAACTCTCACATTGTAAAATGGCTTTGGAGACCCTCTGCAGGTCTGTTACTCCCTGCCTAAAAATCCTCCACTGGACCCCCAGTGTCCACAGAACCAAGTTAAAGTCGGAGCAAGGACTGTGTGTGGTGCTCTCCCCAGTCTGGCCCAGCTCCTCCAGGTCCCTCCACACACCTCACACTCCAGCCTCCCCACACCACCTCTGTGCCTCTGACCAGGCACCTACTTTCACATCTCAGAGCCCATGCGCGCACCATTCCATCTGCCTGCAATGCCCTCCCCACCTAACCCTTTGCAACCTTTCCAGAGCTGCTCCTCTGCCCTTCTGTGGCATTTTGCGTGAGCCTCAGTTTAGCATGCATTTCCTTCTGCTGTATATTGCCAGGATCAGAGGCAAGTCTCTCTTCTCCCCAGCCTCTCCTCCCCCACCATTTCCCCTCCTGCCTGAGGTTCCACAGGCCTCCTCTATAGAGCTGAGCAAGAGCCCCTATTATAGTCGGCATGTGGGCCTTGCTCATGTCGCCTGCAAAGTGGGGGTGGTATTCCCTGGCCTAGGCTGAATATTTTTATGCCATTGAAGAGACAACTCTCAAGATGAGGGTTAAGAATAATTTAGATTTAGAGATTCTCAAGTGGGAGAAACTATTGATTTTTTTATAATTAAAATTTTTTTTAATTTTTAAAATTTAACAGCTTTATTGAGATACAATTCACATACCATACTATTCTGTTTAAATGTGTAATTATATATTTAAAGTATACAATTCCAATGGTTTTTGGTATATTTACAGAGTTGTGCAACCATTACTACAATCAATTTTAGCACATTTTCATGATCCTAAAAAGAAACTCTATACCCATTTGCAGTCACTTCTCATTTCCCACCCTCCCCCACCTCCCACCCTAGGCAACCAGTAATCTACTTTCTATCTCCGTAGATTTGCCTATTCTGGACATTTCATGTAAAGGGACTCATATAATATGTGGTCTTCATAATTGATTTTTTTGTGTGTTTCTTACACCTAACATAATGACTTTTAAGGCCAGAGCTAATTTTTTATTTTCACATATTTGTTTAATCTCTGCCTGGTTCTGAAAGGACTTAAGCTGGCATTTTGAGCTAATATTCCTGGGTCCTTCCAGATTTTCAGTACCAGTCTTAATACTCTAAGTCTAGGCACTGGAAAATGGCTTGGGAGTTAGACCCAGGTTGGTGGTGAGTGGAGGAGTCAATCATCCCACTTTGCCTGGGGCTAAGGAAGGGAGTTCCAGGGACTTGGGACTTCCTAGTGCTAAAACTAGGACAAGCCTGGCCAAACCGCGATAAGCTGGTCACTCGGTGGAATAAGTCAGAGGGCCTGGTTCTCCGTCCTCTCCCAGGAGTCTAACCCAGAGCCTGTGCCTCTGCCACTTACAGGGCTGGAAAGAGGAGCTTGGCTCCCTGCAAGTGAAGAGAAAAGTTTCAGAATTAGTACGTGGTACCTCTGCTTTTATACGTAATAACAACAGCAGGAGTAACAGCTCCTATTTATGGAGCACCTACTGTGTGCCAGGGACTTAGCAGGGATTTTATACATGTAACCACTAATTTTGATAAGAATCCTCCAAATTAAGTATCGTTAACACCATTTTACATGTGAAGAAACAGGCTCAGAGAGATTTCTGTGACATCAGAAACCACATAGCATATATGTTGCAAACCCAGAATTCCATCTTGTCTGTTCCCAAAGTCACACTGTTCCAAATAAATCATATGGCCCCTCCTACCCCCAATAAAAATAACAAGTAATAACCAAACTGTCCTTACATATCTCTTGATCTTTTACAAAGTGCTTTCTTGCACACCAGCTCATTTTATCTTTACAACACCCCCATAAATGAGATAGTCTTATCCCCCAGTTTTACCTACAAGGAAGTTGAGGCACCAAGCAGATTCCAGGACGGGAATTAGCTTGGGGGTTTTTGTTTCGATTTAAGATTCTCTGGGCAGCCGTAGAAGCCCTGCAAAAGTAAAGAAGTAAACTTGCTTGACCCCAGGGGAGGTGGAAGTCTTCAAACCATCTTCTCCAAGGAAAGTCAAGGTCCAAGATGGGTGGGCCGGGCAAGGCTGGGCTGACACAGCTGAGGGGTGGCTCCCACTCCTGGGGAGCAAATCCTGAGCTCACAGGGTTGTCTGAATATGTGGACCTGCACCATCACCCAGCGCACCCCTCCTCAGAGCATGTCGGACCTGTGAGAGCCAGGCTTGGTGGCCCAATCCCTGTTGGCCACTGATCAGAGGGGATTTGCAGAGGTCAGAGCTCTGAGCAGCAACTATGATTCCCTGCCCACCCCAACCCTGACCCCAGCCCTGGAAAATGGGCCCCTGAAGCCATGTGCACCTGATGCTGCCCAGTCACCAGGTGTGTAAGAGGGCCACTGAGCCCCTCTTTTTCTGAAGCACTGACAAGTCTTTGACGACACTTTTATCCCTGACACAGACCAGGTAAGCTGGGTAAAACTATTCACCCCATTTTATACTTGAGGAAAAGTCAAGGTGGCAAAGAGAGCGTCTACCTGCCATGTCCACATATGTTGCTGCCCAGCCTCCCTCCACGGATGCCAGCCAGCCTGGTCACCTGCTCCTCCTCTGTGCCCTTTGTCCAAGGGCTGGGCAGTGACTCTGGGAGGCAGCCAGCTGGGAAGGAGGAAGGTAGTGGGGGCAGCGATGGCCTGAGGCCCTTCCAGACAGAACCAGCCCACAAACCCCACCCACACTTCTCGGGTCACTTGACACCGCATTCCCTTGGTGACTTTCTTCCTCAAGGCTGCCCTGACTGTTCCTGTTCACGTGACTTAGTGGTGGGGAGGCAGGGTTGTGATTGGCTCCCTAGCTCTGAGCTGCAGGTGGATGGAGGAATGGAGCAGCCCCACTTCAAACTGTCAGAGGTGGGGCTGTGAAGCTCGGGCAGCCACCACGCCTCGGAAGGGCCTGTTGGCTGGCCCATTAAGGTCAGGTCCCTTTTTGGCAGGTCAGGGCCAGACACTCTGGCCCTACTCAGAGTATTTTGAGGATGCTGATGACAGAACCCAAGGTGCAGCTTTAACCCCGAGCTATGTTAATCAATTCCTCAAAAAGCTCCAAACTATTTAAGTATGTCATACTGTCTGCCAGGCACTGTGCTAATGGCTTTACCTACGTGATCTCATTTAAGCCTTGTGGCAACCTGTAAAATAGGTAAGTGAATAAATAAATAAATAAATAAAAATACTAAATAGCTCAATTAATTAATTTAAAAAATACTTTTATCTCCATTTTGCAGATGAGGAAACTGAGGTACGGAAAGGTTAAACATGCAGCCACGGCCACAGTTACTAAGTAGCAGGGCCAGGCCTCTTTACCTCTTAGGGAATACAGCTGCAGTTTGCACTGCAAAAGACAAATGTGACGTTTCAAGGGGGACGAGAGCCTGTTACCTGCAGTGATGTGCAGGAGTCTACGAGCACTGTCTCCCAAGAACCAACTGTAAGGTTTCCAAGATTTTTGTGAGCTGGTTGTTAAACACAGCCTTTATTAAAACTAAATTACATGGGGGGCTGGTCCCTTGGCTGAGTGGTTAAGTTCGTGGGCTCCACTGCAGCAGCCCAGGGTTTCACTAGTTCGGATCCTGGGCGCGGACATGGCACTGCTCATCAGGCCATGCTGAGGCAGCGTCCCACATGCCACAGCTAGAAAGACCCACAACTAAAATATACAACTATGTACTGAGGGGATTTGGGGAGAAAAAAGTAGAAAGAAAAATACCCCACTAAATTACATATACATAAAATTAAATAAATTATATTTTTAAAGTAATAAATATCCCAAACTTATCACTTCCTAATTATTTTACTACATTTCATTCTTCTCCATGCCTTCAGGTTTATTTACATCTATTGTATACGTATGGTGGAAATACTATATAATGTTATGCTACTTAGCATCTCTTCCCAACTCCACGTTCAACGATGGACATCTCATCCAGCTTAAATCAGACGTGGCGGAAGTATGGTAACACCACGGCAATTAGCAAACGCTGCAAATCAGGCCCCACTCCCAGAACGAGTTGTTAAACATTTACCAGGACGTGTGTCTGCGGAAGCCACCGTGTAGGAACAGAGAACCAGCACCAGTGGCCCGGCTAGGTGAGCTCACCAGTGAAGCCGGCAGCGTGAGTGGGGCAGGGAGCCCAGGTACCCCTAGGAGGCAGCCAGACTCCAGAAATTCTCCATTTAACCGGGAAGGTGGGTGAGAAATATTTGATCCCCAAAAGTGCGTCAGTTCCCTCTGCCTCCACTGAGGTGGACTACAAAGATTTCTTTTGTTTAATCCCCCGGTAGAGGTGGACCCCCAATTACCAAGGGAGACGGGGCAGGAAACAGAGCCACCCTGCCTGAAAGAAGCCGCGGGTCCCCAGCGCCTTGTCAATGCCTGCCCTCTAGTGGTGGGAGTGAGAATGCAGGCCTCTGCCCTCTAGCCTTATGGCAAGATTCTCAAATCACTCCCCACATGGAGCACAGCACAGCAGGGACAATCCTTGTGCGACAGACAAATGGACCATGGACAGAAGCACCTGCTTCAAACAAGAGGGTCCCAACTATTCCCTCAGAACCTAGGCCTCCTTTGGATACAAAGTATTTTGTAATATCCTCTTACTTCCATGAAATGAAAATCACACAAAAAAGGATCTGCCTACACACGTAATTACAAAAAAATTAAATAAATGCATATGTATGTTCACCAAGAGATGTCTATCAAAAGAATGTTCACGCACCATATTCACAATAGACAAAAACTGTAAACAACCCAAAGGCCACTTACGGTAGAATGGATAAATACGTTGTGGTATGTCCATATGATGGAATACTATGCAGTGATGAGAAGGAACAAACTTCCAATTCACACGACAGCATGGATGAATCTCACAAATATAATCTTCACCGAAAGAAGCCAGACTCACAAAAAATATGCACTGTATGATTCCATTTATATCAAGGTCAAAGGTAGGCAAAATTAATGTAAGATGTTAGAAGTTCGGATGATAGTTCCCTTTAGGAGGAATTTTGACTAGAAAGGAGCATGAAGGGACTTCCACAGTGCTGAGAATGTTCTGTTTCTTGAGCTGCATGCTGATTACACAGGTGTGTTCATTTTGCAAAAATTAGTACATTATATACTTACGGTTTGTACACTTTTTCGAAGTACATAATTGTTCAATGAAAAGTTTACTAAAAAAAAAAATCCATTAATCAACCAATCCAATGCTCGCAACTAGAATCATTATGACTTTGGGAACTATAAATGTAGATGGATGCAGACGTGTGGTTTTAGTCACTCAGACGCCTTGAGCAATGTTGCTGGCTGCTACGAGATTTTTCTGAAATGGTGAGCTCTTGGCAAAGTGCTAAAAAATAAAGCATACTCTTCCCGCAATTTATATGATAGTTGTATTTCTGATCGTTATAAACAGGGGTTTTTTTTCTACATAAGCATTCAGTGGGGCATACAAGAATCTGTGGAACACAGGATGGTTCCTTGCCGTGGGGGGCTGTCCTGTCCATTGCAGACTGACTAGCGTCCCCACCCCCTCCCCTGTCTGTGAAATGTGGGTGATGGCAGCATCTACTTTGTAAGGCTGTTGTAAAGATTAAATGAGTTCATTTCAATAAAGTGTTTGGAATAGAGTCTGGCACAGGGTGAGCACAAATAAGTGCCTGATATTATTTTTATCACCCTGATCCCCCACCCCCTAAAGGCCAGTGGTGCTGTCAATCATCATAACCACCAAACCTTCCCCACAGGTGTCCAAACGACCCTTAGAGGGTGACACTGTCCATTAAGAACCATGGCTTTAAAACCACTGGATGTCCAGAGCTTACAACACGTGTCAGTCTCACTCACTTACTCGTTCAGTCGTTCGCTCACTCACTGAGCATGTGCTGAACTGCTTTGTTCCAGACCCTGCCCTCAGATTGCTGCTAGGCTGAGTGGGGAGACAAGGAGGTCCACAGACACTCACAACACAACACGATAAGTGTTTACAGAGCCCAGCGGCAGCAAAGTGTCCATCTCAGGCTCTCGCCTCCCACAGAGGGGTCTGGTCTGCCTTGTGGTTTGTTTGTTTTAATTTAGATGCCAGTATTTGGAAATCAGAAGATTTCACATAAAAAACCCAGACTTCTTGATTCTCTTGAAAAATCCAGAGCTTTGTAAACACTGGGCCTGCATTTGTTTGTATGGGCAGGAGTCCTGACCACAGCCGCGGAGCCTCCACCTGCCCTTCATTGACTTTCCGTCTCTTGAAGACACTGGGCCACTGTCACAGATCCGTCTGCTGGTAGCCATGAGGACCCTGAGGGAAACCCAAGGCCTCCAGGAGGGGCTTCAAGGCAAGTGGGCCTTGAAGGTTCAGGGGCAGGCGGGAAAGGGGGAAAGGGCATTGCTGAGGAAGCAGTGTGTTCAAAGGCTGTGCTCTGAATGCAGGGGCATGCCCGAGGACCATGGTGGAGGTGCGTGGCAGAGTCCTCGGGTCCATTGCTGCAGAGGGAGGCCTGGGACCAGCTGGAGCCAGGTCAGAGCTTTGAAGCTGTCAGCCTGCTGTCTTTCTTTGCATACTCGCTTGACAGAGGTACAAGTTCAACATCAGAGTGCCAGGGCTGAGGTGCTGTCAGACACTGCCCACAGTGTCCTTGCACCTGGGCCTGCCTGTCACATGCCAGGGCGCCCTTAAGAGTTGAGCAAGAAGCTTGAGGAAAGTGGCAGGAACAGTGTGGTCCTGGGGGTCTGTGCAGGGTTGGCCTAACATGGCACGACTGAAGGGTCAGGGAAGGGCTCCCTCCCACATGTCCGAAATATACCATTAGAGATTCACATCCCTAGCTCAACGCTTCCCAAACTTTTGGGTGCACACCAATCACCTGGGGATCTTGTTAAAATGCAGATTCTGATTTAGTGGGTCTGGGGTGGAAACTGAGAGTCTGCATTTCAAACAACCCAGCAGGGATGTTCTGCAAGTCCAAGGACTCTAGATCAGAGTTTTCTCTGCAGCGCTACTGAGATTTTGGACTGGATAATTACTTGTTGTAAGGTGCTGTCCTATGCAGTGTAGGAGGTTTAGCAGGATCTCTGGCCTCTATCCACTAGATGCCAGTAGCAGCCACCTAGTTGTGAAAACAAAAAATGCCTCCGGATATTGCCACGCATCCCTTGAGGGAGGGACAAAATCGCCTCCAGTTGAGAACCAGTGCTCTGGAGTCTGGAGGAACTCTTAAAGAATGAGAGTTTATATGTTTATGGGCTTCACTGGTATCTAGAGAGCCTTCAAGACCCTGAGACAGGACAGACCATATAATTTGTGGGGCCCAGTGCAAAATGAAAATGCGAGGAGACCTTTGGTCAAATCGCAGGGGAGAAGCGCCAGTAAAGGAACTAGAATATAAAGGTTTTGCCTTTAGAATATTTGATTACTTATAAAACGTAATAGAGGTAATAGTGATACATGAGCAACAACATAACTCACAAATTATAAAAAAGTATCTTTGGTGTCGTATTTTATATAATGAAATAAGTAATAATACTTTATTAATATTAGATCTTGATTGATCCTAAGCCTTTTCCAGCTTGCTTTTTGGCAAATTCATTTATTGGGTCATCAAAATTTATAATTCTAGCAACTTTATTTTCAATCAGTATAATTGAGAGTAATGTTAGTTGCTCTTGGCAAATGCAAGATCGTAAATAATTTTCAGTAATTTTTAAGAAGGAGTTTTCTGCTGATGCAACTGTTACTGAAGCTGTTAAAAGTATTTTATGGACTGTAACAATGTTAGAATACATTTCTGACAAGTTATTTGAAAATATAAATTTTACTGCATTTAGAGCTGATGATTCTCATGGAACAATTTTTCTAAGCAGATTTAATTCTTCATACAGATCAGTTTCACACAAGTCTGAATTTGATTTTATTTTTGTTTATTATTTTTGGTGAGGAAGATTGGCCCTGAGCCAACATCTGTGCTGCTCTTACTCCATTTTGTATGTGGGATGCCACCACAGTGTGGTTTGATGAGCGGCGCATATATCTCCGCCTGGGATCCAAACCTGTGAACCCTGGGCCGACAAAGTGGAGCCCATGAACCCAACCGTTACACCACGGGGCCAGCCCCTGAATTTGATTTTAAATGTAAGTTTACACAATAGCCTGTTAATGTTTCCTCTGACATTTCCTGTAATTTGTGGAGGTTACAAGAAACTGAAAGTGACTTCATTTTTTGTATGTAACTTAAAACACCTGTCTATACATTGTTTTGTTGATTCTTCAATTATGAGAAAAAAATTAATTTTGATATTGACTTGCTTGTTAGTAATTGGTTTATCTAAAGCTTCATATGAAAATAGTGTTCCTTTCCGCTGGATGCAATGACCTTTAAACCTAATTGCTTTTTCTAAGCCTCCTGAATATTTGCTCTGCAATTTTGCAGAAGTTTTCAAAACTGAAGATTCTTTTTTTTTTTTTCTGTGAAAGATTCACCCTGAGCTATCATCTGTGGCGAATCTTCCTCTCCACTGCCACCGCCTACCCCCAAAGCCCCAGTAAGCACATGGTTGTATATTCTAGTCGTAGGTCCTTCTGGTTCTTCTATGTGAACTGCCGCCACAGCATGGTGACTGACAGACGAGTGGTGTGGTTCCACGCCCGGGAACCAAACCTGAGCCCCTGAAGCGGAGCGCACCAAACTTTGACCAGTAGGCCATCAGGGCTGGCTCAAAAACTGAAGATTCTAGACTCCTTGAAGAATCCTAATCATTCCCTGATATGCCTTATTGCAATGTTTATATAAATGCTTTTATTTTGTAATCATTTACTGACCAAGTTTACTGCCTAAAGACCCGCAATTCCTGCCTGGGAGCTCAGACCCAAGAGTAATTATCTGTACAGACACTGCAAGGAAGGACTCCAGGAACACAGCTGACCTCCCCCCGGGGACCTAGCCTGCAGATCCTCTCCTCTCTCCTACAGGTGCTGTCGCTGCTGCAGCCGCTGTCGCTGCCGCCAATCTGGCGCCAGCTCTGGCTCAGCCACTGTGGGGCCCAGTGGTGCCAGGCACGCATGTGTGGGCAGGACCAGTGGGCCCATTGCTCTATGTTCCTGATGCCTGCCCTGCTGTGTGCTGTCACCAGGTGTCTTATCTCATGCATGCTCTATTGATCCATTAGATTTCACCTACAAAACACCTATCTGTTTCGAAGATAAAATTATTAGGTATTTCAAGATGGAGACAGAAGAAGAGCATTAAACTAAGGCCGGGTCCTTCTGAGCATGGGGGCTTGTACGACCACACAGGTGGCACACCCACGAAGCCTGCCTGTCCTGGGTGGTGATAGGCAGTGCACAAGACGGGGCTTAGCACGATCATTTACCATGAGAACCCACGCCTCTCCGAGGCAGCAGGAGGGTATATGGAGAGGGCAGCTAGTAGACTCTGAGGGCAGACATGGCACTGATTTACAATCAACATCCCTGCCAAGCTCCATGGGGGCAGGCTGCTCTGCATCCTGGCGGGGACAGGAGTCCCTGAGACAGCATGTCTGCTGGAAGTGCTGGTTTCCACAGTTACTCAGGGAGTGACCCTCCAGTTTCCAGGGACCCTTCCTATCACCTCTAACTCCCTGAACTTTCTCTAGTTGTCACTCTCACACCCATTCCTCTTTCTGCCTTCGCTCCTTTTCCCTCCTCTTACTTCTCTGTCCTGCCCCGCTTTGCAAATTTGTCTGGGGGCAGGCCCAGATCTTCCTTGGTGGTAAAACATACTTCCAGAGAAAGATTAATTTCAGGGGAGCTAGAAAGATGAAAACCTTCTCCCAAAGGCCAAGAAGAAATGGAAAAAACATGACAAAGGAAAACTGGCCTCAAAATGCAAATACCTTTTGAAGCCTTCTGTGAAACCCAAGCCTCCAGCCTCCCAAAAGCTTGCAGGAATGTCGCCACAGCTTCTGAAGAACCACCCAAGAGCAAGCCGGGGTCTGGGGCTGAGATGAACAATGAGAGTGGAGAGAATTTGCTCAGCTAATGGAACGTCCTGGCCCCAGACACGCATTGTCAGGGATGACTGGGACCGCGGCTTCTAATAAATTACACGTGTGCACAAGGTCTCAGTAAGAGAGCATGTTTGAACTGGCAGTGGTGGGATTTCGGGCATTGTAACATGCCCGTGGATAGAGATATCCTCCAGTTGGCTTCCCGCTCTGTTCCCTCTAAATCACCCCCTCCAAAAGGCAGTATGATGAGCTGTGTCTCAGAAGCTAGGCTTTCTGTGCAAGATCATGGTTTACGAATACGGTACCTCCATCATTTCTACCATTTCTCAAAGCCCGACTCCTTTGCAAATTTCAGGCATTAACTTGTTCCCATTTTCAGAATGGGGAGGCTGAGTATAAAGCTGGAAGAGCAAAGAATATTCATTAAGCACTGTGTGATGAGGTGTGAGGGAGGTGTCCACAGGAGCGTTTGTTCTGTGCCCTCTCTTTCCATCTGAAATGACTCACTGCAATTCCAGTCTCGTGGGGCACTGAGCGGGCTCCCCCAGGGGACTCCCGACAGCTGACTCCTCCTCGGCCTCTCCATCGGTGCAGGGTCTACAGGTCTTTGTTCAACAGTTTTGTGAGCTATCCAAAGCCGAGTCCGTGGCTGCTGCCCAGCCAGCTCTCTGAGTGCTGGCAGTCCACAGGCAGCATCTGCTCCAGAAGCTTAATCCTGCGTTTGGAAGGTTTCCCTTCCGAAATCTCTGACCTGGCACCACTCCCAGCCCCCATCAGCAAAGAGCTGCAGCGTGTCTGTGGTTTTTCCAGCAATGGCTTTGGATGGTCTAGGGAGCGGCTTTCATCTCCGTGGAGCTGGGAAGGGCTGGGTATGGAGGAAGGAGGCACAAAGATGAAAAGAAAGGAAGATCTGCACACACTTGCTCAGGCCTCAGACCTTCCACCCAGCGCCTGAAGGCTGTACAACCCTGAGGAGTCGACAGATGTGACTTACACATTTACAGTTCAACTTTGATACTAACCCTCAGGCAGAGATCTTTGTCAGTTCTCACAGTATATTGTGGAATTTGGAGTTAAGAAGGGTGTCTCGGAATGCACCTTTTTATCTTTTAGAGTTAAGAGGTGTCTATGAATGCATCTTTTCATCTAGTTATGGGGCATTTAAATATTTTGTGATCATATTAACAAAGACCCTCGTTCTACAACATTGCTCTCTGGTTTTCCCAGCTTCACAGATTATCCTAAAGTATTGCTTTAATAATGTGCCTTGGAGGAGGACAAGTCTTTTGTGACAAGTTGTTCGAAAATAAGAATTTGACGGAGGTCATAGCAATTTTGCAGAAAAAAACCACGCAATTAATAATCCAATGACTTCCAGGCTCCAGGAAATAATTTAACTCAGGGACCCAAGATCCCCATGGTCTCTCTGGCCTCAGAGCCCTACAGCAGGTCCTCCAGACCCCTCTGCTCAGCCCCAGCCCCCAAGACCCTCCCTGCTCTTTCCCAGTGGGCCCCTCTTCAGCCTTTCTAACAGCACTGAGTGTTCACTTTGTGAAACCATCCGAGGATCTCTCAGGCTTCCCTCCTCCACACACTGTCCTATAGCTGCCTCAGGCTGAGTCCTCTGACTCCCGCCCTCCGGATGTCCAGTGCTCCCCAGATCCACCTCCAGTGAAGGCTCTCAGCAATCCCCCACCCCCACCCCATCCCAACCATCGTAGGACTGGCTCTCTCAGGACCTGTTGGGTTCAGGAACAGCATTAGGTAAAAGCCCGTCACCACTGATTGGTCATTTTCTGCATGTCCTTCAGGGGGATAAGGCCCTTCCTAGGCTCTTTTACCCACGCTCTGGGGGCCTCATCCCTCTCTCCCTGAAACTGGAGTCATTGGTTGGGAAATTGAGCACCAATAAGACTCCTGAGTGCTTCTTGCCCAGGTCAAGGACTCAGGCTATAATGGAAGCCGAGGAGTTTCTAGTTCATTCTTTCCTGTTGGGCATGTCCTTGATATCATCAGAAGGTCTCCATGAGGACCACATCTGTTTTTATGTGTTCTTATGGACTTTTAAGACACTTGTAAGTCTTCAGGCATTTTACTAGACCATTGCTTCAGTTAACAGAGCTCTAACTAGTGTAGCTTAAACACACTCAATAAAGCTGCCACAGCACCTGCCATCACATCCACATTTAGGCAGTAAGAAGAAGGGCCGGGAGAAAAGGGAGTGCTTTCCTGGAACACCCATCCAGTTGCTTCCAATTACATCTTTTTTGGTCACTCCTATTTGCAAGGAAGGCTGGGAAGGGGAGTGTTTTAGCCAGACACATTTCTAGTCCCAATAAAATATCAGAGTTCTGTATTAAGCAACGTAGTAAGAATGGATATTGGGTAAGCAATTAGCAATCTTTGCTCTACTACTTTTTTTTTTTACTGAGGTCGTATTGGCTTTTGACATTGCATAAATTTCAGGTGTATATTATTATAGTTCAGCTTTTGCATAGATTGCATCGTGTTTACCACCAATAGTCTAGTTTTTATTGATCACCACGCACGTGTGCCCCTTTACCCCTTTCTCCCACCCCCGACCCCCTCTTCCTCTGGTAACCACTAATTTGTTCTTCTTAACTACGTGTTAGTTTATCTTCCACATATAAGTGAAATCATACAGTGTTTGTCTTTCTCTGTCTGGCTTATTTCTCTTAGCATAATACCCTCAAAGTCCATCCATGTTGTTGCAAATGGCACAATTTTGTCTTTTTTATGACTGAGTAGTATTCCATTGTGTATATATACCACATCTTCTTTATCCATTCATCAGTTGATGGGCACTTGGGTTACCTCCATGTCTTGGCTTCTGTGAATAATACTGCGTGCACTACTACTTTTTATACCTTATCTTTCTTGTTACTCTTGGGCTAGATGTGTTTTGGAAGTCAGAATTCCTTGAACTTTATAAAAGTGATATGGAGCTCTACACATAGTATATGACACCCCCGCTGGGGTCCACTACAGCACTATGTAGCCCACACATTCACGTTTCTGGACTGTAGTGAAATATTTGAACAGTCACCATGAGTGCAATAAATAAAACTGTAAATGACCACACACCAGTTCAGGTCGGATTTCATCACCTAACCAGTTTTTACGCCAAATTTAGGAAAAAAACAATTTTGAGAACTTTTGGAATTTTGCAGTTATGAATAAGGAATTGTGTATTCTTATCTTACTTAGGAAGAAAGCAAGGCTCTTCTTCCTTGAAGAGGTTAAGTAACTCACTCAAGGTCATGCAGCTGTAAGTGGTGGAGCCAAAATTAGAACGTGGGTTTTTCTAACTCCAAAGTAAGTGCACAGGGAAAAGAGGCCTGCAGGAAGCTGACTCTGTGATGATGCCCAGAGTCACACTGAAACTACACGGGCCCACTCAGGTAGAAGTCTGCTTCAGGGAAGGTATATTTAAAGCAAAGTGTGATAAATACATTTTAAATGCACTATGGATAAGCTTAATTTGTAAAGAAACCATGTTATATACTCTAAACAGTTCAAATGACTAGAGTCCTCATCTATTTCTTATATAGTCCAAAAAGCCTACTCTATACTATTATTTATATAAAATAATACATTTTTATATCACACGTACATGGGACAAAATTCAAAATGTACCAAAGTGAGAAGTGATACCAGTCTCCACCACTCCTTCCCGGAGACAATTGCAGTGAGTTTTTTTGTGCAACTTTTCAGAGATGGCACCTAATCTAGAAATTACCAAACATTATTAGCGGTTTCCTCTAGATAATGGGATTAAAAGTGATTCTGGGGCCGGCCTGGTGGCGCAGTGGTTAAGTTCGCACGTTCCGCTTCTCGGCGGCCCAGGGTTCGCCAGTTCGGATCTCGGGTGCAGACATGGCACTGCCTTGCAAAAGCCGTGCTGTGACAGGCGTCCCACATATAAAATAGAGGAAGATGGGCATGGATGTTAGCTCAGGGCCAGTCTTCCTCAGCAAAAAGAGGAAGATTGGCAGTAGTTAGCTCAGGGTTGATCTTCCTCAAAAAAAAAAAAAAAAAAGTGATTCCTTTTCCTTCTTTGTTATACTTCGAGACTATTGTGATTTTGTGCCAATTATTTAACCCCACGGAGCCTCAGTTTCGTCCTTGGTAAGATGGAGATGTAATATTGTCTGTATAGTACATGTATATAATGTGCTTTTCCCAGACTCCAGCCCAGAGCGGGCCCCGAATCCCTCCGCCTTCAAGTTTGGGGTCAGGCCACAGCACAGCCAGGCCCGGGCTCCAAGTGCATGGGTGTGCGCTGGCTGCTGACCTCGTTGTTCCCTGGGGACCTCATCTTTGTGTAGTGAGGAAATGAGCAGGTGAGATGTCGGGGCAGGCAGGCCTTAGAACCTCTCCAGAGTTCTCGTCCACCCCCTCCTGTCTTTCCCCGCTTCTTCTCCAGCCAAAGCACTCCTGGGCCACATCTCTGCTTCAACGCTGCAGGCCCGGGTTCCAGGAAGATTCAGGGTCTTGCCTTTGTAGGGTTAAGGCAGTAAAAAATCATGTCACCACTCTCCTGTAATCTATAGGGACAGGCTTGGCTATATAATTTGTAGGACCTAGTGCAAAATGAAAATCTGGGGCCCCTTGTTAAAAAATTATTAAAAATTTCAAGATGAAAACAGGAGAGCATTAAAGTAAGTGCAGGGTTGTGCTAAATGCGGGGCCCCGTGAGACTGCACAGCTCTCATGCCCATGAAGCTGGCCCTGGATGGAGCTGAGATGTGCTCTGTCCCCAGGGAAGCCTGCCCTCCCCTCTCCCTGCCACTTTGGTAAGATGTTCACGAGCGTTGCCTCTTCTCCAGGCCACACCTGAGAGGATTTGCAGGCGAAATCAGGCCGTGGGAGAGATACTCAGGGCTCAGATGGAGGCGAGTCCAGCCACACACATGCACAGAGTTTGCTCTTTCAACCATCTCTTTGCCATCGTGGAGGTCTCAAACTGATGTTTATCTAGTCCAGGGTATAAATGTGTTTGAACATGAGTGTCTTTAGGTAGAGCACGCCCGATCTTGTGCAGCCACGGTCCCCTCACTCCACACTGCAGGATCGTGTAGAGGATACAACTGTCTGGCTGGCGTCCAAACATCTCAAAACCTGAGGACCTTACACCTCATGAGTCAACTTTGTTCATTTTCAGTCAGATCTTCCCTGGGAGCCGGGAGGAGAGATTACTTCCAGCAACTCCTTCCCCTCTCCAGGGACCCCACTGTTAATGGGTCTTTGTACATCTTCGCAGAGATAGCATGGCTTTGAGCTCATCTGGATTTTAATCCTGGGCCCACTAATTGACTGGGGTTATAGGGGTTATCTGATATAAACTAGAGCTCACTTCTGCTAAACGGCTTATTGATATGCGTCAAACATCTTTAAAATGCCCATATCCCTAGTTAAATTATTGTCTATCTGTAACAAGAAATACTATACAGCCATTAAAATGAATGAGGAAGCTCTCTATGTAACGATGGGAAACATCTCTAAGATATATTAGGAGAAAAGGGCAAGGTGTGCTTGTAGTACACCAATTTTTGTTTTTAAAAAATTCAGGTTATACATACATACATCTGCTGTTTACACTTATAATCTCCAGGAGCATAAACAAGAAACAAATGCTGGGGCCACTGAGTGGGGACCTGGGAAATAGGAGTTGGGGGAAGACTTCCTTCCCACTGTGTACTCGTCTGTATCAGTTGACTTTTTTACCACGTGTATGTTTCCTATCTAAAAATAAGTTTTTTAAAAAAACAAAGTACATCCTTTAACCCACTAGTTCCACTTCTGTAACTCTATCCAAATGAACCAACTGGAAAGGTAGAGCCAATGGTTGGCACAAGATGATCACCATTCATAAATACTGAAACATTCGAAATAAACAGTGTTTAACATTAGGGGAGTGTTTAAAGAAACTGAAAATACACGATGGAATTTTATTCAGACAATACATGTTTACATAAAACATCTTGATGTCACTGTGAAATGGTTATGAGACAATGTTAAACGAAAGAAGGGTGGTATTTATTTATCAATCATCACGTAACTTAGGTATGTGCAGCATTGTTTTTAGTGTTTATAAACGTTAGCTCATTTACACCTCAAACAACTCTATGTGGTAGATACTAATATTATTCTCATTTTACAGACGAGGTAGCAGGGATAAGGGCTGGCACACCTTGCTCAGGGTCAGACAGCTAATAAGGATTCAAGCCCAGGACAATTCCACTCTCTGACCACTCTGTTCCTCTGCCTCTCTAGATAGTTATACACACTCCTGTGCATCAACAAAATTGTGTATATGCACAGTATGATTCAGCTACCATTTTTAAAACCTAGAAAAAGTACTGGAAGGAATTATGCCAAGTATTATCAGTGATTGCCTCTGGACAGTGGGATTAAAAATGATTTCTCAGGGCCAGCCCCATGGCCAAGTGGTTAAGTTCACATGCTCTGCTTCAGTGGCCCAGGGTTTGCCAGTTTGGATCCTGAGAGTGGACCTGCACAACACTCATCAAGCCATGCTGTGGCGGCATCCACATTGAAGAAATAGAATGACCTACAACTAGGCTATACAACTATGTACTGGGGCTTTGGGGAGAAAAAAACAGTAAGATTGGCAACAAATGTTAGCTCAGGGCCAATCTTCCTCACCAAAAAAAAAAAAAAAGCATACTTTAAAAAAATGATTTCTGTCCCTTCTTCTTTATCCTTTTTTTCTACTTCAGAAAATGTCTACACATATTCATTTTATTAGCAGAAAAAAGGGAGGGGGGGGAAGAAATCTGATTCCTTATAACTCCTTCCCACTGAACCTAGATTTTTCTGGAGGCTGCCCTCATGCCTCCACAAATGATCTCTACCTGGGGAAAATGGTTTTTCTGACCCGCCCTGCTCACCTCCCTGGTGTGACGGTCCTCTAGGGAGAGAATCTACTTTGTTTGTTGATGTCTTAAAGGGGCAGTGCAGAGAGCATGCACAGATCTCCAGGTGGGGCCTGACCTGCTCCAAGAGGGGAGAGTAGGTTCCAACCCAGAACCTACTTTTATCAGAGCAACCAAGGCTATGTTAACGCTGCCAGGTCAACTGAAACTCCAGCTTCTCTCACCCAAGCCCAGTTGCGGCAAGTCCACAGTGCCTTGTGTTTAGGCCACTGCTGTTTTGAGCACAAGTCAAGACGTTATATTTCTCCTAATCAATTTCTTGATTGAGTGTAGACTCAGTCTAGAGTCACATCTTACTTAGAACCCATGAAAGTCAGGTACCCTGTTTACCAAAGGGGCCAAACCCCCCCCTGCCTAAGGGCCCTCCCCTGATCCTCCCCACAGGGGCTCCTTTTGCACAGAGACGCCATCCCTGACCATTCAGTCTAAAGCGGCCCTATCCTTTATCCTACTTTAATTTGTACAGCACTTCTGTGAAATTCTCTTTTGAATTCGTCCACTTCTTTATTCGCACTCTCCTTGGGAGGATGTAAGCTCTATGAGAACAGGGTCTTGTCTGCTTTACCTCAAACGCTGCCTGGTACGTGGAAGGAGCTCAATAAATATCTGTTGAATGAATGAATGAATGAATGGAGTTTGTAAGTGCCGGCAAGGAGCTTTAGATGGTTTTCCAAGCCCATCTCACCACTTGCTGGCTGTGTGACCTTAGGCGCTTTCCAGAACCCCTCTAAATCTGTGTCCTCCTCTGTCAGCTGGGGACTGCAGTAATTCCCACCTCTTAGGGTCACTATTAAGCAAAAAGTATACGGCAAAAGGAAAAGTGCCTGGCACATAAATCCTAGCTACAATTATTTTTATTATCTCTCTGCCCAGTTTAGTGTCATCCTTGATCACCCTGCCTATGACCAAGTTGTGAACAAATCCCTTGAAGGGCACAGCATTCGAGACGGCATTGCGCTAGAGACGACACCACATGACTGTAGTCTGACCGGGAACACGCTTCCCCATCCCAGCCTCAGAGCGTTTCCAGGATCTTGCCTTTGATTGCCAGCGTTGCCCTGTTCTGCCAGCCTAGACAAGAAGAGGAAGTGAAAGCAGCCTGGCTCCATTCTTGGTGATCTTTCTTTTCCTTTGGAGGCTCACAGATCATCTGTTGGCTGACCTCACCCTGGGCTGACGCCAAATTCACTTTTTCCCCTGGGCTGCGCTGGGTCCCATTGTCTGGCAACAGAATACCTGTGTGCCCTCGCCTGATCCCCTGGGCCACCCCGCCAAAGCAGGGTCTCTGGCTCTGCCAAAGCAGGAAGGATGGGCTCTGGGTGTTGCCAGACTGCTCTGGTGGGGAGAAGCTAAGGGGTGCAGTGATGGAGGGAGAGAAGAGAGATCGCCCTGCAGGCCAGAAGGTTGTGCTCAGGATGGAGTCAGCAGCCATTTGTGATCTCCCAGAACACTGGCTGGAAAGTGCCTGAGATTCTCAGTACTTGGCATCTGTTCTTTAAAGACAGTTGCCCTGCCTCCTTGGGTAGAAGGCAAGTGCTCCTCGAAGGGGACACAGTTCTCAGCTGTCCTCTGCATGCAGTTTCCTTGGTGAGAAGGAGACTCTAGCTCTTGCAGGCATTGAGAAGAGGCCAGATGGGCTGGACCAGGAGGCTGGGGAGGTGAGGCCCAGGTTGAGCTTTGTGACAGGGAGCTCTGTGTTGGGCACCCATGTGGGGCACCCCACGAGATGATGGGGAAATAGGGTGAGCCCAGGGTGGAAGGATGGAAGAGTACTTGTCTCCCCACGCACTTGGCCTAGCTAACTCCCGTTTGTCCTTCACATCTCGGCTTCAGTGTCACTTCCTCAAGGAAGCCCTCCCACCCCCCAGACTGGGTTAGATCCCCCGTCATCTGCTCCCATAGCCCCCACTTTTTATGCATAGCCCTTAGCTCTTGTTGCAACGTGCACCTGTCTCTCCCTTCACCCCATCCAAAAACACCACAGGCTGTGAGGGCAGTGGCCGCGTCTGTCTGGTCACCACCGACCCCAGCACCTAACCCGGTGCCTGCACAGATGAGGCACTCAAGAACACGGCGTGTCGGATGAATGGACAAGCGAGTGGAAGAATGGACGTATAAAATTGGGAAGGCACCTGCAGGGGTGCTGTTTCCCTCCTCGTCTGCCTCAGCCAGTCTGGCCTCCTTGTCACACAGAGGGCCTGGGTGTGCGGGGAGGCTGGTGTTCCATTTCCGATGCCTGGGCAGGGGAAGCTGGGGTTTCCCAAAGATCCGTGTCGTCATTGTTCCAGCTGCATAATGAATAACAGCCATTGTTCCCCAAGGATGAAGTCATTTCCCTAGAATCAACATAAAACCCGCAGGAAAGGAAACAGGGTTTATTGCACAACTACTGTGTGCCAAGCAGCTGGGTATCGCCTTTGATTCTCACAACTCCAAAGCAAACAGTTTCTATTTTTACAGATAGTGCAACTGAGGCTCTGAGACATTAAATAATTTGTCATGTGCATTAAAAAAAAGACAGAGCTGAAGTTTGGACACGTGTGTGGTCCCAAAGCCCCTACAAGCTGTGACGGAGGAGGGTGTCATGGCGAGCCACCCTCAGTCCTGAGTGCTTCTGGGATTGCCCAGGGCTGCCAACCTGCTTGCCTCTCAAAGAGGCACAGATGGGGAGGGCTTCCCAGAAAAGGAGGGAGAAGAGGAAGAGTACGAATAGAGAAATGGGACCAAGTGTGCTTCCATTTATTCCTCAGAGCTTTATTGAGTATCTGTGTCAGGCACAGGGGCTGGGGACCAAAGGTCATAAAAGACAGGTTACCCCTCAGGTGAACTGAATAAGAAAATCAGAAATTACAGTTCAGTAAGATTGACATTATTAGATCATTTATTCTTTTTTTTTTTCTGAGGAAGATTGGCCCTGAGCTAACATCCATTCCCATCTTCCTCTACTTTATACGTGGAACGCCTACCACAGCATGGTGTGCTAAGCGGTGCCATGTCCACACCCGAGAGATTCGAACTGGGAAATCCCAGGCGGAGGAGAAGGGGAACCTGTGAACTTAACCGCTGCACCACCGGGCTGGCCCTTTTTTTTTAAGTTTGAAGTTCTCTATACTAAAATGTGGTTTTTTTGGTGAGGAAGACTGGCCCTGAGCTAACATCTGTGCTAATCTTCCTCTGTTTTGTATGTGGGATGCCACCACAGCATGGCCAACGAGTGGTGCAGGTCCGCACCCGGGGAACCGAGCCAGTGAGCCCCTGAGGCTGCCAAAGTGGAACGCAGGGAATTTAACCACTAGGCCACGGGGCCAGCCCCTAATAAAATGTTTAAAAATACATACAGTAGCTCCATCCAAATGCGATGCCCAGGGCGTGGTGAACGCACACTCGAGAGGTTCCCAGCCCAAACTGAGGGACCAATCAGGGAAGGCTTCACTGAGGAGGTGACATCTGCACTGAGTTTTGCTAGGAAGGAGTTAGTGGGACAAAGTAGCACGGAACAAGTATTGCCGGCAAATGGCACGTGCAGAGACAGACAGAAGCACGAATCAGCGTGGCCCACTGAGAGAATTCTAGGTACAGGTCAATTCCTATGGCCAGGATGAGGAAGACGTTTTCCTGAAGTTCCCTTGGGAAATCGTCCCTCGGGCGCTTTCCACACTCTGGGTTTTCGGGATTGGGGTGCGCGATTGCAGGCCAGGTTTCCCTCCTTAGAGGATTAGCGCCAGAACCGGGAGCGGATGAACAGAGGAGGGGCGCCACCTGCAGGCGAGCGTGTGGAGTCAGCATGGAGTTCCCGCCTCCCCATTTGCCTTGGGTAAACAAAAATAATCCTCCCTTCTACCCAGGTCTGCCGAAGGGCTGAGCGTCACAGAAACCCTCTGATCTCCAGGAACGAAAGGCGAAATACGGAGAGGGTGATGCTTCCAAATGGAGCAGAGGAACTGAAACCCAAGTTAGGTACGATCGATAGGCTCAAAGGAGATCAACCAAAAGAAAGCTGGGATTTGCTCCTCACTCCATCCAACTTTATTAACAATCATAATGACCTGCCATTTATTGAGTGCTTGCAATGCATCAGGTAAATAGGTACACGGTGCTATGTGCTGAACATATTTCATCTCATTTAAATTCTCAGCAACAACCTTATAAGAGAGATATCACTATACCCATTTTACAGAGAACAAATGGCAGTTCAGAGAGGTCGAGTAACTCTCCCAGGATCACACAGCCAGGACTTGGCAAGCTGGGATTTGGACACAGGTTTGTGGACTCAGAAGCTCATGCTCTCAACCATTGAGTTGAGATGGATATGGCCACTAAGCAGGTCCAAAGAGGAACTCATCATCTTTGCCCAAAACTTGTTCCTCTTCCTCCTCCATTCCCCACTGCAGCAATGGCACTACCCTCCCCCATCCAGTTGCTCAAGCCAGAATCCTGAGTTTTGACCCCAAAATCACTCACTAGTTTTGTTGATTCTGTCTCGTAAATTTGTAACATTTTCCTGTTCTCTCTGTCCTCATTGCTGGGGCCTTAGTCCTGGCCGTGGCCATCTCTGAGTAGATGCTCTCTCAATCGTCTCTCTCCTTCCAAGCACTTGTGTGGCTGATTTATAATCGTCTCCCCCATCACAGACTCCGTGACGATGGGGCTCCACCAGTGTAATCCCAGTGCTTGCTTCACAGTAGGCACTCAATCCATATTTGAGCGACTGAAGATAGATGGGAATCGTTATTTCTGTTTCACCAATGTTATGGCTGAACTGTGTTCCCTCAAAACTCAGATGTTGCAGTCCTAACCCCCAGTCCCTCAGAATGTGACTGGAGATAGGGCCTTTAGAGGTCATTCAGTTAAAGTCGGGGTGTTAGGATAGGCCCTAATCCAATACAACTGGTGTCCTATGAGAAGAGGAGATTAGGACTCAGAAAACATGGGCAGAGGGATGCCCATGTGAGGAAAGTGGCCACCTGCACACCAGAGAGAGACCACAGACGAAACCAAACCTGCTGACACGATGACCTCGGATTTACAGCCTCCAGACTGTGAGAAAACGCATTTCTGTGGTTTAAGCCGCCCGGTCTGTGGTGTTTCGTTACGGCAGCCCTGCAAAGTAATACAATCGAGAAAGGACATCAGACTCAGAGAGGCCGAAGGACTTACCCAACCCTGGGTAGTAATTACTAATTACTAATTACTAACTAGTAATAATTAATTAGCAATACATTAATCACGTTCTGCCTTGCAACCACTCTTTTATCTTGCTTCCCAACTCTTGCAGCTGATTTAACTCTTTCATTATTTACCTTCTTGAACGTTTGGGTCTTGTTGCACCAACTGGGACGCAGGGCGAGGACCCCGTCTCACCCCTCTCAGTATTCCCAGACTTCCTAGCTAAGCTTGGTGCTTTTTTTCTAAATTTTTTTTTATTGAGGTAACATTGGCTTACAACAGCATATAAGTTTCAGGGTACATCATTATATTTCGATTTCTGTGTAGATTGCATCGTGTTCACCACCCAAAGACTAATTATAATCCATCACCATACACGTGTGCCCAGTCACTCCTTTCCCCCTCCCCCTCCCCACTTCCCCTCTGGTAAACGCCAATCCAATCTCTGTCTCTATGTGTTTGTTTGTTTGTTGTTTTTATCTTCTATTTATGAGTGAGATCATACGGTATTGACTTTCTCTCCCTGACTTATTTCGCTTAGCACAATACCCTCAAGATCCATCCATGTTGTCACAAATGGCAAGATTTCATCTTTTTCTATGGCTGAGTAGTATTCCTTTGTGTATATATACCACATCTTCTTTATCCATTTGTCTCTTGATGGACGCCTACATTGTTTCCAAGTCTTGGCTATTGTGAATAATGCTGCAGTGAACATAGGGGTGCATGTATCTTTACGCATTCGTGTTTTCAAGTTCTTTGGATAAATACCCAGCAGTGGAATAGCTGGATCATATGATAGTTCTATTCTTAATTTTTTGAGGAATCTCCATACTGTTTTCCATAGTGGCAGCACCAGTTTGCATTCTTACCAGCAGTGTATGAGTTCCCTTTTCTCCACATCCTCTCCAACACTTGTTTCCTGTCTTATTAATTATAGCCATTCTGATGGGAGTGAGGTGATATCTCATGGGAGCTTTGATTTGCATTTCCCTAATAATTAGTGATGTTGAACATCTTTTCACATGCCTGTTGGCCATCTGTATATCTTCTTTGTAAAAATGTCTGTTCAGATCTTTTGCCCATTTTTTAATTGGGTTGTTTGGTTTTTTGTTGTTGAGATGTATGAGTTCTTTATATATTTTGGATTTTAACCCCTTATCAGATATATGGTTGGCAAATATTTTTCTCCCAATTGTTAGATTGTCTTTTTGTTTTGTTGATGGTTTCCTTCGCTATGCAGAAGATTTCTAGTTTGCTGTAGTCCCATTTGTTTATTTTTTCTATTGTTTCCCTTCCCTAGTCAAACACGGTACATGAAAATATACTGCTAAGATTGATGTCGAAGAGCATACTGCCTATGTTTTTTTCTAGGAGTGTTATGGTTTCAGGTCTTACATTCAAGTATTTAACCCATTTTGAGTCAATTTTTGTGTATGGTGTACGATAATAATCTACTTTCATTCTGTTGCATGTGGCTGTCCAGCGCTTCCCAACACCATTTACTGGAGATTTCCTTTCTCCATTGTATGTTCTTGGCTCCCTTGTTGAAACTTAGCTGTCCATAGACATGTGGGTTTATTTCTGGGCTCTTGATTCTGTTCCATTGATCTGTGTGTCTGTTTTTGTGCCAGTACTGTGCTGTTTTGGTTACTATAGCTTTGTAGTATATTTTGAAATCAGGGAGTGTGATAGCTCCAGCTTTGTTCTATTTGGGGTCTTTTGTTGTTCCAAATAAATTTTAGGATTCTTTGTTCTATTTCTGTCAAAAATGTCATTGGGACTTTGCTGGGGATTGCATTGAATCTGTAGATTGCTTTAGGAAATATGGACATTTTAACTATGCTAATTCTTCCAATCCAAGAACAGGGAATATCTTTCCATTTTTTTTGTGTGTCTTCTTCGATTTCTTTCAAAATGTTTTATAGTTTTCAGTGTACAGGTCTTTCATCTCTTTAGTTCAACTTGTTCCTAGGTATTTTAATCTTTTTGTCGCAATTGTAAATGGGATTGTATTCTTTTTTGTTTTTTCCTGCTTTTTCTCCCCAAATACCCCCCAGCATATAGTTGTGTATTTTAGTTGTGGGTCCTTCTGGTTGTGGCATGTGGGACACCGCCTCAGCATGGCCTGACGAGTGGTGCCATGTCCGTGCCCAGGATCTGAACCAGCGAAACCCTGGGCCACCGAAGCAGAGCACACAAACTTAACCACTCAGCCACGGGGCTGGCCCCAGGGATTGTATTCTTAATTTCTCTTTCTGCTATTGCTTGTTAGTGCATAGAAATGCAACTGATTTTTGTATGTTAATTTTTTGTGGTATCCTGCAACTTTACCATATTCATTTATTATTTCTAAAAGTATTTTGGCAGATTCTTTAGAGTTTTCTATATATAAAATTGTGTCATCTGCAAATAGCAACAGTTTCACTTCTTCCTTTCCAATTTGGATCCCTTTTATTTCTTTTTCTCGCCTGATTTCTCTGGCTAGGACTTCCAATACTATGTTAAATAAGAGTGGTGAAATTGGGCATCCTTGTCTGGTTTCTCTTCTTAGTGGGATGGCTTTCAGTTTTTCTCCATTGAGTATGATATTGGCTGTGGGTTTGTCATATATGGCTTTTATTATGTTGAGGTACTTTCCTTCTACACCCATTTTATTCAGAGTTTTTATCATAAATGGATGTTGGATCTTTTCAAATGTTTTCTCTGCATCTATTGAGATGATCATATGATTTTTATTCCTCATTTGTTAATGTGGCGTATCATGTTGATTGATTTGCAGGTCTTGAATCATCCCTGCATTCCTGGAATAAATCTCACTTGATCATGGTGTATGGTATTTTTTTTTGCTGAGGAAGATTAGCCCCGAGCTAACATCTGTTGCCACTCTTCCTCTTTTTGTATGTGAGCTGCTACCACAGCATGGCACTGACAGATGAGTGGTGTAGGTCTGCACCCAGGAACTGAACCTGGGCCACTGAAGTGGAGTGCACCAAACTTAATGACGAGACCACTGGGGCTGGCCTTGGTGTACGGTCTTTTCACTGTATTGCTGTATTCAATTTGCTAGTATTTTGTTGAGGATTTTTGCATCGATGTTCATCAGTGATATTGGCCTGTAATTTTCCTTTTTTGTGTTGTCCTTGTCTGGTTTAGGTATCAGGGTAAAGCTGGCTTCGTAGAATGACTTAGGAAGCCTCCCCTCCTCTTCAATTGTCTGGAAGAGTTTGAGAAGGATAGGTGTTAAGTCCTCTTTGAATGTTTTGTAGAATTCACCAGGGAAGCCGTCTGGTCCTGGACTTTTGCATTTTGGGGGGTTTTTGATTACTGTTTCGATCTCCTTCCTGGTGATTGGTCTATTCAGATTCTCTGTTTCTTCTTGACTTAGTTTTGGAAAGTTGTATGAGTCTAAGAATTTATCCATTTCTTCTAGGTTATCCAATTTGTTGGCATATGGCTTTTTGTGGTATTCTCTTATACACTTTTGTATTTCTGAGGTGTCTGTTGTAATTTTTCCTCTTTCATTTCTGACTTTATTTATTTGAGCCTTCTCTCTTTTTTTCCTGGTGAGTCTAGCTAAAGGTTCGTCAATTTTGTTTATCTTTTAAAGAACCAGCTCCTCATTTCATTGATTTTTTTGTTTTCTTTAAGTCTCTATTTCATTTATTTCTCCTCTGATTTTTATTATTTCCATCCTTCTCCTGATTTGGGGCTTTGTTTGTTCTTCTTTTTCCAGTTCCTTTAGGTACACTGTTAGATTGTTTATTTCAGATTTTTCTTGTTTGTTGAGATAGTCCTGTATTGCTATAAACTTCCCTCTTAGAACTGTTTTTGCTGTATCCCATAAATTTTGACATGATGTTTTTTTCATTTTCATTTGTCACCAGGTGATTTTTTATTTCTCCTTTGATTTTTTGTTGACCCAATAGTTGTTCAGTAGCATTTTGTTTAATCTCCACATATTTGTGGTTTTTCTAATATTCTTCCTGTGGTTGACTTCTAGTTTCACACTGTTGTGGTCAGAAAAGATGTTTGGTATTATTTCAAGCTTAAATTTATTGAGACTTGTTTTGTGGCCTAATATATGATCTATCCTGGAGAATTTTCCATGTACATTTGAAAAGAATGTGCATTCTGCAGCTTTTGGATAGAATGTTCTGTATATATCTACTAAGTCCATCTAGCATAATGTGTCATTTAAGGCCAATGTTTCCCTATTGATCTTCTGTTTGGACGATCTATCCATTGGTGTAAAAGGAGTGTTAAAGTCCCCTACTATTATTGTGTTACTGTCTATTTCTCCTTATATGTCTGCTAATAATTGCTGTATATATTTAGGTGCTCCTGTGTTGAGTGCACAGATATTTACAAGTGTTATACCTCTTGTTGGATTATCATTATGTAGTGCCCTTCTTTGTCTCTTGTTACAGTTTTTGTTTTACAGTTATTTTGTCTGATGTAAGTATTGCTACCTCAGCTTTCTTTTCTTTGCCATCTGCATGGACTATCTTTTTCTATCCCTTCTTTCAGTTTGTGAGTGTCCTTAGGTCTGAAGTGTGTCTCTTGTATGCAGCATATATATGGGTCTTGTTTTTTTATCCAATCAGCCACCCTATGTCTTTTGATTGGAGCATTTAGTACATTGACATTTAAAGTAGCTATTGACAAGTATGTACTTATTGCCATTTTGTTACTTTTTTTCTGGGTGTCTTAGCAGTTATTCTCTGTTCCTTTCTTCTTCTCTTTCTCTCTTCCCTTGTGGTTTGATGGCTTTGTTTAGTATGATGTTTGGGTTCCTTTCTCTTAATTTTTTGTGTATTTATTATAGATTTCTGGTTTGTGATTACCATGAGGTTCGTATATAATAACCTATGTATAATAAGCTTGGTGCTTTTTTTTTTTTTTTTGCTGAGGAAGATTCACTCTGAGCTAACATCCATTGCCAATCTTCCTCTTTTTCACTTTTTTATGTGAGCTGCCACCACAGCATGGCCACTAACAGATGGGTAGGGTAGCTCTGTGCCCGGGAACTGAATCTGGGCTGCTGAAGCAAAGCACACCAAACTTAACGACTAGGCCACTGGGGCTGGCCAGTGGTGCACTTTGTGTGTGTCTGTATGTGTGAGGAAGATTGGCCCTAAGCTAACACCTGTTGCCAATCTCCCTCTTTTTGCTTGAAGAAGATTGTCACTGAGCTAACATCTGTGCCAGTCTTCCTCTATTTTATGTGGGGTGCCACCCCAGTGTGGCTTGATGAGTGGTGCTAGGTCCATGCCCAGGATCCAAACCTGTGAACACCAGGCCATTGAAGTGGAGCACGCAAACTCAACCACTATGCCACCAGGCCAGCCCTCCCATAATGCTTTTTAACAATACGTTTTCAATGCATTTTTTGTTGTTCTTGTGTGATTGATTGACACATTTGGATGGGTATAAAGAAGGCTGATTCCTGATTCCCAAGAGAAACATGCAAAAAAGGGCCACCGTCTCCAGGAACAGACTATGACTCATCTCGGAATCTCCAAATACAGACATCAGGATGACTGGTCTAAGACATTATGGAGGGCAGTGGTGCACAACGTTTAAAGTTAGCTTTGTCCATTAAATAAAAAAATAAATAAAAAATAAAATAATAAAAAATATATGTACCAAAATAAATAAATAAATAAATAAATAAAGGAACATGTAAGAGTGTGTGTGTGTGTGTGTGTGTGTGTGTTGACAGACAGAGGGAGAAGAGGCCTGTAGGGAACAGGAGCTGTAACTTTAGAGTGGCCCCTTTGAAAATGAAAGGGCCCTAAAGCACCGAGCAGGCAGGTGACTTGATGCCAGAGGCAGATAAGCCAGCAAGAGAGGCAGAGAAACTGGAAACAAGCCCGCTCCTGAGCAACAGCCCACTCTCTCAAGAAGACCCATAAACACTTCAAAGACAAAGTGTTCACAGGGCGGCACCCCCAATGCAAGGTCATGCTCAGAAAGAAGGACGCTTCTCCAGTATCATACAAAAGGGCAGTGGATGGAATGAGGTAGTGGCCCTCCTAGAAGCGAGAGAAAATTTCATCAGATTAGCTGTAAGATTGCCTCTAGATGTCCTCGCTGACGCGCCTCCACGATTTAGGGCAGGTTGATCTCTCCTGTCCCACAGGAGAGTTCTCAAACACGAGCATTACCTGCTTAAGATGTTTAACTCTGAAGATTCATCAAAGGGGTTTCATGGCTCAAAAATTTTGACAAGGCCAGTTTCATGGTACATACGGTGGGCAAAGTAGCACTAATTAGACCCCCTTCCCTCTTGTTGATGCATTCAGCAGGAGGGCTGACTGTATGCCAGGCCCTCAGCAGTTGTGAGCAGAAACAGACACGGACCTGTCCTCTCACAGCCTACAAGTCCCTTCCACCTACAGCCAAGCTGTAGCCAAGCTGGTGGCCTTTGGGGGATTATTTTTCTACAGGTGACTTTTTTTCCTTCCTCTTTTCTGTGTATTCTAATTTCCCACTCTGATGAACATGTATTATTTGAAATAATATGAAATATTATGACTGTGAATGACGAATATGAAATAGTATGAAATAAAACACCTTATTTTTAACAAATGTTACCTTTTACCTGCTAGTTCATGTCTTAAATTTCTTCTTAAGGCTTTAGTCTCAATAATTGAGAAGGGTTACACTTTACACACTGTATCATTTCGGATCTAATCAGGAGACAGAAACCATGCAGTAATTTAAACAGAGGGTATTAAACTATGAAAGGAGAGTAAATGTAAAGATATAAAGAGAACTCTCGAGGGTTCCCTAAGGCTGAGGGAGAGTAATCAAGGGAGGACAACTGGGAAGGGGGTGCCCCCTCCTCAAGGCTGGGGTTCAGACCTCATTGGAGAAGGCGTGATGGCAGCCCACTGGGTGGGTGGCAGAGAAGATTGGGGCAGAGCTGCTCCACAACTGCCAGGCCAGCAGGAAAGAATCTTCAAGGGAACAGGTGAACTGAGGCTGGTGAGAGGGAGTCAGAGTGCCCTTGCTGGCACAAGGCTGAGAGCACACATGTGGTGTCCATCTCAGGAAGGTGTGGGAAGGTGCCCATCAGGCCTGAGCCAAGGCTGCAAGATCCTCAAGGGAGCAGAGAGCCACAGGATGTTCCCAGATGCCTGCACCCTTCATTAAGCATCAGGAAAAAGAAAAAGCAAAAACACAGCACAGGAACCAGGAAGAGTGGCCCCTTTCTCTGGCAACGTCCCTCCAGCTCCCCCTACTGGCAAACCTTAACATTGTGCTCGCTGTCAAGTAGAAAATGCTTGCAGTCTCTTATCCCAGAGCAAGTACTAAAGGGTGAATTTGGAGGTGCAAGGCAATAAACTGATAAGTAGCACAAACTGTCATCAGTCATGAGAACAGGGGCTGAGAAGCTTTTTTCGTAAAGAGCACGATAGTAAGTATTTTAAGCTTTGTGAGTCACACAATATCAGTCAAAATGATTCAATTCTGCTGTTGTTGCACAAAAAGCAGGATAGACAATATGTAAACACATAAGCATGGGCGTGTTCCAGTAAAACAGCATTTGCAAAAACAGCCAGTGGATTTGGCCCACAGACCATAGTTTGCCAACTCTTGATTTAGAACTTTAACGTGAATAATCTCTGTTCTCTGAAGAGGATTACATTGAGAAGAAGGGAGTGAGCATGAGTGTGCAGAGCTGAGGTGGGAGATGGGGCAAGAAGAAGGAATCCAAATGGAGACAATAGTGTCTACATGGTGTTTTTTTCCAAATTAAGTGAGTGCTTCAGACTGAATGTCCCCCCACAAATTCATATGTTGAAACCCTGACTCCCAATGTGATGGTGTTTGGTGAAGAGGCCTTTGGGAGGTGATTAGGTCATGAGGATGGAGCCCTCGTGATGGGATTAGTGTCCTCAGAAGAAGAGACAGGAGAGATTGCTCTCAGCCACGTGAGGATACAAGAAGATGGCCGTCTGCAAACCAGGAAGGGGGTCCTCACCAGACACCAGACCTGCCAGCACCTTGCTCTTGGACTTCCCAGGCTCCAGAACTGTGAGAAATAAATACTTTTGTTTAAGCCTCCCATTCTATGGTAATTCATTATAGCGGCCCAAACTGACTAAGACAGTGAGCCATTATATTAAAGGATCTAGGGGCCGGCCCAGTGGTGCAGTTGTTAAGTTTACATGTTCCGCTTCTCGGTGGCCTGGGGTTCACCGGTTCAGGTCCCGGGTGAGGACGTGGCACTGCTTGTCAAAAGCCATGCTGTGGTAGGCGTCCCACATATAAAGTACAGGAAGATGGGCACGGATGTTAGCTAAGGGCCAGTCTTCCTCAGCAAAAAGAGGAGGATTGGGAATAGTTAGCTCAGGGCTAATCTTCCTCAAAAAATAAAAAAAGGATCTAACAGGGTATTTAATAAATTATTATTATCTCTAAGGGTCTGTACAAGGCAAAGTAACCATCCATACTGTGCCTTCTTCTTTTGAGGAAGTTGAGGCTCAGAGGGGCTAAGAAATTTGCCTCAAATGACACAGCCTGGCTGAGCTGGAGTTGGAACGATTAGTCTGTCTGACTCTTAGGCCCACATTCCTCACCACATGTCCACTACCCCACTCCAAAGGGGCGGGTTGGTGTTCCCAAACTGGGTGCTTTCTTGACTGGGCACAACAGTAACATTGGGTTTAACACCCTTGATCTTTGGCAAGCTGAGACTCCCAACCTGAGGAAATCAGCACTTAACCTGTGACACTCATCTCTTGAAATGTCCAAAGCACTTACAGATGAGAGTTGGGACAAGGGCACTCCATTGATTGCCAAGTCAGTTCTGCTGGACTGGCTGGCTAGGTCAGTTTCCTATTTCAGGGCCCCTCCCATGCCCTCTCCTTCCACAACCTTTCCAGATAAAGAATCATTCCTTAATCAAGGGTGGAACATTTGTTGGGCTTCTCCTTAAAAACTTGCAGAAACTACAATGTTTCATTACTGATTCTGACCACGCCTATAAGCTGAGGTTTATCAAAATGAATGGGAACTGTTTTCTCACTGCTTATTGACAATGCACTGGTCTAGGTACTTTGCATATAGTCTTTCCAGATCTGACCACAACCCTGGAAGGTAGCTATTATTCTCCCTATTTAAGACAAAGGTGACATTTACATAGCAGATACTATTAATCTCTGAGGTAGGCAATTTAATGGGGTTCTATGTAAAGAGGAGAAAACCAAGGTTTGGAGAGGTTGGCCTGTCTACTCCACTTATCTCCATCTGAATCCACATCTCTCCAGATGCCAAACTCCAAGCTCCAGATTCCAGTGTGGTGTGGAAATCCAATGCATGGGATGCACTTCAGGATCAGACAGAGCCAGCCCCGCTTCTCACTAGCCATCTGACCAATTGCTCCTTTTCTCTATTGACAGCAATGCTCCACGGCACTTCTACATGTCTTGTAAAGGCTTTTATTCTGGACAGTTTTTCAAGGAACATCCTTGGAAGATAATCTCCCTCCAGGTCAGAGGGAAGATTTGTTTTTTGTTCAGGATAATAAAGACAATGCCACCCTCTGGGGCAAAGGTTGAGCAGGTTTCCTAGCAGCCCCTTTTATAAGATTAGGGTTCACTAAGTTCGGGGTTGCTCAGTTGTGACACAAACCCCTTATATGTGCAGTATCTACCTGGGCTCACCTCTCCATTGCCCTGCAGGACGTGAGGAGGAAGAGGAGCCCACAAAAACGTGAACCTCATGCTGCCTGCTGCAACAAGAGTAACAAAGTCCTTTATTTCTAGCCCAGGAGTCTCGTGTCTTCTGCCAGCATCTGTGAAACTGTGGCAGACTAACCTGTTAGCACGTATGTAGGATAAAACCTCAAACCCTTCACAGTCTTCAACACTCATCCAAATGTCAAATGAGTCAGCAACTCTCACATTTCTCACTCCTATCGCACCTCAGCCTCCTGCGGTTTGGCATCTGGCTGATGTCACCAAAGACCCTCTCACTGCATTTCAGTGGGTATTTGATTTGATATTATTGATGTGGAAGCACAGCTGCTGTGTATCAGGAGGTCGTTTTTCCCCCCAAACATTTATTTGAATTATGAAATGATAGATTTGGAAAAGATTATAAAACAAATAAAACAAGAATCACTTAAAGAAAAAGAAGGTGAAATCTTTCTGGACCTCTGTGGCCACACAGTGGGGGCATACCCTCCTTCTGAAGTGCTCTACCGTTAGCTTCCAGAAGACCACGCTTTCCTGCCTGTCCTTATTGGTCCCCTTCATGGACTCCTTATCCCTTAGCAACCCCATCACTGCCCTGCCTGCCCAGCTCATGGCTCCACCTGCCCTCCCTGGGTGATTTCACTCACACCGTTGGTTTTAGGAAGCTTGCCTATGGTGATGATGCCCTAAACTCCAGCTCCAGTTCCAACTTCTAACTTTACCAGCCACCTGCTGAGCAGCTCCACCTCAAACTCAGGTGGTCCAAAAAGGAGCCCATCCTTCCCTGGCCCTCCACACTGCCTAATCCTCCCTCTTGGATCCACACGCTCAGTTTGTGGTACACCCAGCCACCTCACTGCTCCAGGAAGTCATCCTTCACCTTTCCCTGTCCCTCACACCCCAGAGCCAAGCCATCTCTCAGTATTGCTTCTTTTACTCCCCACTTCAGGAATCTGTACACCCCTACCTACCACCAGGTCCCCTCTTCCTACTGTTATTCCCTCTCAGGTCCGAGTCCTTTCTGCCTTGGGTAACTGCAGTGTCCAGCTAACTCAGTTTCCTGCCTCCTCTTGGCCACCCTAAAGCCCTCACCCCATTGTTGCCAGAGTTAGAGTCCTAAAATACAAACCAAATCACATCATTTCCCTGTTTTGAGCCTTTCACTTGCTCTTCAGTCCGTATCTGACAATCTCAAGGTCATTAACAACATTGTTCACCATGCTCTCTAATATTATGTCTCTCCACCCTCCCACAACCTCCCTCAAGTACTTCTCCCATCTGTCTGCTGTGCCCACTACCACTCAAGAGGGAAAAAAGGCGGGGAGGCGGTGTCTCAAAATAACACTCATTGAATGGCACTCACTGGCTTTAATTTGTGTTATCTGGAACCAGGAAGTCCTAACATGTTGCATTACACACTAGTCACACATCTTCTGCCTGCCTCAAACCCATCTAAATGTTCTTAGTTTTTCCTCAAAAATAAAATCATAGTTTGGATCAGGAGCCATATTTTTACCCAATTATTCACTGTCAAATTTATTTGCTTCTCTGGGTCCCCTTGAGAAACAAGCCAACTTATTCCTTCATTCAACCCAGTTAAAGTCCTGAAAGAATAGGTGAATATACATTTTTTTTTTTTTTTTTTGAGCTCGTCGCTAAGTAAACTAGCTAACACCCTTGAGCGTCCACCAGGAGGCGCCCGGGGCGTCGAAAGACCTGCGGTGGAGAGGCGGCGATGGATGCAGCAGCGATGGAACCCGGCATCCTTTTTTAAGAATCAGCGTGAGGGAAGGGAGCAGAGCTGCGTTATTTTAGGGAGACCTTGTCGCACTCCCCCTCTCGCGTGTAGGTAGCGTCTAGGGTGTGTGCGGGCCCCATGGAGAGACGCTGGCGGTGGCTGCGGTGGCAGCTGGGGCTCCTATCGCAGCTGCAGCCGGCAGTAACCCGACCCCGCCAGCGCAGGGACTGAAGAGGCGCAAGAGACAGCGGCGAGCTGCGAACAAAAGCCCTCGGCGCGGAGCCCGAGCCTGGGACCCGCGGTAAGTGAACTGCCCAGGGGACCCGGGAGCTCCCGGGCTAGCTGAGCCCTAGAAGCCCCCCTCGCTGGAATACGGTGGGGGGCCTCGGAGGGCATCTGCGGGCAGGTGTCCGAGTCTAGACTGGGGTGGTTGGTGCCTTTAGCACATTCAGACTTGGAGGGGATCGGGTGAATCTGGGAGGACACAGGCGCCTTCTCTGTCCCAGCAAACACCCAGTGGGGGGCAGGGGGAAAGGCGGGCACAGCTCCTAGCAAGCCCTGCCCAAGAGGCAGGAGCAAGAATCGATCACCCCTCCCCGAGAGGTCTTTTGGGATTAAGGCATTTCTCTCAGCCTTTCCATTGCCCGTGGCCCCCGCGCCTGGGGCTCCTTTAGCAGGGAGAAATCAACGACAAACTTCTTCCCTAGGCGAATGGGGTCCCTGCAGCAATGCACTTTGGGGATGAAGAGGCCTCTTCCTTTTTTGTTCCTGCAAAGCTGCATCCCCGGTCGCCCGCCTAAGCTACAAACAAATACGCTAATCCTCCCGGGAATCCTCCAGCGCCTCCCTGGTCGGCTACTGCCTGCACCTCGATCTTTTCATCTTAACTCCAGCGGGCAGGAGATGCATCTAGCGGGACAGGCGCCAGGGCAGCTGGCCGCAGGCCTCCACCCCGCACTCCGGGGCTCGGGGAGATTGAGGCTGCTCTCTGTGCACCAGTCTCCCCCCCCCCCCCCCCCCCCCCCCCCCCCCCCCCGGGTTTTCAGGGCATCGGTATTAAGATTTACGTTCCACCGGGCCTCTGAGCCTAATCCCAAAGCGGATTAAGTTGGGAGGGGGGTGAATATGAATGGGGAGAGGGCAACTGTTCTGAAATGTATTCTTCGATGTCTCTCCCTGGTCATCCGCAGAGACTCCACAAAAGGACAGGGCCCAGCCATGGTGGACCCCGTACCTGAAGAGGAGAAGGCGGGAGCTGAGCCCGGAGGCTCGGGTGGGGACGGAGCCGGCGCGTCTGTGCCCCCTGACGCCCAGGGCGCCCAGCAGCCTGCGGCCTCTTCGGCCTCGGCCTCGGCCTCGGCCTCTGCGGCGGTGCCCCGCAAGGGTGAAGTCCCGTGCGCAGCAGAAGGCGGGCGGCGGGAGCAGTCCCCGCTGCTACACCTCGATCTCTTCAACTTCGACTGTCCGGAGGCCGAGGGCAGTCGCTACGTGCTGACCAGCCCCCGCTCGCTAGAGGCCTGCGCCCGCTGCGCGGTCAAGCCGGTGGAGCTGCTGCCACGGGCCCTGGCAGACCTGGTGCGCGAGGCCCCCGGCCGCTCCATGCGAGTGGCCACGGGCCTGTACGAGGCCTACGAGGCGGAGCGGCGCGCCAAGCTGCAGCAGTGCCGGGCCGAGCGCGACCGCATCGTGCGCGAGGAGAAGCGGCGCCTCTTCACGCCGCTGGGCCCCACGGCCGCCGCGGCCCCGGCCCCCAGCGCGGGCAGCAGCAGCAGCTGCAGCAGCGCCAGTCTGCCGGCCTCGCCCGCGCCGCGTGCCGCCCGCAAGGCCTCCTCCAGTCCTTCTCCGGCCCGGACCCAACCTCCGCCCGCGGCTTCACGGGCGGGTAGGAAGAGCCATTCGCTAGACTCGCTGTCCCGCCGGCGCGAGGGCGCCCTCAGCTCCGAGTCCGGCGCGTCATCTTCGTCCTACAGTGGGGAGAGCCTGCGGGAGCTGCGCTGGCCGCCGCGGGCCCCGGCCAGGAACAGCTGCCCGGCGGGGTCCGCGTCCTCCGCCCTCAACCCTCTGGGCCGCCCGTCCGCCCTGGCCCTGGTTCCGCTCACCGGCCGCAGCTTCAGCCTCGGAGACCTGAGCCACTCGCCGCAGACGGCTCAGCACGTGGAGCGCATCGTGCGCCAAGTACGCGCCGAGCGGGGCCTGCGCGGGGTGCCCGAGCGCGACCGCAAGATCGCGGCACTGATGCTGGCGCGGCACCAGGAGGAGCGCCTGTTGCTGGAGCAGCGCGCCGCAGCCCACGGCCAGTGGGAGCAGCAGCGTGTGCGCGCCGAACAGAGGCGGGAGCGCGAGGAGCGCGAGAAGCAGCGCGCCCTGGAGCAGGGCCGCCGGGCCTGGGCCGCGCAGGTGGAGGAGCGGCGCGGCCGCCGGGGCCGCGAGGAGCGAGAGGCGGCGCGGCGGCGGCAGCGGCAGTGCGAGCGCAGCGAGGAGCGGCGGCGGGAGCTGGCTGAGCGCCAGGGCCTGCTGCGGCGCGAGCGGGCGGAGCGCGCGGCCCGGGAGGACCGGCTGCGTAAGCTGCAGCAGGAGCAGAACCTGAAGCAGCGGGAGGAGGGCCTGCAGGAAGGGCGGGAGCGCGCGGAGCAGGTCCGCAGGGAGCGCGCCCAGCGCGCAGCCCGCGCCAAGCAGCGGCAGGAGGGCCAGCTACAGCGGGAGAAGCGGGAGCTGAGCCGGGCCGAGCGGGCTCGCCACGAGGCGCTGCTGCAAGGCCGGGCCCGGCAGGAGCACGAGGAGCGAGAGGGCCTGCGGAGCTCCCTGGAGGCCAGTTTGGGCCGCGCGCAGGAGAACTACGAGCAGTTGGTGGAGCAGCGCACCCGGGAGCTGCGGGAGCGGGCCCGGCGGGAGGAGCTGCAGGGCCGGCGGGCCAAGGAGGCTGCCGAGCGCAAAGAGCGGGAGCATCAGGCACACCTGGAGGCGCTAGCCCGGGCAGGGGAGCGGCGGCTGCAGCACGCGGCGCAGGCGGCCGAGGAGGCGGTGCAGCAGAAGGCACGGCGCGTGGGCCAGAGCCGGTTGGAGAAGGAGCGGACCCAGCGTGCCAACAAGGAGAAGGTGGAGAGGGACGAAGACTGCCGCCGGCAGGAGCTGCTCCAAGCCATCGGGCGCAAGCTGGAGCGCAGCGAGCAGCTGTCGCGGGAGCGACGTAGCGCGCTGGAGAGCGCACGCTCCACAGCCCGGGCCTCCTTCCACGTGCGCGAGAAGGTGCGAGAGGAGACCAACACGCGCTCCTTTGACCGCATGGTGCGCGAGGCCCAGCTGCAGGCCAGCCTGGACCGCAAATGACCGCAGCCCTGCGCTGGCCAGACAGCCGCGCTCAGCCCGGGCGCCTCCCTTGACTACTTTGCCCAGACTGTGGGAGTCCCCCGGCCCAGCACCGTGGCCCGCCAGGCTTCTAACCAATGAGGCGTTGAAAGGATGGATGTGCCAGACCTGTCAGTCCGCCGCCTTTGTTTTTAAAAACTTACTTTGTAGAAGACGTAGCACAATCTGACCACATCCCCCCTTGGTGGCTCTCGCACTGGCCCTTACCAAGCTCCCCTCTGTGTCTTTTGGGTTGGAATAGAAAAGAGCTGGGAGAAAGGGGCTGGGTCGGGAGTGGGGGGAGGGCCCCCGGAGGCTAGAGAGTGCAGAGGTGATTGTCCCCTTCTGCAGCGGTCACCCCAGTCGCCTTTCCCACCTTGGTGTCTCTGACTGTGGTCACTGCAGCTAAGGAGGCATATCCCCGGCTTACCTCGGGCTCTTAAAGCAGGGCAAGTTGCACAAGGCTTGGAGGGCTTGCAGAAAAGTACAACCCTCCCAAGGTGTTAGGCCACAAGTGACCCGAAAAGCTGTTGATCTTTGTGCGGTTGACTTTTAGTCTGCCACGTGAACAAATTCTTGTCTTAGTTCTGGTAGTTTTTCGTTCGTTCCTAGGTGTTCTAGTTAGACAATCATACGCAAATACTGATCAATTTGTATTTTTTTCTCCCTCCTTATTCTCCCATGTGACCCAAGAAACCGGTGGATTTGGTGGTGCTGTTTAGCTTTAGTGAAAGGCCCCAGCCCGGGGGAAGGTGGGTCCCTGAGGCAGCAGTGTTCCACCGGGTCACACTTTCTTACAGGGTAGTTTCAGGGGCAGTGGTGTCTGACACCCACCTTCCGGTGTGGAGCCCACTCCTCGCAGGCAGCAGCCATGCCTTAAGAAGCAGAGCTACCTGATGTGCCTGCCCGGGCCAAGCCTGCCTAGTTCTCCACCCTGGACGCCGTCCTGAGGGTGGGCCCCAGAGAGTTTGGAGTGCAGGATTCCCTCTGTGAAGGAATCGTCACCACCGCTCCCGGGGCCATTTCCTGTGGTGGCTCAAGAGCTGGAATGGCCTCTTTGCTGTTGAGAGTTGTGCTCGTTATTGTTGGTAGTGTGGCTTCTCCTCCTCCCCTCCCCCATGTGACGAAAAAGGGAGTCTCCCCCTTAAATGCCTGGTTCCCTCTCACCGATGACTGAAAGGATTTAATTGGTCTCTCCATGCCTCACCTTCCCCATTAGCCAGATGGAGCCATCAGTACTCTTCTGGTACCTTGAGGTCTCCTGGATCCAAAGCACCACCTCAGTATTATTTGCTGGTCTTCTTTGTGCCTTTCTTGACCTGGAGTTGGGAGGCAGGAGGGCTGCTGTTGGCCTAGGCTATTTCTGGGAATAAGGATTCTTAGCATTGGAAGTGTCGGTGCTTCATGAACAGATGGTCATTTAGCCTCTAGGGGAAAAGACTTACAAGGCCAGGTCACTCCCTGGTCCCAAAAGTCCTGTTTGGTTGTCTTCAGGCAACTTTAGCCCTTAGAGTGCTCCCCTTCCGTGAAGCCAAAATCAGCCCCCAGCCATATCCACCCAGTGACTCTGCCTTCAGCAAGGAAGGTGGAAGTAAGACATTACTTTTTACATTAAACCAGGATCAGGAAATAAAGGTTACCAAAAAAAAAAGAGAATCAGGGTAGACAACTACTATACGAGACGTATTTCATGTATATTCTGCTGGGCAGAATTGTTCCTAAAATGTTTGGTAATACACACACATCCACTCCATCAGCACCCCTGCTCCCCAATCACATGCCAGCAGGTACAAGCGTGTAGAAGGAAACAGTGCTTAGGTGTCACACTGCAGAGGTTGCAAAACCGGGAAGGAGCTGTGCCAGGGTTTGTTTCTTGAATGGGTGAATTTTTCCCTGGTCAGTAACCAGTTTGTCAGTGATCTGTAGTAATTGTCATTGTCTGTGAGTCAGGGGCATTTCACTGAAAAGTTAATGTGGTCCTGGTTCTTATCTTGTGGTTCCTGATTTGCTACAGGGCTTTTGAAGCCTGAATAGAAAGTTCTGCTTAAAACTACTGACCTCCAAAGTATATGCATTCATTTGAGAGGGACACAATCTGGCGTTTTGGATAAGGTGCTGTAGGTACATAGGTGACCTTCCCTGGTTCTCTGTTCGGTTTGTTTTCTGACTTCCTGAGTGAGTTTGGGTAGATCACCTCTCTGGACCTTGGTTTCGCCCCCTGTAGAAAGGCGATCGTGGTCTCCGCCCTCCCTCTCACACCAACACTGTGAGGATGAGTCAGAATCAAAGTGGTGCTCCCAGTTCCCTGACTTTGGAACTGCCGGTGCAATCGGTATAAACAGAAAGGACCCTGTGACTGTACTGTCTAGAGAGTGTAACGTACTGTCGTGACCTAGCGCAGAAAGGAATGGCCTTGAAAAGCACATTGCAGATCATAGGGTCAGATGTGATGCTAAGATTCAAGTCTGAACATCACCAAATTAGAGGTTTGTGCTTAGAGAACAGCACTATGTAAAGTAAAAAACTTTTGGATTCTTTAAAAAATCCATATAGCTAAGTGGAATTGAAACAAAAACAGAAGCGAAACCTGGTAAAGACTGGTTCCTCCAAATTTCAGATCATCCTCTAGAATATAGACCCATCTCTAAGTTCTAGGATAATTGGTCATGTTGCTTTTTGAGGAGGAGCAATTTCTAGAATCCTTTGTTGGCCCTTTTATTTATATTCTTCTCTTTGAAGTGATGCCAGAGAGGAAAAGTGTTTCTTATTCCGAAATGCAGCAAGAGAAAATTAGAGGGGTGGGGGCAGTGGGGATGACAGATGGAGAAAGCCTTGCTTCTCCTGATGTGAACATTCTCACAAGTACCTGGAATCTGCGCACCAGGCTGGAAGTTTTCTTACCGTCCAGGAGATTGCAGTCTTGAAATCGCCACAGGCATTCACGTTTGCCCTCTGGGAACCTGCTCTTGCTCAGAGAAGGGAGAAGGTGAAGTGGGGTGAGGAGGCATGGGAAGCGTTGGAAGAACTTTAGTTTGATTCATTACCAAGGAAACAAGCAGAACAAAACCGTTTCAGGGGGAATCGTCGGTGAAGCTAGCCCCGTGTCCTGCTCAGGCCATGACCAATGCCTACAGCACACCTGAACTGGAAGATGGAAGTTTCCTTTTGGAAGCACACAAACTGAGTCTTCAGTGGGAGCAGTAAGCAGGATTCGCCAAAGGTGAAGAGTCCGTGAGGTCGTGAAGGCGTATGTGAATGCAGTTTGTGTTCGGGCCATTCTGTGAAGCTCACCTCTTATCGTTCCTTCTCCTTCAAAAAGTCCATGGAAACAGAGGGGTGACCGACTCTACATAAGGGGCTCTATCTTTTTTACCATTGAATCCTCTGTAGTCCATGATTTAGCCCCTGCCATATGGTAAGCACATGAATACTGAATGGAGAAAGGGATCGACGACGGATGGATGATGGACAAATGAATGGTAACCAGAGGGAATCTGTATAGAATAGATCGGGTGGGCAGGCCTTGATTCATTTGACAAATTTGTATTGAGTGTCTGCTCTGTGCCAGGCACTGCTCTTGGTCCTGGGAAGACGGAGTCTCTCTGATCATTGACCCTGGGGACCAGTTATGCCGCAATGTCATGAGCAGATGCCTTTATTTCCCCACTGGGCTTAACTACCTTCCCACGCTGGTTTCCATGCACATGCAGACCTGATGGTCCTTCAAGCACAAACTTCAAGACTTTTCAGGTTCCTGGGCACACGCCATCCTCCAACCAACCATCATTTAGTCATGTTGTTCTCTTTCCCTTGGAGGAGGCTTGACTAATCAGGTCAAACTCATAAGGTCATGTACTTAATCAGCTTTAAATTACAGTAAAAAGAGAGAGAGAGATTAATTACCTCCAAGGGCATTATTTGTCCTGCCTTTAATGGATGCAGTGTCAATAATGATTGTTGACCTAGAGAACTGAGCCTCAGGCTGTGCAGAGTCCCAGATCACCAAAACAGGGTACCCACTCCATCATTTGACTGTTCTTGCTGAGACAAGAAACTCATTTCTGAAGCATTCCCAGTTTTAAAGCCCCAACAAAAAGAGATTTGTGATCGATCCTAACTCGATGAGAAAGTTTAGTGAATCAGAATATCCCACTTCTTAAGACATCCAGGTGGTGGAGGTCACCCACAGGTGGCTATGTGGACTTGCCTTTTCTCCACCGTATGACTCCATCTCCACCCTGCACATCCCAGAGAGACGTTCGGCAGAGGAGCATAAGGAAAGCTGGCATTTCTTGACACATCTGGAAAGGGACTTTCAGGAACCTGGCAGATAACTCTCAGTTCTGGAAATGTTGTTCAGGCCTTATATGTGACACTTTGGCTTTGGGTGTCTGAGGCAGAACCTGCAGTATTACTCCTGATCACATGCTTTAGTTACATGACTCTGGACAGAAGAGCGCTTCGTCTGCTCACATATGTGCTCTGCTCCATGGAGTTCTGGTGCTCTCTCTACATGCGCCTCCTCACAGCCCCGTGCAGACCCCCACACGCCCCAGCCCTTCATACTGTCCCTGCTGCCACTTGGGCTTCACCTAGGTTAGGGCTGGGACAGAGGGTGGAGTTGGTAGGGTATAGAAGGGGAGGGTGGTTTTTCTCAGAGGAACACTGGTCTTCACTGTTTGCAGTATTGTTACTTCCTGATTCATGAAACACTGTCATGTCCTACGTGAGCACAGAAACCTAGTCCAAAGTGATTTTGAAGTCTTCCTGCCTGTCTTCCTCTCCACCAGTATAGTACTGACGGCATGTTTTTGTGTCAGATGCTTGCACAGTTCACGGGATTGTCAAAAAGATGATCCAGATCTACTCCTTGTTTGAGTGTGCATGTGCATACACACACACACACGTCCACATACGTGCACACACACACACGCTCCTACTGATCCCAGCATCAGCATTCTAACAGAGGGAAGGAAACTGTAGCCATCTGATTCTTCCAGGGAAGGATAAGTGCTGGGAAAATTGAGCTGCCCCTTGGTGGGGGTCCATTGATTGCATCTACCTCCAGCCCCAAGTCTGCTCCAGGCTCTGGCCTGTAAGTGTGGTGTCCATGTTTCCCAAATCCGTCATTGAGCCACGTGGATGACAGAGGGTTTTCATACTGCCACTACATTTCTCCTTCTGCCTACGTAGTGTGAGAGACTGACTGGGAAATGGAATTTGGATGCCAAAATGTTGACATTCGGAACATTTCAGTGTGACAGAATGACTGATATCTACAAAGTTTTGAAAATCAAGTCCATGTGGTTAGGCTTCAAGGCAAAGCATTTGGCAAAGGAGCAAGCGTCTTGACTTATTCAAACTATTACCTACTGTTCCACACGCCCCTCTTGCCATCTGTAAAATGGGGACAGTAAATCCTACTTGGTGGGGACTTGTGAAATGAGTTACTGCTTGGGCAGCAGCGCAGTCCCTGGTACATAGCACTCAATTTGTGGATACTGTGATTCTGAACTTGGGAGGGTGGTAAAGGAAGGGATGGGGTAGTTGGACTTCAGCCAGGTGGTCCTGGTGGACTAGGCTTGGATGGCAGCCCTTTGCGGTTGTCCGTGTCCCTTGCTGTGTGGCAATCCCTCAGCCATTCCAAGGAAGGGGCCCTGGAATTACGGTTCTCCAGGAATGTGAAATTGTCTAGGTTTGGGGGAGGGGAAGGGATTACCTTGTTCACCAAATGTTTGGCAATAAAATTGACATCTGATATCATCTTTGAAATTTTAAGACTTCCTAAATGATAACTAAAATGACAGAATGCTTTAAAATTTGTACATATTTCTTGGGGAAAAGAGAGTGTGTTTCTGTCCTGGTGAGACTTAAGTTCTACGGTAGCATCTTTAGCAGAGAACCAAGTGGGCGAGGTTGTGGGAGAAGCACTGTCCTGGGGTGCTGTGGTACTGCACCACGTGGCACCTGGCAGGAATTCTGGGCCAGGCAGCCATCTCTGCTCTGGCCACATGGGAGTGAGGAAGAAGGCCTGGGATAAGCCCAATCTGGGGGAGTGCTGATGGGCTCCCTGTAGGAACAGATTGGAGCAGGAAGGAGAGAGGAGGGTGTGCATTAGCATTGCTTCGTCCTCAACAGATGGCTTTCTCTGAGAAGGCTCAGAAAATGCCCCGATCTCCTTTCCTGCCTCCCTGGCCCTGCAGACAGCTGCACAGAGGTTAGCTGCAGGACTAGATTTAGAGAAGTCTATTCCCCACTCTGGGCATGTATCAATGCAGAGGTGCTGAGCAGGCCAACTGGCTGTGCTGGCTCCCACTCTGCACCAGGAAGTGGGGATGAAGAGGGTGGCAAGCTGCTGAGAGTTCTCCTGCCTTGTCACCTTTCTTCTGCCCTTGGATATCCTACAGGGAGGCCCCAGGGGACCTTGGAGGCCTCCTGAGCCCTCAGAAAAATAGTAGAGCAGGGAGTGTGCCTCCCAGGAACATCTGCTTGGTTGGAGAGAACCAGCAGGGTGAGCAAAATGCATAGGCAAAGGCAACATTTGCTACTGCTGAGACTGCAGGAGAGGTGACAGCTGATGCTTGCTAAGCCCTTACACGGTGCAGCCGCCTGTCTGAAGCATTTAATCCTCACAAGATCTCCATGAGGCAGGTACAGCTATCATTCCCATTTTACAGGTGATAAAATTGAGGCACTGGATTTAAGTGACTTGCCCAAGGTCACACAGCTAATGTTGGGCAGAACTGGGCTTGGACTCAGTCAGTCTGGCTGTATAGCAAATGCTGGTAACTAGTATGTTGTCGCTTCTTGAGAATCAGTGGGAAAGATATTCTTTGACAAAAGGGCCCCTCTGGAGTCTTCCAGTGCCAGCCATTTGAATCACTACCCTCTACACCCTTGTGTAAGCCCTGCGGGGAGAAAGCTCAGAACTCGTCTGGACTGGGTGGGTCCTGCGGGCACTCGGGGTGAACTTGAGGCTCACTGCCCAGAGAAAAGATGAGGGACTCTTGTCCTAACCCTAAAGCTTACCCCAGCTGGGATGGTGCATGGCCTGGAGCAGAGGTCCTCCAAGGGTAGTCCTGGGCTAGCAGGATCGGCATCAGACATTCTGGGGATGGGACCCTGTGATCTGTGTTTTTTTGTTTGTTTGTTTGTTTTTTGCTTTATCTCCCCAAATCCCCCCGGTACATAGTTGTATATCCTAGTTGCTGGTCCTTCTAGTTGTGGCATGTGGGACGCTGCCTCAACATGCCCTGATGAGTGGTGCCATGTCCGCGCCCAGGATCCGAACCAGCGAAACCCTGGGCCGCTGCAGCAGAGCGCGCGAACCTAACCGCTGGGCCACGGGGCTGGCCCCCTGATCTGTGTTTTTAACGAGCCCTCCAGGTGGTTCTGATGTGGCTTCAGTTTGAGAACCACTGCTCTAGAATTGTGCTTTCCACTTCAGCAGTCCCTAACCACATATGCCAATTTAAATTTAAATCAGTCAAATTTAAGTAAAGCTAAAAATTCGGCTCCTCGTTTACACTAGCCACATTTCAAGTGTTCAACAGCCCCATGTGGCTGGTGGCCACCGTTTTGGACAGCACAGATACAGACCATGTCCATCGTCACAGAAAGTTCCGTTGGGCAGCACTGCTCTGGAACCTTGCTTCGCCAGCGTGTGGTCCACAGACCAGCAGCACTGGCATCACCTGGGGGGTGGTTAGAAATGAAGAACTCAGGCCCCGCCCCCCAGACCTTTTGATTCAGAGTCTGCTTTTTGCAAGGTCCCCAAGTGATTTGTGCTGCTCTTTAAAGTTTGAGAACCACTGCTCTAGAAGGCAGGCCCAAGTCAAGTTCATGTTGCGTGTGGTTAACACCCATTGGTAGATTCTCCCTACTGCCTTGCCTCCTTGTTCCTTGGCACTTCTTTCCTTGCTGGCAAATATGTGTCATTTGGGGCTAGGCTTGCAATTCCTAGGCCACTAGATCATGACATTTCAGAGCTCAAAGGGAAGTTAGACACCATCCATCCCTCTATCCATTTGAATCATATGAATAAGTCCCTTATCCTGACCAAAAACTAAGCTGGAGTTTCCCCCTCTTGACACTCACTCATTCTGATCTTATTGGGGTGGTTGCAGGTGTCAAAGACTTGGCTTCCCAACTCCCCCTAAGTATGTCGTTTTCTGGAAGACTACATCCTGTCGAAGGCAGGGAGAAAAAAGCTACCCATTAGAGCAGTTTAACAAAAATCTCCCCTTGCCCTCTCCATCTCCGGGCTGTCCGCTGCCTGTTTTGTTTTCTGGGTGTTGCCTGTGCTCAGTAATCCCAGTTATAACTGGCTACTCCTTCCTCATACATAGGTAAGTGCTTGTTTTCATTATCATGTGAAGCCGGGGGTTGCATGAGAAAGCCTGGTGGTTCACCTGTTTCCTTCCCGCAAAAGGGGGTCCGCTAGGGTGGACTTAACCCCACCGGATACACATATGTCCTTTACCAGACTAGCCATTCTGGCTTCTTGCCTGAGATTCACAACAGAAGGCTCTTAAGAGTGAAGCAGTTTAATTGCTTAGTATGGCCCTGCCAAAAGCTCTGGCTTTCCATTTCATAGTGTGTCTCTGTTGCCGTAGGCAGGCCAAGAATTCTGCCTGGACTATCACTTCCACTAAAAGAAGTGGAGACAAATGACAGAGAGGGACGGAAGTGAGCTTCTTTGGGAAGGGAAAGGGTTGATTTATGAAGGGTTATTAAAATAAGTAAAAGCACCATTATGTTCAAGAAAGAAGAAAATGCAGTGACGGCATAGAAATAAAGGAAGGGAATAAGGAGAGGGAAAGGCTGGGGGATACTAGGCTGAAACTATAGACAGGAAAATTCAGGCAGGATATATATCTTGTGAGTCTGAGCACAGCTACATAAGTCAATGCTCAACAGAGGAATAAGAGGCCCCTCACCGGAGCCATCTTAAGGCAGCTGAAGCAAGATGCAGGGAGGAGAAAGGAGAGAGCAGCCTTCTTAGAAACTGATAGTTGCTATTAAGGTCCTGACTCAAAATATGTTGATAGTCTCTAGATGTCAGATCTACATAGACAAGGGTAGGCAAGTTGACTTGAAGGGGCTTTCCAAAAGTCGCCAAAACTCCCAGCAAAAAGAATGTACAAGTAACGAAAACATAAAGAGTTTCTTACGCTCACGATTAAACCAGTTAACGAATCCTTGGAATCCACTGGAAGGTACTTTGGGATATCTCTTCTTTCTGTGGGCACTAGAATGGATCTAGTTTCGACCTTAAGCAGCAGAAAAAGTGTACAAAGCTGAGGGGAAAGGCAGCAGGCTTTGTAACTCTGAGCGCGCGACTGGTAGCAGGTACGTCATTGGGAAGGTGAAGACTTGAAATGTACAAGAGTGCTAGAATTTAAAATGATTTAGAAGGTAATGGATTCCATTTATTGGGCAAGAGAAAATCTGTTACTGGTTTTCTTTACTGTTATCATCTAATCCTGAAGTAAGGTGCCAGATTGCACTGAAGCTTTCAATGAGGCTGAACGATATGGAATTGTTGGTACTCAACTGTTTTTTGACCTACAAAGCAGCAGACAACAGGGTGACTGGTGCCCTAAATGGGCTGTCTGAAGCCCCTGAAGGAACTGGGGGTGGGACTAGGAGGGAGGTGCCCAGATGGCTGAGCATCCAAGTCTCATGAGGAAGGAGATGTCCTTTAAGGAGCTGGCACAGATAGGTCAAGGGCAGCCTGCCAGTGTGTGCGGGCAAAGGGCAGCTTTTCTGACTGCATAAAGCGTAAATTTATGTGAGTGCTTCTAAATGGGAGTCCACTTGGCCTTCCCCCATAGATTGGGCTGCACGGCAGTTCATTTCCGTAGAATCTGCAAACTTTTCTGCAGAGGCTGTGGCCCTCTGTCTGACGCACACTCCTGGGAGTCCTGCAGCGAGCAAGTTGATCAGCACACTGCTGCCTGCCCAGAATACCAAACAGCAGACGGCAGTGCAGGCTCCCGTCCCTCTGCCACAGCCAGCTACCCTGGCACCAGCTCTGCCCTCCAAGAGCCCTTTCTCTCCCTCCACTGTGGCTTTTGTACAAACCCACTTGTTTCCAGGTGGCAGAAATACACCCGCAATCCAACAATATGTTCCTAAAACCTTCTCCATGACAACCCAGGGCCATGAGCAGGCTGCCAGCTCCAAGCTAGCCAGAGAACGGCTCTAGGGGCAGACGGCATAGAGACAGAGCACAAGGCAGCTGGGGATGCCAAAATTCTGCTTTGCTGTAAGGCAGTTTGGGGGCTAACGCCCCAAATTCTGGGGAAGCCATAAGCACGTGTCCGCAGGTGCCCAACCAACTGTGACCATTCTTGAACCCTGACTTCAGCACAGAAGCCAAATAGTCCAGCGCAGCTTGAACTTCCTTTTTTTGTAAGATCTTTTGCAGCTGAACAAGAGGACAGGCATCGTGAGAATCCAGCAAAGAAGGACCTGGGTTTCTATATGGGCTGCTGGTGCTTTGTGATTGGACAAATTCTTTCTAAATCTCAAGCGCTGTCCAGATGGTGTGTCTCACTGATGTCACCTCCCCCTACCCGCCCATATCACCCTCAGCCCCAGCTGTTCTCACTGTGGCCAGAGCCTAAGACCCAGGGCCTCTACTTTCCTCGCTAATATTTAATGACAATGTGAACCTTGGGGCAGAATGACGGGCACAGCGGAGGTGGCTGCTGGAGACCCAGCATCCACAGAGAAGCCTCCTAGGAGAAAGCTGGTTGTTGGGAGTGAGGGGGGTCATCAATAAAAATTATAAACAAGAGAGAAAGCCAAGGCAGCATGGCAGGGGTATATCTGTGATGTGGAAAGAGGGGTGAAGACCGGAGGCAAACCAGATGGCACTGATTCCCCTGCCCAACTCTGTCCTTTGCTTTAGCTTCTTTTTTTTTTTTTTTTTTTTTGAGGAAGATTAATCCTGAGCTAACTACTGCCAATCCTCCTCTTTTTGCTGAGGAAGACTGGCCCTGAGCTAACATCCATGCCCATCTTCCTCTACTTTATATGTGGGATGCCCACCATAGCACGGCTTTTGCCAAGTGGTGCCATGTCCGCACCTGGGATCTGAACCAGCAAACCCCAGGCCGCCGAAGCGGAACGTGCGCACTTAACTGCTGCACCACCGGGCCGACCCCTGCTTTAGTTTCTTTATGGCTAATCCACGGGCGGGACCTCCAGCCTCCGGGCAGCCTTACGTGGGGAGCCAGGTGCTTCCCCTGCCTTGCTCACACGGCACCCCTCCCCAGCCTTCAGCCCACCCTTCAGCCCACCTGTTTACACAGAGCCCTCTCCACTGCTGTGGTGGTTCAATGGTTTGGTTTCAAAACAAGGAGTACTCAAGGCTCTGAACGCTGACCTGGGATCAGAAGGACACATGTGTTAGAGGCATTGAAATCAGACCATTTTCCACCAGTCAGAGCATCAAACAAACCCAAAATCAGGGAACCTTGAGCCCTGATCCCCATTCTCCTGGAGTTTTCAAATAGGGTCAGGGCTCCCTCCCTCTCCATTCAACCCTACTCTTTTGATGGGGCCAGTGCTGAGGCTCCTGCTCTGACGTCAACACCAGCCCTTGCTGCAGGGTTGAGGCGGGGAGGGGGCATCTCCTTTGGATTGCTTCCTGTGGTCACTTACTTTCCACACAAAGAGAGTGAGTTGACAAGGGGGTGCCACACGCACGTCAGCTTTGGCTCTGGGGTAGTGTATGGCTGCGGCTACTCTATGTCATAGTGCGTTCCTTTTGTCTCCTAACTTACAGGACTGGCTACGTAACTCGCAGGTGCCCAGTGCAAAATGAAAATGCATGACCTCTCATTCAAATGTTATTAGCAATTTCGAGACAGCTACCAAGAAAGCATGGAGCCAAGCATAGGACCCTTCTAAGTGCAGGACCCATGTGACCACACAGGTTGCACCCCATGAAGCCAGCTCTGCCAAACACCAGGAGAGAGGGTTTCTGGAGTTTTTAACTTTGAGTGATTAGGACTTTTACAGTTGCCAAACCAGACTCATATTAGACAAAAGAAAGAAACTTAGGCCCCCTATTTTGTTGTTTTTCTTTTTCTAATTCTCTTTCAGATCCTTCCTTGCCCGTGAGTACAAGGGTTGGGAAGTGTATTTTGATGACCATCAGACACGGGCGGTGGGACCCAGCCTTTCCCAAAGTGGGAGAACCGGGCTTCTGCCCATTTCACTGAGGATCAGCCCTCTTGCAAAATTCGTGTGGTGGTTAAACCTGCAGAGTCAGACACACGTGGCCTTTGGGTCTCCTTGGGCAAATTACATAATTTCTCTGAGACTCAGTTTCCTCCCCTGTAAGGTGGGGACAATCATGGTACCTACGTCACAGGTCGTTGTGAGGATTAAATGAAATAAACTATGCAGAGAGGCTGGCACAGTGCCTGGCACCTACCATATACTCAATAAATAGCTTTTATTATTAATCTCATTGTTATTTCTTTTTAAGTAGATGGTTCTAAAAGTTGAGCTCTGTTGAAACAGAGGTAACCATGAGCTGAACTATTTCTCTTAATTTTACTCTCAGAGAGAAAGTGCTGGAAGGGATGTGGAGAGCCTGACTGGAGGTATCCATGTTCAACCCAAATCACAGACCCTAACAGTCCTTAAGGATGGGGTCTCTGACCCTTGACTGGGCTCCTGAGGTGTCCCCCCCAAAGCTGAATAAAGGCAGTTCTCTTCCCAATTCTCAGACAAAATTAAGTCAAAGCATAAAACTGCTAGTCTTAGATTTCCCCGGTGATGTTTTTCTTAAGACCCTGGTGCGTGCTTCTGGATGTCTTTGCTGGAATGTTGTATGCTATGATGACCATATAAAACCAACAATTATTGAGTAAAGTTTAAGACCACAAAGATTCATGACTTCCATGTGCTTCGTCACCTGAACACATGTGAGTAAGGTGAACATGAACTTTGGAACAGTGACTATGCATTCACATTAGCTACCGTGAACCCACGAGGGGTGAGCAGAGGGGACAAGTGGCCTCAGACGACTCCCCTGTTTGAGGCTTATTTGAGGGGGGCCTCCCCTCCTACCCCACCTCCCAGTGCTCCACCAGGAAGGAAATCTGAGCAAGGCCCTTCAGAGTCTGGGCCCTAGGAAGCTCAGCCCTTTAGGATGAAATATAAAAGGTGGGTGGTGTATCCCCAAATGCACAGGACTCTGGTTCAAACCCCAGGGACAGTTAAGCCACCATAATCTCTTGGTCACGGGAGAGGACATGCCTGAGACAAACGTGGGGTCTGAATCCCCCGATCTGAGGTGGTAGGCTCCTTCTCCAAAGCACCAGTCTCATTCTTTTTAGGCTAAAGGCTACAGCCCCCTGCTCTGGGCCAAACTCAGCCCCTAAAGACCTGCTTACACCCCGGGCTGAGGGGCACCGGGAGTTTTTAATTTTGAGAGCGGCTCCTGTGAGCCCTCAGGAGAGCTGATGCAGTTTCTGAGCCTCCTGGGCAGGGGGGTCACAACTGTCACATTTGGAAGCTGGCTTGGGAATGTGGATGATGCTGTGCATTCGGTCCACAGAGCCAAGGCTGATGGATGGGGAGGCAGGCAGACCATGCTCTTCTGAACCCTCAGGCTGCGATGAGAGCCGCTGTCTGCACAAAGAACCCCAAGGAAGGGTCTGGCAAAAGAGAAGGAAGCGCTCATAAAAAGCAGCAGCATCTAACTGCTGCCAAGGCCAATGGTCTTGAGAAGTGTCTTCAAGGAATGGCTGGCCGGGGGCCCGAGCCCAGCTTCCAGAGTCGGCTGCCAAGGCCTCGGTCCACTGCACAGTGCATTGTCGCCGCTACGGAGTGACCAGAGAAATCCAGCAGGACTGCCTGTCCCAGATTTGTAAACAGACCTCTATAATTGTATATAAGTTGAAAACAAATTATAAAAGAGTTTGCACACCTTTTCCAATTAAATTTAATGTATGGGTTTTCTCCCCCCCTTTATCAAGAGACTCTATTTTTACCCAAGTTTTCAAGGCAAAAATAATCTAGTGAGGGTAACTCCTGCTACACTTCACAGACCTAATCAAAACACTGCCGGGTCTCATGCTGGGGTGGAGCTCTCCTGATAACAGGGGTCTTATGGAAATATACTCCCACCCCGTGGCATCTGGCATTGGGCTGTGCTTTGGCCATAGTCAACAAGCCCCCTTAGGGAGCACTTGTTTCCAGGGTGTGGCCTGGCCGACGGGAGGCGGAAGAAAGCCCTGGGTGTGTCTGGAGAAGAACGGGAGCTGTTCTTCAGCTCTTGCTTGGGATTAAGCCCATGGTGCTTAAGATCCCTTTAGGCAAGAATCGGGCAGTTTGCAAGCATATGGCACTACCACTGATTTATTCAGCATTTGCTAAGTGCCTGCTGTATTCCAGATGCTGAGAGAACAAGGGCAGATGAGCTGATGGTCCATGTGGCAAGGTGCTCCCAGTCTGCTGGGCTTGCAGTCTTTGTAGGACACTATGATGCGTGCTTCAGAGAGGACATGGGAGGGTCAGAGACACTTCCTAGGGGAAGTGACCTGTAAGCCGAGGCCCAAGGGATGAGCAGAAGGCTGAGAAGAGGCATATTTTTCTCTTGCATAATAGTTCATGGGCAGGGAGGTGGTCCAGGCTGGGTAGATGGTCCCACGTCAAAGGTTGTCCAGGGCCCAGCTTCCTTCTATCTTACCTTGCCATCTCCTAGGGTGTTTTCCTCATTTGCATGATCAAAGCTAACCCACCAGCACCACTGCCACATTCCAAGAAAAAAGAGGACACGGAAGGCAAACAATTTCCTTTTGTAGAAGTTGCATTCATCCCTTTTCTTTACATCTCACTGGCTGGAACTTAGTCATATGGCCACTGCTGGCTGTAAGGGAGGCTAGAGAATGTGGTCTCTGGCTGGTAGCCATACATCAAGCTAAAACTAAGAGGGAAGAGAGGGAGAATGGGCACTAGTGGACAATTAGAAGTCTCTGTCACAGCAGGAAGAGAATGGAATAGCATATACCACAGTCAAGGGCAAAAAGCAAAAGAAATTACAATGGAGAGGGATGTGCTAAGCACTATACTAAGTACCTTATCTACGTTATTTCATTTAAACCTCACAACCCTATAAATAGGGAGTGTTATTGTTTTCATTTTACAGAAGAGGAAAGTGAAGATCAGAGAGATTAGGTGATTTTCCCAAGGTCACAGCTATAATGGTGAAGCCAAGATATTAATCTAAGTCCACTCAGCTCCAGACCCGCTGGTTCTTCCATGAGGCTACACTTCTTCTCTGTAAAGTCAGCTTGAAGGTACAGGAGGATGTGGGAGACTCCAGGAGTCACTGGCAGAATGGTGCCAACAGTGGTGCCCTGCAGGGAATGAATGAACACTTTGCAGGCAAATCCAAGAAGCAGCAGCTGATGAGATAAAGCCAACCTTTTGTGTGTGTGTGTGAGGAAGGTTGTCCCTGAGTTGACGTCTGTGCCAATCTTCCTCTGTTTTTTTTGCATGTGGGACGCCACCACAGAATGGCTTGATGAGCGATGTGTAGGTCCGCGCCCCAGATCCAAGCCTGTGAACCCCAGGCCACTGAAGCATGCAAACTTAACCACTATGCCACCAGGCCGGCACCAAAGCCAACCATTTTTTGAGACTAAGTGAATCAAAGTTCAGATTCCGCTTTGAAGCCAAATCATCCCACGTAGTTGAATCTGAGAACTTTAAGACACTCGGATGTGAGGATGATGTTGATCCCCAAACTGATCAGCAGGATGGCTACCCACAGGCATCCAGTCGGACCCCACCCAAAGCAGGAGCCCCTCCCGCAGCAGGCTGATGGTTGCTCATCGTTGCCAACTCAGACACTTCCCGCGCTGGGGAGCTCACCAGCTCCAGCCAGTGTCTCTGTCAGAAAACTCTGGCTACCCTGGTCCCCATCGGAGTGGTCCAGCTGAGAAAGAAATGGATTCCACACAGGTGTAGAGGTTGGGCGAGGCCTAGCTATCTGTTGGTGTGTTTAATCCACCAGTCCACAGATTGAAGAGTTAACAGAGACCAGGGTTCCATCCACCAAAGGCCGAGGCTATGTGAATCCCAACACAGAGCACTTCTCCTCACTGTGCTTGTCCTGGGGCCTCATGAGATGGAGCCCCTAAACTGGCTGATTTCTGACCTTCATGGATGTTAGGTGTGTTCATTAATCCTTTCACTCGTAGCCTCACAATCACAACCTTGAAGAAAAATCACTCCAAAATTTGCAATAGATTTGGTCTATGAATAATTCAGCACAGCTCATGACTCAGGGGAAGTATTTGGTTTCTGACGCTTCTCAACCTACAGGAGACAGTAGATGGCACGCTGCAGGGGTGCATCTGCTTAGTTTTGAGTGAATGGATGGGAGGAAGGAGGGGGGACGCAAGGATAAAAGGAAGCGGGAGAGAAGGCGGGAGGAAAGTTAGATATAGAACCCATTTCCTCCTTCAAGCGATCTTAGGAGCTCTCAAGGACGTTAGCTCATGCTGGGTAACAGGCTCTGGGGAAAGAGCTGAGGTCACATTGTGGGAGCTGTCTCGGTGACAGGCCACCCTGCCCGCAAGGGCAGCTGCAGGAGGGTAACCACTGAGCGTGGAGCTTGTCCACTGTGGGGTCGTGAACCCGAGTGGGAACCCAGAACTGATGTGGATCAAGGCTCCCCAGGGAGAGAAGCCCAAGGTGTCCTGGCCTACATGCCCATCTGTAGGACCCGATTCATAGCTAAAGTTATACGACCACACAATAACCAGACCCCATCTGCACTGATACCATTTTAATGACTTTTTACCTCATCTTTCCTTTGTCTAGTAAAAATAAGTCACGTACCCACGTCTTGTAAATTTAGCCCTAACCCTCAACACCTTGCAGCTCTTCACTGCCCATGGGTCCTGTCTCCATGCTATTCTCTGAATAAAATAGCACTACTACCAGACCTTGAGAGTCCAAGAAATTTTTCTTTTGACTCCTTGGCTCGCTAAGCCAGCATCAGAACAAGTGTGCACATCTCCTCCCAGAATGCCCAAGGTTGCACCATCCCCTCATTTTGGCTTGGCATTGTCTCAAGACTAGAAGTGGTAAAAGGAAAGAGATGGGGCTTGGGTCCAAAGGCTGAGTCCCAGCCCCAGGTCTACGTTTCGTGGGAGTGGGAATTTGGGCAGGTCACTAGTGCGTGGTGTGAGCGGAGTGAGGACAGGGTAATGGTCTCTGGCTGGAGACCCTGTATCCTCCAATCCTATCACATCCCAGGGCAGCCAAATGCAAACTCTTCATTACCGAAGCTTGTTGGCCTGGTGGTCGAAGTCGCCCCATGAAAGGGACTCCTTAATGCAGGCTGAGGGCTCACTTAAGGAGTCTATTTTTCTTCTCTCAAATCACGTAGTATCCCATAAGACACTCCCATAGTAAGGAAAAGTGAGTCCCAGGAAAAGCATGCCAAGGGAAAGTGAGCAACGATTTCTGTCCAAGACCCAGACAAAGCAGGTCCAATCCACACACCTCACGTTCACTCAGAGAGAGAAGTCAGTCTACGGACATGAAGAGCCCAAGGAAGCACATGTAGGCCTAGCATTACGTCCTTCCCCAGGCGTCGACCACTCCTGGCATCATCCTGTTCCTTAGGGATGGCAGAGGAGGGTGGACCGCGCTAGGCGGAATGAGATTGCAAGCTTCTCTTGAAGCCAAGCACTCTCTGACCTCTGTTTCTTCATCTTTAAGATGGAAATTGTAAAAGCACCAGCCTTCTTTCCTCATGGGGTGACTGGGGGGTAAACGGAGGCAATGGAGGTGAAAGTATGTAATCAACAGCAAGGAGCCGCACAACATAGGTTCTCATTGTTGGGGCCGCCAGTCCTCATTTCAGTTAAGTCCTCGCTGGACTGGAGATGGATAGTGAGCATATCCTGGCTGCAGCAGCTCCCTAGAGGGGCACACTGTGAAATACAGTCCCAGCCTACAAGCCGCCTAAATGCTCATTGGGAACAAACACACTCCTGCCACACCCTGAGGACCAATAGTTGATGGAAGACAATCCGGTTCACCGCTGCAGCCGGAGGGCTGTATGCGGGTACCATGATTGTTTTAGAAGAGTCCCACGACCTCCGATCAGGCACCTGGCATCCTCCACTCCTTGGTGGGGTCACCACAACTCCAAGCCTGGTCCTTAACTCTGCAGTTCCCAAACTCTTTCAGAAACTGATCCACCCTGAGAAAGAAGTTCATGTCAGCCAGCCCCCCGCTCCAGATGCCAATGCAGTCTTTACAATGGAAAAGCACCCTTCATTTGCTCAGAGACACATCCTTCTGAGATGGCATAAACCGATTCAGGGGACACAGTGAGAGACCAGAAGGTTTCTCTGTAAAAAGAGTGAAACCAGAGAGTGCTGGACAACCTCACAGGGCATCAACTGTTGCGTCGTGATTGCCTCCCATACACTTCTCATCCAGAGTCTGTTTCTCTTGGTTATCTTAGGAACCCTGGGGCCTCACGTGCATTGGAACAGTCACTCTCCTGACAGTCTGCCTCTCCTTTTTCTGTCTTCCATGAACCATTCCACCAGGAAAACGCACAGCAAGTTAGATGGCACTTTACCTGGTGCGGTGCACACATCAGACACTGGCATCCCTGGTAAGACTTACAGTGAGTCATCTCTCCAAGAACCACCCCACCCCAGACTTCCAGCCCCAAGGAACCGCAGTTCCTTCTGTGATGGGCCACGCTGCGGCCACTGTCCCAAGGACCAACTCTATCCTTCATGGGAAACTCCATCCCTCACACTTACCAGCAAACCATCTCTTCAACTCTGATTCCCAACATTTATAAACTCAGAGCTCACCCACAAAGATTCAGTCAAGCTGTACTACCTGTGGTTTGAATGACAAAAATGCTGGATCACGATGATGATGATGATCAGTTTAAATTATACTAGAATACTGGATGTATTTTCAAACTCGGCTCTACCCGGCCCACAGGCTGACACCCTACCCCCTCCCAGCAGAATGTTCCCTTCCACTCCCACTTTGTGGTGAATCACTGTTTGGGGGTGACCCCCTCAAACGACTCTTCTCACTTGTGCAACAGCAAATCAATTCCACAAGCATTAGGAGGGCCAGGCTCTGTGCTGATCTCACCAGCCTGCTTGTGGGTGGAGCTGGGTGGGTGAGGCAAATTTTCAGAAGAAATAATTAGCACAAAAGAGTGATTTGTTTTTTTTATTTTGTTTTCAAGTTCTGAGGGTGGATCTGGGGGTGAGGGGAGGTCCCTTACTGAATATAGGAAGATCCATTCAGCTATAGAAGGGGAGATAAGGACTCTCCATAGGGAAACTAGGGGAGGGTGCCTGCCGCCCTGTGGCTGGACCACTCGGTGCCACGAAGGGAGAGGTAAGGGGCGCCAGGCCCGGCCTCTTCGTGGCTCTGCCGCTCCAGTCTAAACAAAGAGCAGCTTTCTCTCAGCGCATATTCCTCCAGGGGACCCTTTGCGGCTTCTGCCTCACTCACAAGGCAGACAAGAGCCTGGATTCTCAAACTACTGGTGTCCCTTTCCAGCAGCATTGGGAGGACAGGTGGAGCATTTCTGGAAGTTTTCTCATTATTAATTATCCTGTGATGCCCCCAAGGCTTTGTCTCTGCTGCAAGTGAGATGAGTCGTGAGCATCACCAATGCTGCGTGATTCACGGGAAAGAGTGAGGCTGTTTGCCCGTGGGTTGTTTTCCTGTGGGTCTGCACAGAGCCACACTCTGGGACTAGTGTGGGGTGCAGGGAGCTGGGAAGGCTGAACGACGCTCCTCTGGCCTGAGTAGGTAAGGAGATAATGTCCTCAGGCAGGGACAGGCCAGGGAATGGGAGTGGGGAGGCTGACAAGCCAGGGATCGATCCACAGGGAGGGGGAGCTGCGAGGCAATGCCCCTCATGGAGTATATCAGAATGGGGCATAGTCGGGAAGGAAACCTCAGAGGCATTTGTCCTGTCCCTGCAAGCTGGAAATCAGACAATGATCAAAGCCAGAACTTTTAGCTCATGTCTCAGATGTGTGTGCATACTTTAAAAAAAGAAGTCAAAGATTTGGAAGCATTGAAAAACTCTAGGTCACAGCATAACAATCTTGGAGAGTAGGCTGGGAATTGGACCTTGTAAGGAGGTAACAATGATGAGATCACAAACTTGCCCCCAGGAACCTACAAAAGTGGTCTCCAGTTATCAATCTTTGTTTTGTCCTCCCTTGAGAATGCTGGCTCTGAGCATATGAACCTTGTTCGCAGTCTCTCTAGCAGGCTTCTCCTGTTGTTGGGGTGTCCCAGGGTCAGACCTTCGTCCTGACCCTTCTCTCACTCCCTTGATGATCTCGTCTTGTCTCATGGCTTTTAATACCATGGGATGACTCCCAAGTTTACACTTCCATCCCGGATGTCTCTCTCAACACCAGGCTTATATGTTCCATGAGCTACCTGACATTTCCACTTGGAGAGTTAGCAGACATCTCAAGCTCAACATATCCAAAACTGAAACACTTGGTCCTTTCCCCTAAACCTGCTCTACCTGCAGCCTTCCCCGTCTCAACTGATGGCAACTCCACTCTTCTCATTGCCCAAACCAAAGTCTTAGAGTCATCCTGACTCTTGTCTTGCTCTCACACTCCATGTCCTATTTGTTAGGAAATCCTGTGGGCTCTCCCTTCCAAATGATACAGACTCTGACCATTTCTCACCACCTCCGTTCTTATCACCCTGGTCCAAGCCACCATCATTCCTTAACTGGATTTCTGCAGAGCTTCCTAATAGGTCTTCCTGCGGCTACCCTTCCCGCCGTGGTCTAGTCTCAATACAGTAGCAGGTGGTCATTTTAAACAGAGCTGGATCATGGCATCCTTCTACTCACCCCCCTGCAGTGGCTCCCATGTCTCTCAGAGAAAAAGCCAAAGTCCTTACATGGCCCACGAAGCCCTGCAGGCTCTGGTCCCATCAATTCTCTAACCTTACCTCTTACACTGTCCCCTTGCTCATCCCACTCCAGCCACACTGGCCTCCCTGCCATTCCGCCAACGTGCGGGCACATTCCTGCCCCCAGGGTCTTTGCTGTAGCCATTTCGTTGCCTGGGATGCTCTTCCTCCAGATGTTCCCTCACCTCCTTTAATTTTATCCTCAAATGTCACTTTCTCAGTGAGGTTTGTTAGAGACTGAATTGTGTCCCCCCCAAATTTGCATGCTGAAGCCCTAATCCCCAACGTGATGGTATTTGGAGATGGGGCCTATAAGGAGATAATAAAGGTTAAGTGACATTATGAAGGCGGGGCCTGAATCCCATAGGGCTGCTGTCCTTTTTGGAAGAGGAAGAGACACCAGCGCTCTCTTCCTGCGCGCACACAAAGAGGTCAGGTGAGCACACAGCAAGATGGCGGCCACCTGCAAGGACAGAGAAGAGGCCTCAGAATGAAACCTACCTTTCTGGCGCCTTGAGCTTGGACTTCCCAGGCTCCAGAACTATGAGAAAGACCCCCAGTCTGTGGCATCTTGTTATGGCAGCCCGAGCAGATGGAGACAATGCCCACCTGGGGCATGACGGCCACTGCCCTGCCTTCCTGGGGCCCCCAAACTTACCTCACTCTACTTCTTCTATTTACTACAGCCCTTAGAGCCTTTTAATGTATTATATAATTTAGTGTTTTCTTCTATTTATTGTTTACTGTCTGTCTCCCTTGGTAGAACATAAGCTCCACGAGGCCAGGGGTTTTGTTGACTAATGCATCCAAGTGCCTAGAACAGTGCCAAGTACGTTTATCAAATCTGTGTCAGATGAAGGAATGAATCACCATTCTCCAAGCTGTGAAAGGAACCAAGGAAAGGGGCTTTCATTTATCTTAGTCTGCTCGTGTCTAAGGGCAAGCAGCCCAACCTGGCAGGGATGGCCAGACGGGCTGAGCAGAGACTTGGCTGGGGCCTCAGGCACTGAGAGGCGAAAGTGTGGCTCAAGAGGCTCAAGGCAAGGCTACTCCCTTGGTACTCTCCTCGTCTGAGAGTCACACAGACAGGAGGAGTCGTCACACTGTGTTTAAAGAAAGAGCTCACATTCTCCTGTGGAAGCAGGAAGACAGTCCGAGCACAGAGCATGTGCCAAGGCACAGAGGCATGAAGCCACCGGGAACAGAGATCTGCAAGGAGGGTGAGTGGAGGAGTGACAGCTGAACAGCAAGCCCAGAGAAGGCAGGATCGTGAGGACAAGGAATGTCAAGCTAAGGTACTTGAACTTTATCAGAAGCCGCTGAGGGACTTCAGTGGGGAAGCAACCTGATGGGATTGACCTGTTGGAAGGATCACGGGGGCAGCATGGAAGAGAAGAAGCCCGAGGCTGGGAGACCATAGGGCAGGATGTTTCACCAGCCCTCTGTGCTTCATGGCAGTATATTTTCATCTTGTGCACTCTGTGAGAAACCTTAAGTGTGGAAACACACATCTTTCCGTGCACATCCCCTAAGAGCCACGCAGGCAGAGCTAGCGCCAGCGCTCCCTGCAGCCTCAGGGAGGAAAACCCAGACTCAACCCCACACCCCCCTACTCAGAATGAGATGGACCCAAATAGCTGGGCTTTGTCTTTCTTTGACTCTTAGCAAGAGAGGGACCCATCTACAGGCAAATATCGTTCAAAACATTCCAGCCCCAGTCTTTTCCTTAAGACTCGCCCGGCAGACTGTTGCCATGACAACCATTGCTGACCCATCCTTCAGGAAGCTGCCGGAGCCCAGGGAGGATGCGGTCCTGCTTCAGCCTCTGCTCCTCAACATTGCTCACACCAAGTTACAACAGTCCTGGCAGGTTGCACTTCATACACACACACACACGCACACACACACGCCCACAAACACCCTCCTCCGCAGCTATCCTCAGCACACGTTCTTCCCACCCCCCTCTGTACTGATGGATTGCCTGGGCAATGACAGATCTGCATTCTCCCCACTCACGACAGTGACACAACCAAGTGGTGGGCATATGACCTGAGCTGCAGGACCGATTCACTCCCTGGGATGAATACAAGGACCCTCAGGATAGGAGCTCTCTCTTTCCTCTAGGGTGCCACATCGGGGCTGCCGTGGCCCTGTCCTCTCTCAGATGTTTGCAGGGGGAGAGGAAGGTCGACATACACAGAGAAACAAAGACAAACAGCGAGGGAGCCAGCACCCTGGTTGCAGAATCCCCAGTTCTGAGGCCTGTGGCTAATACTTGGATTCAGAATCCTTCCCAGCCTTGTAAGACAATATGTCCTGTCATCACAACCAGAAATGTCCTGGCAGGCCCTCCTTCTTTCCAAGGGAATTTTTCTCAGTTACGTGCCATCCGCCTTTTGGGCCCCACCTGAAGAAATTGCTTCCTCTCTCTGTGCCTCAAGTTGCATGCCTCTGAAATGGAGAGAATGCATCCATTCCCAACCGCTCTGCACTCTAGGATCTATTAGAGGGGCAAGAGGAGACGGCAAAGGTTTAAAGGCCCCGAAACTCAGGGATATGCCGCAGGATTCAGCAAATGACAGACGTGGTTCATGCTGAAGAGGTGTGGAGCCTCAGAAAGGAGCCAGTCCACAAAGGAAACAACCCTGGCCTGAGCAGGGGAGACAAAGCTGCATGGCCCTGGCATACGGGCTCCTCCTGGTACTCCCAGCCAAGGTTGGGCGCTGCCAACGAAGTACGCATTCACTTGCCACACAGGATGAGAGAGCAGCTACGGCCCCAGATTTCCCCCCTTTCTCAAGGATTTTCCACTAATATTAGGCCTGTTCCTCACCATGACTTAAAGGCTTTACCCCGAATACCAAATGGAACAAGCCCCACTGTGTGTCTGTATATGTGTGTGTGTGTGTGTGTGTGTGTGTGTGTGTGTGTGTCTGGGGAGGAGAAGGAGAGGCTTTCAAACAAGTGGCTTAGAAATGTCAAATCAGATGTAGTGAGCGTGAGCAAGACCACCCTTGTTCACTCAAGGAGCATTCGGGGGTCCCTCCCAGCTGCAGACTCCGTACTCTCCTCATCAACACAGCCTAGTGTTTGTATAAAGCTTTACAATCACAAAGCTCTCCCCTTACTTCCGTTCCCTGGACCCTCTCAACAGCCTGTGAGGTAGTGAGGGCAGATGTTAGGGCTACGTTGACATTTGAGGAATGTCCATTTACAACTGAGGAATCCGATGCCCAGAAACGTTAAGTGATTTGCCCAAGGTCACACAGCTTGTAATTGGTGAAACACCAGTTCCTCTGCGGGCCTTCCGTTGCTCTGTCCTGTATCCTGGAAGCTGGAGCCCCGCATTCCGAGTCACCAGCACATACTCTACCGAGAAAACCACTCCCTTCTGGCCCCTCAGAGCGGGCAGATTGGTGGCGTCAGCAGTGCTGTGTGATGGGGCTGTTCAGGGCCTCCTGACAAATATCTTCTGCCCCACAATAGCTCAAGTAGAGATTCATGGTTTAGGATAAGCACCATAGACTCCACCAACCCATTAAAACTAGGTCTATTAGTGACACATGGAGCTAATATTCTGAGCCAAGAACACCTTCCTATTCAGCGATGTGTCTGGTATTGGGACTGCATCCCCAGACAGACTGGGGTGGGATGAGCAGGTTGGTGTTTTTGTTTCCTTTTCTTTGGGGAGGCCCTGGGCTGCTGGACTCTCCCCTACTTCCACCTGTTGCTTACAGTGTGTGGCACAGACTGCTGGCTGCTCATCAACATCCATATTCACCTTTTTTCCTGGGTGCTCAGCCAGACTACATTTCCCAGATTCCCCTGCCAGGGATGTGGCCATGTGACTGAGTTTCAACCAATTAGATGAGAACAGAGGTGCTCTGGGCCACTTCCAAGCACAATGAAAAGGGGAAATCCTTGTGAATGGCTGGAGACTATGACCTCAGAGCAACTTTGGAAGCTTTCAGTTGATAAAAAGTGGCCGTTATATAGGTCCCTGAATGACATGCATAGGACTCTCCACAGTGAACCTGTGCAAACAACCAGGGTTTTGTCTTGTTCACTGTCATCTCCACAGCAGAACAGTCTTGGCACATAGTACATATCATTTAACTTAAGACATCACTGAGTATAAGGCATACCATTGTTTTATGGACTACTAAGAAATAAAACATGCTGCCAATTAAACTAGGCCACTACACTTTCACCCAGAACTTTTATTTTACACTTACAGAAAGAGCTCTTTTAGATTCAGTTAGTCATAGGTTTTCATCATAAATCACTCGTGCATAATAAAATGGGAAGGAGAAGTGAAATAAGTGGGCTAAGGTATTTACAGAACTTCCTCTCATTCCGAATCTGACTCCTCTCCCTTTGACTGAGAGTGACAATGACCATCTTTTTCACACACTGCCATCCTTTGAGGCATCAAGAATGTTGATGATGTGGCATTTCTCAAAAGGATCCATAGAAGAGCCAAGTGTCATACATGCTGGGCTCTTAGCAAGCTTCACAATTTTGTGGATCCAGGCATAGCACAAGTGATGCCAAACCTGTCTGATCCACCACCTCCCCCACAACCATTTCGGTCTTACTTGTTAAGAGCATGCTCCATAAGTATTTTGGGATTTTTTTTGTTTTTTGCCAAGCTATTGACACTCATTCTATACATTTTGATACCGGGATTTTGGATGTCTGCAAAGGCGATGACAACCCCATCAAGATTGCCATATAGGGGGCTGGCCCTGTGGCCAAGTGGTTAAGTTCACCCCCTCCGCTTCAGTAGCCCAGGATTTCACTGGTTTGGATCCTGGGTGCAGACATGGCACTGCTCATCAAGCCATGCTGAGGCAGCGTCCCACATGAATATACACTATCCCACTAGAATATACAACTATGTCCTGGGGGGCTTTGGGGAGAAGGAAAAAAAAAAGATTGGCAACAGATGTTAGCTCAGGGCCAATCTTTAAAAGAAGATTGCTGTGTGGCCAGCAGAAATCAAAACATGCCATCAATTTAAGACACATCCCAATTTCAGAGATTTTGAGTTGTAGGGGAGAAAATGTGTCACAGAGTTTTTAAAAATATGATTCTAGGTTCTCGATAAATATTTGTTGAATGAATGAGTAGATGAATTCCAGTTCCCAGTCTGCAATTGAAAAATGCTTTGACTTCCTTAGGAAAAGGCCTGCAGACTTTGGGGATCACACAACTCTGAAAAAGCAAAGGTGACTATCGATTAGGTAGCTCTTATTTGAAAATAACAGAAAACCCAATCAAAATGGCCTAAACAATAAGGAAAGATAAATTAGTTCACATAACAAGAAGTCCTAAAATAGGGAAGAGCTCATGCTGGTCAACTCAGTGAGGACCAAGGCTTCTCGCCATCTTTCTGTCAGTGGCCCTAGGCACAGCGACTCGGTCCTCAGGCCAGCTGCCCTCACGGCCACAAGGTGGCTGCCTTAGTGCTAGGTGTCATATCCAGACATGAAATGTCCAGTGGAGGTAAAGGGCCTGTACCCTCTATGACTCTTTTTAAAAGTGAGAAACCCTGTCCCAGAAGTGCCCCGCAGACTTCTCACCTCACTGGCCAGCCTGGGTTGCATGCCCACCCCTCAAGCAATCTCCTGCAGAGCAATGTGATCACCAGAACTGGAGGAGGGTGTTGAGAGCGCCTAGTTCCACACTCTCCTTTTACAAAAGCTGCCTGTCTCTCAGGATTAACCCCTGGCTCTGCAGGACCACCCAGATTCCCAGCCCAGGGCTTCCCATTGGCTGCCTCCTCTCTGAGAGGACACTTCTGTTCCGGGGACACTGGACTGGCAGAGCATGGGGAAGGGCAAGGCAATATGAAGGTCAAGTGACTGCCAGCCTAGAAGTGGTTGGAGGCAGCGAGAAAAGGCCTGGTTGCTTTGCAAAGTCCTTAGGATGAGAAGCTCTAACCCTCAGGCCCTGCTACTTTAAACTAGCCAGCCTTTCAGAAAGGAAGAATTCTTGAATTCTTGGGAGACTGCCAGTTACCAAGCAGCTGAGTCAATCTCTTGGGAACCCATAATAGAAAAGATCTGAGTGGAGATTCTTGGGGCCTAGAACATGGAGGAGCTCAACATATTTGTGAAAGGGAGGAAGGAAGGGAGGGAGGAATGAAGGAAGAAAACTCAATAAAAATAATTTACATGTTTACTATGATTATTTACATATTTACATATACATATTTACATATTTACATATGCTAGAAAGAAGACTGGCCTTGAGCTCAAATTCCTGAACCTCCACTTAGAAGCTGTGTGACCTTGGGCAAGTCCCTTAACCTCTGTGGGTTTCACTTTTCTGTAAAACAGGAAGAGGGATGTTGTGAAGACAAAAAAGAGAAATCAACGTGCAAGCTCACGGTAGATAACAGAATCTTAATATATGATGGTTGAAGTGGAGATTTTTGTTTCATATCTTAAAGGAGAAAACAACTGGGAGATTCAACACCAAAAATGCAGAATCTCGGCAGTGCCACAAAGCCCTCCCTTTTGTCTGGAGCCTCCGCTGACTTTCTCAGACAGATTAGCTGGCCCCACTCAGAGTGTGCTGCCATCTGCTGGGAAGAAGGAGAAAGTGACACCAAAGCATTCCTTAACCATCAAGAGGAGCGGCCTGAACTTCCCCTCAGCCGTGGCTCTCTCATCCTTTACTACCACAGGCCGGGCCCTCCCCACTGGCCAACAGAAAAATTAGATTTCAACCAGTCTTTCCTTTTCTTTTTCTTTTTTCGTGTGTTGAGCTAACATCTGTGCCAATCTTCCTCTATTTTAAATGTGGGTTTCCAACACAGCATGGCTGACAAGAGACGTAGGTTTACACCTGGGATCCGAATCCATGAACCCAGGCCACCGAAGCAGAGCACACCAAACTTAACCACTACACCACAGGGCCAGCCCCCAACCAATTTTTCTTTTTAAAAGTAAGTGATAGGATATTACTATATTCAGTCTTAAAAAGGAAGGAAATTCAGAAGTAGGCCCCTGCTCGCCCACTGCCCAGGATCCGCAAGCTGCGCAACCACGAGCTCCACCATCCCATTAGAAGAAAAGTTGCTGTTCAGTCCACAAAGGCGTGTGCCATAAAAGAGTAGGAGACACTCCCAGGGAGTGGCAGTGCCCATTTGGACTTTCACAGTCAGAGATGGCGGCAAAGGATGGAGGAGACCGAAGAAATACATCAGAAACCTAAAAGTAAAAGCACCACTGAGTGTGTTGCTAGCCATCCTTTGTCGCAGGCACTGACGAGTGGGCCAAGCCAGCAGGCAGTATCATCGAAAGCTGCTGAGCCTTGGTCTGCTCATCCAGTATATGCAAGATACTGGCAACATTATCAGCAAGCGATGGCTTGGATGCACAGCCACCAGAACGCCTATAGGAAAGCCATAGAATCTTATTTCAGTTCCCCATGGTACTTCCCTTCGGCAGCTCTTTCCCAAAGCTCTCATGCTAACGAGGGTGGATCTCCTCAGTCCTTCTATGACCATCATTCAGCATCCCAGGGCTCCGGATGCAATTATTCACATTCTAGAAGGTCTGGGCAGCATCCGCATGACAGCACAAGAGAAGACCAAACTTGGTCCGCAGAGGAGGAGGTGGAGACCGAGTCAGATGGGGGTGTGGAATGCGACGTGAGCAACATGGAGATCACGGAGGAGCTCCGCTAGTACTTCGCAGAGACCGAGAGGCACAGGGAAGAGCGCTGTCTCTGCGTGCTTCCTTTCCTTGCCCCGCCTTCCACGTTGTTTTCTTCCCTAATCTCTAACATTATTTTAGAACTCCTCAGCAATGTTCCAGATCCAATCGTAAGACTGGAAAAGGTATGGTGATATTGCACCTCAATTATATTGGTTTCCAGAGTAGTTTTAATACAGGACTTATTTTTAGTTCTAGAACAAAGCTTATCCTAATACTGCCTCTGCCATTTACTGAAGGTTAGACACCACCAGATGGGGTGTGTGCATGCGTGCATGAGTTCCCTAATCTACACAGCAGTCCCTCGAGGTATTAAATCCATTTTACAGATGTGGAAAGTGAGCCTTCAGAAAGTGAATTGACTGGTTCCGTGGTACACAACTAGTAATTTCCTCTTAGGGTTCAAACCAAAGTCTGTCTGACTCCAATTCCTGTGCTTGTTCCTCTAGCACAAACTCAGGGATTAGGTTTTGTCCCTAAGACTGCTAGGTTCCTAAAATCCTGCTGCCAGCTCACCGGTCCACAGCTCGGAGACTGCACGGCGCTCTAGAGCTACCAGATCGTGAATATCAAGCTCCCTTCTGAGTAGAGAGCCTGGCGAACCTAAACAGAATAACAAAATGCCTGGTATTCAAACCTTTCCAGTTCGATCCCGCATTGAAACTCTGTCCCCGGACGTAGAGAATTGTGAGAATGGTCTTCTGTCTGCAGTGGGAAAGCAGTTTTCTTCTTGTACTGTCTTACTAACTTGCTATGAAGAACTAGAACTGCTTTGTGTGCTCTCCTTGCTATTAAGATTCACCAGCCCCTTTACACTGTCAGAGTCTCTAACAGATATGCCTTTCTCCTTCTTACAACCAGTATCCAGTCTCCATGCTGTTTTTATTGAGCTCTAATTATATGATATTTTACCTAGAATTTTCTAATAAACAGAAACATAGACTCCTGGGGAAAAAAAAAAAAAAAAAAAGGAAGGAAATTCTGACATAGGCTACAACATGGATGAGACTTGGGGACATTCTGCTCAGTAAAATAAGCCAGTCACTAAAAAGACAAATGTTGCATGATACCACATTTATGAGTTATCTAAAATAGGCAAATTCACAGAGACGGAAGGTAGAACGGGGGTTGCCAGGGGCTGGGAGGAGCAGTTTAACGGGTGTAGAGCTTCAGTTTTGCAGGATGGGGAGTTCTGGAGACTGGCTGCACAGCAATGCGAACATACTCAACGCTGCTGAACTCTGCACTCAAAAATGGTGACTTTTATATTGTGCACACTTTACCACGATGAAAAAACAACAGTAAGTGATAGGGTAATAAGCACACGATAGGTGCTTGACTTCATGCAATAGAATCACAATAAATATGTGTTGAATGAAGATGGAAAGAAGTGGTGCTGACCGATGGTCTCAGACGCCAGGGTGGACATGAGAATGGACGTCTCTGCTTCCCCAGGAAAGCCTTCCAAGCGGCCATAATTAGTCGCAGTTATCTTTTCCTTACAGTGATAAACTCAGTTATTTCTCCTGTTCTCATCTCAAAACTAAAATTTTCCCTTTTCATCCCATGTGACAACGGCATGGCACCGAGTTCAACCTGAGCCCGAATGTTCTCCCTGGGAACTGTGTCTTCTCCATCAGCACTGGCAGCCGCAGCCACATTTCTGTTGATTCCAGGGCCACGAGTTCCACACAGAACTTCAGAACTGCACAGGCTTTGAGCAGCCTCCTGAGAGGCTCATAAGAGATGTATCTCCTACCTAGTAAAAAAATATATAAAACATTTTAAATAGTGACTTTCCAAAAGCCACAGAGCTGGTCAGCAGCAAAGCTGAGGCCTGTGCTTTCCCCTTAGGGCCCCCTCTCTGACCCCGGGCAGCAGCAGGAGGGCGTGGGGCCACCTCCTCCCCTGAGCTTCTTGTCGACAGGTCCCTGCTCTGCTGGAGGAAAGGCTCTCCTTGTGGTCAGCGACCCTCAAGGCCCGGCAGCCATAGTTTCTGCCAGGACAGAAGGGCAGGTTGAGTCTGTTCACTGCAGGACTCCCTGGCCCGAGGCAGGTGTCAGAGCCTGCAGGGGAAGCACAGCAGGGCGCAAAGAGAGCACGAGTCCCAAAGGCACCATCACCAGCAGCCGGCTCTGCCACTGCCCGGAAACTCCCAGAACCCCCAAGGCGCAGCCTTCTGCTCACCCCAACTTCCTCACCTCATCATTGAGTCTCACCCAGAGGCAAACCAGAGGGACACAGAGAGCCAAACAGTATTTAAACATTGGATGACAGCTGCAGGTAGAATTCACCACAAGGGGGTTTAGTTTAGTGAGACCCCCAACCCCCAGGATTCCTGGGCTTGGAGTGCTTCCGACACTTCCGCTGGAGGCCTTTACCCAACAGGGTGGAGAGGGAAGTTGTTTCTGGGTCAGAGGAGCTGGTAGCCATGAGTGGAAGCCCAAGTCTAGGGAGGGGAAGGGGAGATGGGGTGTGCAAGGAGTCAGAACGGAACCTGGAACACTGCACCCATCCACACCCACTTAGAAGTTTGGACAACCAGTTTCTCCCAGTTGCTTTGGATGCTGGGAGCGGGTCTGTTTTTAAGCAGCAAAAACAACCCCTGGATCCACTCCCAAAGCCTTGCTAAGCACACGACTTCACCCTTGCTCACCAGGGGGTGAGATAAGAGAAGTCAGCAGCTTCCCCCTGAGTCAAAGCCACCGGGGTTCTGACTTTTGGGAGCCCTTGAGGAGCCCTTGCAGTGGCCTAGAGTCTCAGTAGCTTCACCCTGGCTGTCGCAGAAGCACAAGGTTCCCAAGGGGCTGCTGGCCTTTATCTGAGGGCTCCAGAGCGCTCCTTTGTCTGGTGGGTTTAATAACTACCTTCCAGTCATGCCGAATCTGACCCCCCTGGGCTGGCTCCCTGAGACTTGAGTGAGTTTCTGTTCCTCCATCATCATCATCATTCCTTGTGGACTCTGAATTTCACCCGGACACCTGCTGTCTAGCATGCGGAGCCAGGTGGGATAGGATGAGTGGGGGGCAAGAATTACATCCCCCAGAGACAAATACAGGCAGTGGCTCCTTCCCAGGGGCTGGGAGCTTGGGAGTGGGTCAGAACCCAAGTGTTTCACAGATCTCGTGCTTCATCCATTAGCATGTCATTGGGGAAAAGCATTTCAACCCGGATGACCACGGAGCTATCATCCAAACTGGGACACTTATGACAGCAAAAGGGGGAGCCATTAATAATGTTGCTGAGAACCAGCACAAACCAGGACAGTCCTGGGCATGATATAGATCATCCATCCCATGAGGAAACAAACAAACCAAATAGGAGGGGAATCCAGTCATTACCACTTCTCGCCCTCCCTTCTATGATTATGAAACAAAAGCATAAACCTCTCCTCATCAGGGCAGGTCAAACTGTCAATTTCCGGTGGGGATGCTGACATTAAATGGCCATAAAACCAGGCATCCTTTGTCTCCCTGAGGATATTCCAGTCGGCTCTGTCCCTTGGGTCAGCGCTCAAATCAGAAGAAAATCCAGCTGATAGTCCTTGTCACATGGGGACAGCGAGGACCTCAGGGCCAGAACAGATTTTTCAGTTAATTATTAAGAAGCCGCTCCCAGGAGGGGCAGCAGCGGGGAGCGCTTCCTGGTGTGTAGAGAAAGGCAGGCGCACGTGAGAATACAGGCGGGCAATTCTGTAATTCCACGTTTTGCCTGCAGAGGGCAACATCTCTCTAGCAATGACCACACCACAAGCGAGACTGCAGGAAAGAGATTTAATTGGCCAAGAAACAAGGGTTTTGTTTAAAAAAAAAATCAGATCAATATATTTCCAGTAAGCAATTTCCACCCCTTCATTTTTATATAGAGATGTTGCTTTTTTCTATTTACAGTGTACATAGTGAGTTTTTAACAAATAAATACTTACAGATTGGTCAACTGGTTAAAGATAACCTGACTTGGCTGAGGCATGGAAAATACAGGATGAAATAGGAGAAAAGGAACCAGGGATTGGTGAATGCACATGGAAAAGCACTTTCCTTTCTGGTTAATAGCTTGCTCAGGAAAAAAAAATGCATTTGAAAATTTCCAAAAGATCTTTCTCCAAGAGCAAACTATTATTAATCTAATTCTTTAAAAAGAAACAAAAAATAAAACAGTAATTGGTTTTATAAATCTTCCCCTTCATTTCAAAGTCCATCCTACACACATTAGATCAACGAGTTCCGGCTTTACGCAGATTTCTACATGTTTAAAGCTTTTAGATTTAGATTCATCCCTCTCAGATGCATTGATTCTGAGGCGCCTCCCCCCTTGCCCCTCCTAGACTCCGCAGAGACTGGCTGAAGCCAGCAAAGTTCACCCACCACTGAGAAGGGACCGTGGAGATTAGTGTCACCAGGCAGCCCTGAGCCCACAGGCGGGCAGCCCCGCATGGTGGCTGGCCCCGCAGTAGACACGCACGCGCTTTAAGTCAGCAACACTCCTCTTCCCACAGAACAGGCGGCAGGCCCCCAGGGGCCTCTGCTGGGACTTGCCCTGCAGCCATCTGTCCAGCTCTCAGACTGGGCTCCTCGCTCAGCTTTCCAAGCAGCAGAGAATCAGCACCTTTAATACCACCAGTGTCCCTGAGCACCCTGATCCCAGGTAGACCCCTTTTCTGGGGAGACAAACAGACTCAGGCAGCTTCAGAGGAAGGAATTCAAGGGAGAAGAGCAGGGCTGTCTGTCCGTTCACAGGTGGGGAACACCCCCTTGCCCTCAGCCTCCCACAGGGTGGTCTTCCACACAAGCTGCACAGAGGCGTTTCAGCTTCCCCCTGAAGACATGGAGCCAACCAATGGCTACTGGTCTTGTCACAGGTCCAGGCCCCCATCTTCCAGGTTCATGGTCACACTGCCTCCCTGGGTAAAGCCTCTTCAGGGAGAGGGGGCAGCAAGGCAATGGAAGCAGGGGCAGCTGAGAGGGAGACATCTGTGAGCCCACGGACCAGCAGGGCCACTATAGCCAAAGGGAGTTGCCTTGCTGCCTAACCAGAGGATGATGCAGGAGCCAGGAGCACCTTCGTCCACTCCCTGACTTGCTACGTGTCCTCTGGGGGAGCCCTCAGCATCGCTGCTGGCCCCAGCTCCCATCCAGGGCCCTAGGTACATATGCAGGAGGGATGCGGGGTTGGGGGGGGTCACACCACCCCCATAGGGTGCTGAGGCTGCAGGTGGGTGAGCTCACCCGAGGAGGGGAGTGAGCAGGTGGTCCCACGCCAAGGCCCAACCTCAGGAAAGGTGGTACCCTGGTGAGTGTGGTGTGCAGAGAGCCCAGAAGCTGCTGTGCTAGTTCCCTTCTTCCCTGCCCCACGATGTGGTCAAGGTGAGGGGCCTTGGCTGAGGGATGTCCATGGGTCTCTGAAGCAAAGAGAGGGTTAGGAACCCCAGGGGATGCAGGGGTCAAGGTGGGGAGGGGAGGCCTTCACACATGAGGATGGGCAGTGTCAGAGTGACAGAGAGGTACAGTGGGCTCCGCTCCACAGAGGGCCATGGACCCTGCCCACCCCACTTGCCAACCAGAAAAAGTCCCACATACAGCTAGGCCCCTTCCTCTCCTCACCGTGACAACCAGGCAGCACCCAGCTTGGGCCGACACAGGCCCAGTGTAGACCCAAGGGTAGGGTCTGGGGTGGGGATGAGGGAGGTGGCCTCCCTGTCCTTTGAGGGTGAGGCTGGCCCCCAGGTGGCGCTCTGGCCCAGAAGAGAGCGGAGAGGAGCCAGGTAAGAGTCAGGCCTGCCCCTCCCCGGCCCCCACGGTGGAAAGACTTTGGATGCAGGGGAGGAGAGCCCCTCACTTCCCGCCCCGGGGAAGCACTGAGGCTGGTCCAGGCTGCGTGGCCATGATATGGTAGATGGATTCCCGGAAGCGCTGGTCTCGGCTGAGCCGCTTGGCTACCTCCTTCAGCTCCTCTATGTTGTTGGCTTCCAGCTGGGAGGTCATGAAGGACTGGGACGGCTTCACTGGGGAGACAGTGGCCCCACTGGCCCATGAACAGCCCTCCCTCCACTAAGGCGTGGGCCTGTCCCCAACTCCCGCCCACCTCCCTCGCTCCCCCATCCTACATACTGCTGAGCTTCTCCCAGCCCCTTCCCATCCATGGGCTCCCATAACTCAGGGAGAAGCCCAAGGCTGGTGGAGCCAGGTTCAAGGCCGCGCTGTGGGCCTCAGAGCTGGGCCAGCCCTTCCCACTCCCCACCCTGCCCTCTTCCTGCCTTGTCACCAATGGCCTGTGACCATCCCCACCCCCCAGGGCACGCGAACAGCCACTCACTGTCATTCCAGGAGGTGCTGGACCGGCGCCGGTGGAAGCGGCAGCTCTTGATGCGACGAGTGGCGGCCTTGTGGATGTACACGGAGTTCTTCATGATGACAGGCATCTTGGCCTCCAGCTCCGCGTTCCGGATGCACTCCTCGAAGAACCCTGCAGCCGAAGGTTGACTGCATCCTCCCCTCCAGCCCCTCGTGCCCGCCCCTCCCAAGGACACTTGTAGGGTTGAGTGGGAAAGAGCTGAGCCCATCCCTCGGGAGAGCAGAGCCGCCTGCTGAAGGGGGCAGAACAACAGGCTTCCCCCCCACGCCCACCCCAGCTCAACAGCCAAAAGGAAGCCGTGCCAAGGAGATGCCTGCGGGCAAGAGTCTGGAGAAGAAACGCCATCTCGGCGGATCACCTATTGCACACCAGGCCCTGTGTGGGGCTCCAGAGCCTGGACCCTGGCAAGGCTGAGCTCCAGGGCTGAGGGCCAGGCACAGAGGGCAGGGCTTACTTTTCAGATGGCTCACATCAGCCCGCATCCTCTCCTCCTTCTCCTTGTTCCGCACCTTGGAGTTGAGCCCTTGTTCCAGGCTCCGCAAGGCGCCCTCTGCCTCCCGCAGACGCCTCTCCAGGTCCATGCGGACCTTCACCTCAGCCTGAGGAGAGAGGACAGGAGAGGGACGTGGGTCCTGGGGTGCAGTTGCCATCTTCCCTGGAAACCTTCCCTGGTCACCCCTGGCTCGAACGGGCTTTCTGGCCTCTAGAGTTGGATGGAAGTTACCACATCCTGCCTCGTGTCTTATGCCCTCAACCAGATGGCCTGGACGCTGCCCCTGCACCGGGCAGGTGTCTAGCAATGATGCCCCACCAAAGTGGCAGGCAGTGAGCTTCCCCTTGTGGGGGCTCCATCGCCTGCACCTGGCTGGTCGGATTGGCAGAGATAATTCAGGTAGCTGCCCAGGAAAGTGCAGGGATGTGAGGGACGACTCCAGGTGAGGGGAGGTCCCTGAGCACAAGCTGCTTCCAGGAGCCAGCACCTTGAGCTCCCGCTCGGCCTGCTGCTTCTGCGCCGTCAGCTCCTGCAGCGAGTTCTGCAGTGCCTGGGACTGGCTGGAGTAGAACTCGCGCTCCTCCTCCAGGGCCCGCGAGCGCTCCTCGTTCTCCTTCATCCTGCCCGGGCAGAAGAGGCCCTCACTCAGTGAGGGGATTTCCAGTGGGAGGGCAGCCCCTCGTAGAGACCTGGCTGGAGAAATCCTGAGACCAGGCTTCAGAAGCCCCGGAACTTCCTGGGTCCTGGCATCCAGGTGATGAGAGGGGTGGTGTGGCCAGTGAGGGGAGCCCCAAGGTTACAGTCAGAAGACCAGAGTCCTGGGCTCAGATCTTGCTAGTCCTGTGACTGCAGGAAAGCCCTGAAACCCATGCAAGGCTCAGTTTCCTTGTGTGTAAAGAGGGGCTAAGAGGACCTGCCCGTGTGCCAAAAGGCATTGTTAGATGGACCCAATGTCTGTATGGCTCACACCATTGCAAGAGAGGATTATCAAGTCAGCTTTGGGTAGTGAAAGTTCTCTTCCCGTTTGCCTAGTGAGGAAACTGAATCCTAGGCAAAAGGAAGTGAGTGACCTATCTGGTCAATGCCAACTCAAACCCAAGAGTCCAGTTCAAGGAAAGTGACCAAACCCCAAAGCCGATCATGGACTCAGGTTCCAGGCAACCTCACCGCTTCTCTGCCAGGAGCTTCTCCTCCAAGAGCTGCTGCATCTTCTCCTCGATCTGCTTCAGGTTGCTATGGAGACCCCCCCTGGGAGGGGGCTGCTCGTTCTGATTGGCCAGTGTCTGCAGCTGGTTCTCATTCTCCTCCAGCATTTCCAGAGTTTTCTTCTTCTCTATGGAGAGCTCCTGGCATAGAGAGAGGGAAAGAACGGAGAGAAGGAAGAAAAAGCCTAATTACTTCACCATGGCTGCCCTCACTTCCTTTCAGTTCTAGAAAATGATGCCCTCCTCTCCCAGTTCTCTATGAGGGACACCTGAAATGTCTGCATTCTTCCCTTGAGGTAAAAGGCCGACTAAGGTCTCCTTCCTCACAAGGAGGCAAGGTTACTCCTCCATCGAGGGAGTCAGGGAGGAGCCCAGCGCAGCTTCCAGTGGAGGTGGTACATATCACAACCGGAGCCCAAGGGCCCAGGGCACCATGACCTTCTGGGGTCCTTGTTCCTCCAGGGGTGAGTGAGGTAGTGTGTTGGGCTTGTGTGAAAAGCACCCAACGGGAAGCAGCCCGAGAGCAGATTCAGACATTCTCCCCACTTATCAGACTGGGATCTTGCACTACCCAGAAGCCCTGGAGTTGAAACTATCCATGAGAACCACCTCCCATGATGTGAGACAGGAAAAAAATAAACAAATAAAGGCACCAGGAACAAAGCGCCAGTCAGTCGAGGGAGAAGAGAGACCCTTGCAGTTTGCAAGGCAGCTCATGAATTCAGTAAGCATCACTCATCCCCCACGACGTGCCAGGCTGGCTGTGGGTGCTGGGCTGGGAGAGACCTTAAGACAGTTTAGTGAAGTCCAGTGTGGGAACCACAACCTAGTGCGTTAAGTGCCAAACATACATAGAGGGTGCCACGGGAGCCCAGGGCTCAGAGCAAATCCTGCCTAGAAGAGTCAGGGAAGCTTGACCAAGGTGATGCTCGAGCTGTCTCGAAAGGATGGAAGTTCTCCAGGCAGAGAAGAGGAGGAAGGACATTCTGTGTAGAAGGAACAGCGTGGGTAAAGGCGCGGAGGAGAAAGAGCTTGGCTCCCTCGGCCTGTGAGCTCTGCGGTTGGAGGAGGGGTTGGGTGTCTGTGTCAGGACAGAGGGGCAGCAGAGGGTGAGAGGGTGCGAGGAGAGGAGAGGCTGGGGCCCGAGTTTGCCCTTGCCTGCCATACTAAGGAGTTTGCACTGTGTCCTGGACACACGCCACCTCCTCCTCCCCCTCGCAGTCTGGGTGGTTTCAAATGGAGGTGACCTGGAATTGATTTCCCCTCATGCTCAGTTTCAACCACACGCAGCTAAGTGAATGAGCCACAGGAAGGACGTGGTAGGTGGCCCTGACTCCCCCAGTCAGTATTCTATCTGGTATAAAAATATAAGCACTGAAGAAGGTGGGTTTCCTGAGGCCAAAACTTGAATTTGCCCTTCTGGGTCCCTCATGTGTCGGCTGGAATTCCCAACGGTCCACAGAGAAGAGACCCTTCAGATCAGTGCCCCTTGGTGTCCCGTTCCCCTTCAGGTATCCTTCTGGGGAAACACTGTTGGAAAAAAGTGTCACGTGCCCCAACCAACCAGTGCCCCCGCCGACCAGCCCGCCAGCAGCCCCTCACCTCCAGCGTCTGCTGCAAGGACTCCGTGAGGTGCCTCAGCTCCTTTTTCTCTTGCTCTACACCCTTGAGGCATCTTGCAGTTAGTTCCAGCTCCCTGTGGGGACAGAGGGTTGGGTATGGCAGTGCCCACCCCTCTCAGTCCCCTTTGAACACAGAATATCTTCTGCTTCGCCTCCTGATCTGGCTCAGAGGGGTCCAAAGAAGCCCAGCCCCACCACATGGCTGGGTCCTGACAGCAGCTCTAAGGGCCTGGGGCTGACAGAAGGAGATCCCAGCCAAGTGGGTTTGAAGTCACTTGCTCCAGGCACACATGCATCTGTCAGTCGGGATAAAGCCAGGATCCCCCCCAGGCAGAGAGAAGCACTGAGAAACAAAGGGGCCCAGGCCTCACCCCATCTTCCCTGGACAGCCCCTGCTAGAACCCACACTCACTGACGAAGGCCACAGCTGAGGCCCTTCTCTGGGCTGACAGCCTCCATGCTGCATTCTCACCAAGCCTGGGCCACCTCAGGACTTTACACTCGGTTTCCCCTCCTCCTGCCTTTCCCTTCTCCTGCCATTTCTTCCAACTCCTACCTATCCTTCAAGGCCCAGCTCAAGATAGCCTCTGTTCAAGCCCACAAGGATCACGCATATATCTTAACTCCTGTAACACAGGGAGTCTGCACTATGCCTCCTAGCACGTGATTATATGTTACTGTGTTGATGTTTCCTGGGTGTGAGTCCGGTTTTCCTCACCAGATCCTCAAGGGGAGGGCTTATCTTCTATTCCAGTCTCTGGCACAATTCTGGAAGTGAGCAGGAGCTTGGCTATTTACTTGGTAAGATCCACTGAGCTTCCCCTCCCCCAAAACACATGTCTAATGACTTCCTTCTATAAGGTTGTTGCAAGAAAACTCTTTCTGGGCCATCACTACTGATCAGTAGTGATGACAATGATGATGATGACGATGACAACCACCACTACCAGCAGTACGCAGAGCGGTGGCCTCCAAATTCCTGGATAGGCTGTATCAGAATGTCCAGGGGTGCTTTTTTTTTTCTTAAAGATTGGCACCTGAGCTGACATCTGTTGCCAATCTTTTTTTTTTTTCTTCTTCTTCTCCCCAAAGCCCCCCAGTACCTAGTTGTATATTCTAGTTGTAGGTCCTTCTGGCTCTGCTATGTGGGATGCCACCTGAGCATGGTCTGACAAGCAATGCTAGGTGCACGCCCAGGACCTGAACCAGCAAAACCCTGGGCCTCTGAAGTGCAGCGCATGAACCTAACTACCTGGCCATACGGCCGGCCCCAGAACTTTTTAAAATATAGATTTCTGGGCCCTACCTTCAGGAGATTTTAATTCTGTTAGATGAATATAATGTGCAACTGGGTTTGCAAACCATACATGGGACCAAAGATCCCAAGGGACTTCATTAGCCAGAGTGGGAAGGGCCTGTGCAGGAAAGACAGGGAATGTTGGGGGCTTGGCTAACGGCACCTGCCGAGCAGCTGGGTCCTGTCTGCCCAGGTAAGGAAGGTTTGATGGAGGCACGAGGTGCTTGCTGCTTGGGGGGATGTCTGGCTGCACCTGCCATGCCTTGTGCTCCAGTGGGCAGAAGTGGCCCATTTGTGTGGGGTCTACAGCTTTTTCTGGGCAGACCCCAAGGCCTGGAGCATTGGGAAGATAGACCCAAACCAAGTCTTCAAGCAGTGAACATCTCCCGGGCAGAGGCCTCTCCAGACCTGACCCGGACTGTGGATGTATGGCAGTATGCTACTGCCCTAACTAGGTGACCTTTCTCACACTCCCCTTCCGGGGCACCACCACCACCTCTTGATCTGCTCCTGCTCCACTCTCAGCTCCTGCACGACCTCCTCGAACTGCTGCTTCTCAGCCTCCAGCACCTGGTTAAGGCGCTCAAGCTCCTGAAGAGAATCAGAGAGGAAGAGAAGAGTCAAAGGCAGCAGAGGGTCCCTGAGGTCAGGAACCCCCACTCCAACCCAGGGGATCCTCTGGGATCCAGTCTGGGGCACATGCTGGACCAGACTTGGAATTAAATCCTGAGGAGCCCTGGCCCCAATGACACACAGTCTCAACAAAACTGAAGTCTGTGATGAACTGGGCTCATTTAAAATACACTTATCAGGCTGAAGCCAAGACTTAGAATTGATCCTATTATTTCCTTCAGCTGGATGTGATGATAATTCTGAATGTCTACTCCGCTGGGTGACTCCAGTCCCTCATACCCTAAGGCGTGTTGGCTGGCCCTCAAGCCCTGGGGGAAAAAGTGGTGCGTGTGTATTTCCATTAAAGAGCCCTGGAGTGACATCTGTTAGAAGTGGCAAAGAAAAGCCATTCCCAACCCCAAAGTCAGGGTATAAGGACTCTTTGTTCTTAAGGCATCTGGGAAGCAAAGAACCACTGGCTGTAGCTTCCCCTGGGCTTGGCCCCAAGGGAACAGGAGATCCAGAAAAGCCAGGACGGGCTGGCCCAGGGGACCAGATCAGTCCCTTCAGGAATGCTGGCAAGCACAAATGTTTTCCCAGCAGGTATGTGACCTCCAGGGCTCCTGTTTGGGTTCAGTAGCAGCTGGTGTTGGGGGTACTCTTCAAGTGAAGCTTGGCTAGAAGCTTTTTGGTGACAACTGCTTTGTCCCTCCACATTTTATACTGGGGGAGGATATTATTTCTAGATCCACTTTCTTTCTCATCTTCTAGCTCCAAATTGCACTCTCGTTTTTCACCCAGGGGCTTTGTTCTCAAGGATAATGGAAACCCTGCCAGGGAGCGGGGCTGCCTGTAGGGAGAAGTTGCCACTGGCTTTGAGGTGACACAGAGAAGGGATGAAACCCAAAGGAAACGAGAGTCTGGTTTCAAACCCCATGCCCTCCATCCCTAAACTTCTTACCCCCAAAGCTGCTATCTCTTTTCCTTCTAATCCTTATTGGCACTTGTGGCGTGGCTCACTAACGGTCGCCACTAGCGCTGTTGGCATTCTGATCCACCTCCTGGCACACGGTGTACCTGCGAAAGCTGGGTGGGCCCATGGGACTGGCTAAGGCCAATGGATTGTGAGCAGAAGGGTGTCACTTCCAGGCACACATCTTTAACAGACAGGGAGTGGCATGTTACATCCCTTTCCCCTACCATGGCAGCTCGTGTTGCTGCGAACAGTGGAGGCCGTGTCAGCCTGATCTCTGAGGAAGGAGACGTGGAGCAGAGCCCCCAGCTGACCTATGTAGCTAAGGGACAAATAGACCTTTGCTGTTCAAAGTCACTAGTACTTTGGGGTTGTGTGTTATTGCAGTAGGCATAGCAGTATATAGACATAATATAAATATAATTAAAATTTTATTCTGATAGACCTCCCCCTTCTTAATGAAAGAAAAGTTCAGAGCTTCAAAAAGTTTGAAAACCTCTATTTTAATACATTCTCAACACACGGTATTGCTGCTGATGATAAACCTCTCTGTGGCCTCAGATTTGAGAAACCTGACTTATTTCCTCCCTCTGGTGGCCTCTGCCTGCTGTGGCAGGGCTGTTCAGGGGACTGGGGAATTAGGAGCTGCAGCCACCCCTGGGCTTAGATTGAAAAATCACAAGGGCACCTGGCTCTTTAGGCACCTGGCTTCCGCTGCTTCAGAACAGATCACTCAAGACCCAGTCGAGGACACCATCCCACAACCTTGGCTTCTCCACCCTGGAAGCCCCTTTCTCCAACACTCCAACTTGCAAATATTTCCCTTTGCTTGCTGTTCCACTGGGATTATATTTTTGCAATTGAAAATGGGAGAAAGTAAATGACTAAACCCCTGGAAATGTCCATACGCTGCTGGTGGGAGTGTAAACAGGTAGGAACTTTCTGGAAAGCAATTTGGCAATAGGCATCAGGAGTCTTAAAAGTTCTTGACCTTTGAGTCAGTAATTCCGTGTACAGGAATCTATCTACAGAAAAGATTAGAAAAGTAGCCCAAGATTTATGTAGCCCAAGATTTATGTACGAGGACATTCACTGTGGCATAATTTATAATAATGAAAACAGCCTAGATGTCCAAAAATAGAAAATTAGTTAAAGGAAACATCACATATGATGAATCAGTACATGGTCATTAAAACTGATGTTTTCGAAGAACATTGAATGACATGGAAAATTGCTGAAGGTACAATGTTAATGAAGATATAATAAAAAAGGCTGTAAAACTGGATATCTGATACAATCCTATTAGGTTTATAATATATATAAGAATAATACATATTTTTTAAAGACTGAAAAGAAAAACAACACATAGTTGACAGTAGTTGTCCGTCAATTGTGGAATTAAGGACAAAGTTTGGTTTCTAGGTTTTCTACAAAGAGCATGATTTCTTCCATTAGTAAAAAGGTTATATATTAGAGGAAAAAGAAAGAGACTCTCTCTCCTCGTTGCTCACTTCTTTTCCTCCTTTCATTTCACCTGTGTGACTCTTAAATGGGCTGATGTCCAGGTGCAGCCTGAGAGTATGCATTAGAGTGGAATCCACAACCCATAAAGCTGGAGCAGCTAGAACCTTCTGTTCCCCCAGCCCAGGGTGGTATAAGCGTTTGTTAGCAACCCCGCCACAGACCGAGGTCAGCCCAGACCTGCTGCAGCTGAAGCCTTTCTCCGCCATAGGCGCTGGTTCTTCTGACTCTTGGACCATTGCGGGAGTATAAGGTTGGAAAGAAGTCACTAGAAGGCAAATTCCAGCTCAACAAAAGGGCTTTCAAATAATGGAGCAGTAACGCATAGGATACCTCTGGAGGGAGTGAGTGCCTATCCCAGAATCAGGATCAACGTCTGTCAGAGAGGTCAGCAAAGAGCCTCACCTCGAAGAGGAAGGTGCTTTCCAACTCCAGGCATCTGTGTTCTGACCGGGAGCACCCTAGGTGGCAAGGGTCCTGGCTGGCTGGCCCTGGGCGTTTCTGATTTCCCAAGTGCCTGGCCACGTGCAAGGCTGAGCTGTCACAATTCAGCCAGAAAGGGAAAGGTAGGCAGGCTGTCCTCCTTCAGGGCATGAGAGAGCTGAGGCCCCAGGGAGCCAGGCATACCTGAGGGAGCTGCACCCAAGGACGGGCAGGGTCTGCTGGCACCAGGCAAATGAGCCCAGGGTGGCTCTCCCTGCACTCTGCTTGTGCCCTAGGAGTCCCAGGCCCTTTCTGCCATATGGAGGACGTCAGGGCTGCACCCTCCCAGAGTGCATATCTGCATGGGCCTTGCCCATCCACAAACACTCCCCTGCATTCTATTTCAGTGAGCCTCACAGTGACCCAGGCGCTCAGCAGGCACAGCCGGTATTGTTATCAGAGCATCACAGATGGAGAAGCTGAAGCTCAAGAGGTTAACTCGCCCAAGGCCACACATCAGTGATTAGACTCCAGTGTGGGTCTCTGGGTCCCAGACCCCGAGTCTTCCTTTAGGCCAGGCTGCCTCTTAGAGAGCAGAGAATCTTCATCTTATCGCTGGGCCATTGCAGCAAGTGCCTTTCCAAGTGGCCCAAGGCACACCCAGACAATATCTGTGACCTGGGGTGAAGAGGGAAAAGGCGCAGGAAACATACAGACCCATACTATGGATGAGCAAGTTAAGGAAGGAGAAACCTGGACAGAATGACTCAGTGAGTTCTCTTCCTGGTCTAGAGCAGGCAGCTGACACAGGAATGTGAACCGGGGCACCATCCTCTCCCTCCTGCCCGCCCAGAGCAGCCTTCACCGCTGGTACCAGCCGGGCCCGAGTGAGTCTCTCTCTCACATCTCGTACCCGAAATACCAGGGAGTTCACAGCTGACAGGACTGCCCCTTCAACGTGCTACGGCTTTAAGCAAGGTCTCCTCTGTCCTCATTTCCTGGCTAAAGACCTAGATAGAGTGTCTAAATTTTCCTCCAGCTGACTGCTGCCCCAGATTTAGCCTCTCTGATGGATAAGTCTGTCTCTCTCCCTGCCCGTGGCGGTGTCTGTCACTCCATGCCATCCCCTGGCTTCCTGAATTATCCGTCTTTAAGTTGCTGACAACCCACCAGAAGTCTCACTTCTCAAAATGTACAGAACCATACGAAGAAAATGCCCAAACTCTACCGTGGGACCTAGAATTCTAGCCTGGAGTCACGGGGGCCCTACACGGCTAGGTGGAAGACGGCTCAGAGCTGGCATCACGCAAATCCTCAAATCCACGCAATCCTAATGCAAACCCTCAATAGGTTTTGGGTTTTGTTTTCTGTTTGTTTTGGTTTGGGATTTTTGTTGTTGTTAATTGACAAAATGATTCTGAAGTCCAGCTGGAAGAATAAATGGGCAAGAATATCTGATAACATTTTGGGAGAAGAAAAATGAGGGTGGATTGTCCTATTGGATTAAAATCAAAATGGGATATAAAATTACAAGAATCAAAAATGTTCGTTCGGGTCCAGCCCTATGGCCAAGTGGTTAAGTTCGTGTGCTCCACTTTGGCGGCCGGGGGTTTCACCGGTTCCAATTCTGCTCGTCAGGCCACGCTGAGGCGGCACCCCACACAGCACAGCCACAAAGACCTACAACTAGAATCTACAGCTATGTACTGGGGGGCTTTGGGGAGAACAAACAAACAAACGCCTGGCAGCAGATGTTAGCTCAGGGTCAATCTTTAAAAAAAAAAATGTTCACTCCTTGAGTCCTTCCACAAACGTTTATCAAGCACTCCTACTGGGCCAGGCACTGGGAATGTGGGGTACTACGGGCACACGCCGCTTTTTGACTGGAGGGCCTGTTTCAGAGCCCTGAGAGGGCGGTTGGGAGGGTGAGGAACTAGCAAGAGCCAAGTGGGAGAGGCTGGCTGAGGCAAGGCTGATGGGCCAGGCCTGCGCCTCACGGGGGAGAGGACAAGGAAAAGCAACTGGGCAGAGAGAAGGGGCCTCCCTCTGAGGGCACCTCTGGGCAAGCCACTCTGCAGCTTTGGGCCTCAGGCAGTTCACAGGCAGGATGGGTCCATAATCAATAACATGATGGTAATACTAACAAATGCAGATACTCATTAATCACGTGCTGTGTGCCAAGCACTTTCTATGTAACATCTCACTTAATCCTCACAATATCCCTAACAAGATGGGTTCTATTCTTATCCTCTTTGTTCATGTGAGACTATTGATGTTCAGAGAGGTTACGTAACTTGCCCAATGTCACACAGCTAGAAGTAGTGATGCTCCAATACAAACAGGCAACCTGGCTCCAGAGTCCATACCACTAACCCCTACCCTACCCTGCCCTTCAGGGGAGGTAATGACTCACAACAGGCAAGGTGCAAATGCTGCATGGAGATTCCAAATGAAGTAGACTGCAGAGGCTCCCCACCCTCAAATGAGGCAAGGTCTCCTTTACCCCACGGGCTGCCTCAGGCCAAAGCTCGGCCCCCTTGGGACTTGTATTATTGGTATTTAGAGAATAAATGAACCCTGGAGATCATCCAACCCCATCACCCTTATGGATCAGAAGCCCCTCTGGGGATAATAGAGGCCATCACAGCCTCCTGTGAACTTCACCAGCGGCAAGCAGCTCATTGCCTACTGACACAGCTTCTAAGATTTTTGGATGGCTCGCTCTCTAGAAAGTGGTCACCTACCCCTTTTACTTTCCCCCCCAAGGACTGGCAAGGAGAAATACACTTCTTGCCAAGAAGCTACAGCAAGTCCTAAGTACTATCACCTCATTGGCCTGCATGCTCAGCCCATCTGATTTTCCGGCACATTCTCTGGGTGCCCAGCTTTCCTACATCATTCCCTAATGCCAGAAACACAAGCCAGTGCACCCTGGCTGTGAAGGGGCCCACAGCGCGGGGCTGGGGGACAGCAATTCTGAGCGGCCCCAGTGGCACCTACCTCTCTCTGCTCCCTCTGAAGGCAGAGTTCTTCGGTCTCTTCCATCAGTTTGTCTGCCAAAGCGAGCACACACACACTCTCTCACGAAAAGCTCTCTCCAGATCCAGTCCTGAGGGGGTTGGTGCCGCGGTAACTGCTGTCACCCTCAGCATCTCCCAAGGAAGAGGTCGGCACTGCCAGGCCCAGGCCATCCCCGGGCTTCCTGGGGATGGAAGCTGCCATGCTGGCCTGAGCTGCCACTCTCCTTTTCCAGCCCTGTCCCTGCTTTGAGCATTCACAAGGCAAAGACAGCCTCACCCTTGGGAGCTCAAGTGCATCTCTGCACCACCCAGGGGTGCTGGTAGCCTCTGCACTGGTCTGGCTAGTGTAGCAGGGGGCAGGTCCTGGGGGGAGCAAGGTGTCTGGAGCAGGTAGAGGGGAACCAGTTGTGGGTCCCCGAGTGTCTAAGGAGGCAGCAGGGAGAGGGTCCTGGCAAAACAACAGACCCCCAGACTCCCCTTCTTCTTTCCCACACAGCACATTTCCCGGCCAGTCAGGGGCCCAGGGGCCTGGAACCTTGTGGTCAGGTTTAAAGTGGACTGGGGGTGGTAGCTGGGGGCAAGTCCAAAATCTGGGGGCTCAGGGCAGGACAACAAGATCAACTCCATCTAAGGAACCCTTACTGCATGCCTGACACCAGTGCTGACAGGCATTGTCTCATTTAACCTGGTCCCACACCACCTCTAAAAGCAGGGACTAGTTTTGGCTCCATTTTAAGGATGAAGAAATTGAGGCTTAGAGATGCCCAGCTGGGAGAAGACATAGGCAGCCGACAGGGAAGTGGCAAAGCTGGGTCAGAGCCCAGGCTGCTAACAACCAGGCTCTCCTGCCGCAGGTCGCACTGGCCCAAAGGACATTTATCATACCACAAAGCCCTCCGGGCTCCAAGCTGGTGTCTGGCTCTCGTAGCCTGGTAAGCCCAACCCGAGACACCCCCACCCGTGCTCCAACAAGCCCCTGGCCTGCCATGCTACCCTCAGGGAATCTCAGCCTCCAGCCCATCTCTCCTGCCAACCTAAGTACTCCTGCTTCTCCTTGGCCAACTGCAGCCCCTGGGCCTCCAGGCTTTTGATCATGGCTTCTCCCAGCTGGGCGTTCTTCCAGGTCCTGCGGAGGGAGGGCAGATGGGAAGAGGAGAGAAGAGGAAGAAACACAAAATCATTAAAACAGAAGGGCAGAGGAGAAAGAAGGTGCATGTTTGGTATTCGCCATCCTTTCTCCTCCAGAATCCCAGCTTGCACTCGCTCTGGCACCCATGGCTCCAGGCACCCCACCAGCATCGCTCAGTTACAGCCCCTGTAGGCCAGCTCTGGCCACAAAGTGGGCCACTGCGGGCTGGGCCCACAGCGCTTTTGGAGCAGCGAAGAGACTGCTTCCCGGGCTGCTTTCTACACCACCGAATGCCCACCACCTGGCGCAAGGCCTGGCTTGGGTCGCGCATTCAGTGTTATTTGTTGAACTATAAGCACAACCCAGCTTGAATAGGCAGGCGCCAGGCCAGGGGTTTACGTGCAGGACTGTGTCGGGCTGGAGGTGTCTGTGATCGGGACCCTGACTTACAAAGCACTACTCTGGTCTGTGCTGGGATTAATTATGGGCCTGGGGAGGTGAGACGGGTGTCATCAGGCAGCCAAATCCTACTAGTGATGCTGGATTCACTCCCACAAGTTGGAGACAAATGGTGTCAACGTCTGCCACCTGTGACCCTAGGCAAGCGAAGCTCACTTAGGAGACCCCCCACAGGTGCTCTAAACCTGGCCTATCTCCTCTTGCCCACCCTAACCGACTCCCCCCACCCCCGCCCCCACCTTTTCTTGGAGTCCTCAGTGCCCGCCGGGCTTCCAGCAGAGGGGCAGGGATGGCAGGGTTGGCCCAGCCCACACTCCGTTCCCCTCTGGACCCGCAGGCTGCCCCTCCTGCCTGTGGGCACTTACACCTTCCCAGACTCCTGCAGCATCTCCAGCCACTGGGTCTGCTCGAACTCCGACTCAGCAGCCAGCAAGATGTTCCCCTGCCAGGAAGAGGAGGCACGGGTGTACCTGAGAGGAGGCCACTTCAAGGATGACAGAGGCGGTCCCAGGCCTCTGCAGGCCCAGCTTTGCTCTCCCACCCCACATCCCTAAAGCACTGACACCCCTCCCAGGCCAGGCCACTGAAGGGGTTGCCCCCAGGGACCTGGGTGTCCCAGAGAAGCTAGTCTGCCCCTGCTGAGCCCAGGCTGAGGGGAGAGGCTTACTCACGTGGAAGTCCTGGTGGGAGATTTTCATGGCGTAGGGCATGCTGGGCTCTTCTTTGGCCTCCACCAGGCAGCCCCCCAGAGGGATGACACCCTAAGAAAGAACCAGAATGGGCAGCCCCCACCCAACCCAGCCCAGGTTACTGAAGGCCTCTGGGAGCCCTCAGCCAAAGCCACGTCCTGCCAAGGGCCCCGGGCTGTAAGCCAGGCCAGAACGGACTCCCAGAGGGGAGAGGCAGGGCTGGGGCAGGACCTGCGGCCCAGGAGGATGGGCGCCCAGCCCAGAGGGGCAGGGAGTCTTGTGCCCCAAGAGGGATTTGTTCTCCAGATTCCCTTCTAGACCAGAGCAATAAGAGACGGCCCCCTGCCCTCACAGGATACCATCCCCCTTGTCCCCACTAGGCCCTTCCCCACTGTGGCCCTGGGAGAGGTCGCCTCACCTTAGGATGTATATTGAAGTATTTATTGGTTTCAAAGCTCTTTTTTTCACTCTCAGAGTAGTAAAGAAGAAAGCTCTCTTTGATGATGAAAAACCTACAGCAGGTGGTGGGGAAGGAGGGCAACCAGGAGAGAAGGGTTAGGCTTCTCAGGGCAACAAGAGGACCTGGGGGGGCCCTGCACTCACTGGGGAGCCCAAGGGGATGCCAGCTCAGACTCCTCACCAACACACATGCCACATCTGGGCAAAGGCCTCAGCTGGCCAGCTGCCAGGCAGCCCAACCCTCGCATGAGTGGGCAGCTGAAGTGGGAGGCCCACAAGTGGCTTCCAGGTCTGGCTGCCTCCATTGCCCTGAACTGCCACCCTCGGCCAAAAAGGGCATCTGTGGTCCTTCCCCACAGGTGTCTTCAGCCCCTTGAGACATTATCTCCAGTCCATTAGAGTCTACGCCAGGAGGCATGGAAGCAGGGAAAGAAGACATGAGATTCCAAGATGGGACTTCTGACAAGTAATCACAAAGGCTAGTAACTGAGTGATATTTGGGTACCAGGCTGGTGAGGCCGGGCCTGCAGCCTGCATGTGACACCTGCATTCCCTTTTGTCTCAGACTGCCCCCAGCCTCCTTCTGGGACTCAGGTCTAACTTAGGATTTCTGGGACATTGGTACTTTCTGTTGGGGAGACGACAGCCTTGATGCCAACATGTGGAACACCTGGACCCACCCTGGGGACCCTCACAGGACTAATGATTGGAGCTGACTAGGATATGACACCGGGTGCATCTCCAGGGGAAGAGCCAATTGGGCCTCAAAGCCCCAAGGCTCAGGGACACCCAGGGTGGCTGGCTCCTTCCTCCCAGTGCCCTGCTAATGCCACTGTCATAGCGATGGGACTGGGGGAGTGGAAGCAGTGGTGCGCTGGAGCTGACTCAGATGGGCTCACAGGAGCCCACAGTGTGACTCTCTCCTCTGCTCTGTATTCAGCGACCTCGTGTTGGTAACTCGATCAGTCGTAGTGGGAGTATTTACACCATGAAAAGCATCAAAGGCTGCAAAACACTGCTCCCCTCCTCACCAAGGGAGCCGGTTGTTAGCCATTTACCAGCACACCATTGGTTAGATGTGGCCTCTTGTAAGGGGCTTGAAAAGTTGTTGGTGGGCATCACAAAGTCAGTGAATCTCTGAAGGTTTCACAAGCCATGTGACATTTCCTGAGGCCACAGCTGCTGCGGGGAGGGTCCCAGGGACTGCTGACAGCTGCTGTCTCTCCCCAAGAAAGTGAAGCTCAGCTTTGTGTTTGGTGTGAGCCCCATGCCAACCCACACTCTTCATTTGCACCCACCCTCTCGGCCCAGATACGGAATGGAGCGGTGGACCTCACAGGTGACTTCCTGCTAATGCCACCTCTTCCCACAGGCCTTTCTGCCCCCCATGGAGGAAGAGCACATGAATACCACCTTCTACAGAACTGTGGGGACAGTCTGGGCCCCCTGGCACCTGACCTCTGTCCACCTTCTCAGCTTTCCTGCCACCTCTGTCCTCCAGCCTCTCCGCTCCTGGTGAACACTGAGCTCCCTGCCTCCCACCTCACCACGTTTCCAGGATCCTGCAAAGGAGATGGTCTAGTTCTCCGTGGAAGGCCCTCCTCCTCGCTCCTCATCTGCCTGAACCCTTCTCGCATGGTGACCAGCCCAGCATACACTGCCCTCTGAGCCCCTCCTGCACTTGTTGACTGGGCCATGCACTCGGCACTTAGTGTCACTGTCACAGCCCATGGGCTTATCTTGTCCCAAAGGGCTCCTAGGCTCCTGGAGGGGGGGAACAACCCCTTAGTCCTGTGGGCGAGGGAGATTTCCCCTACCTGTTTCAGGGGACCATCACAGAGTAGTTGAGAGCACAAGCTTTGGCATCAGAGAGGCCCACCATAACCCAGCTGGGGGGCCATGGGCAAGTAAGCTCACCTCTCTGAGCCTCGGTTTATTTGTCTGTAGAATGGGGGTGATAGCACCGACTTCACGGGGTCATTGTGAGGCTGAAATGAGATTGTGCTCATCCCTCCGCCAGTTTGCAGAGCACCAAGGACAGGGTGAGCAGTGCGGCCCCGTGGTCTGAGTACGACACATCACCCCAGGGAACTGTGAGACGGGCTGCCTCCCGGGCCTCCTCCTCCTCTTCCAGTGGTTTCTGAGATCTGCTATGGACTTAACTGTGTCCCCCAAATTCATATGTTGAAGCCTTAACCCCCCCATGTAACTGTGTCTGGAGATAGGATCTTTAGGAAATAATTATAAGGTTAAATGAGGTCAAAAGAATGGGGCCCTAACCCAATAGGACTATGGCCTTGTAAGAAGAGGAAGCACTCTCTCGTGCTCTCTCTCTCACTCTCTCGTGCTCTCTCTCTCTCTGCCATGTGAGGACACAAGGAGAAGGCAGCTGTCTGCAAACCAGGCTGAGAGCCCTTGACAGAACCTGACCACGCCGGCACCCTGATCTCAGACTGCCAGCCTCCAGAACAGTGAGGAATGAATTTCCACTGTTTAAGCCACCCGGTTTGTGGCGCTTTGTCATGGGAGCCCGAGCTGACTCAGACAAACCCCTCCTTGCCTTCCTGACACCTCTGGAGGCCCCTCCCCATTCAGGGCAAAGCACTGTGCCCGGGCCTGGGGGTGGGGGGAGTCTGCCATTGACTCTGGGGTCAAACAACCCCTGCCTCAAGACACAGCCTCACGCGAGCTCCCAGCCTGGCTGAGCCTCCCTTGCCAAGCCCCTCTATAAAATGGGGGTGCAAATATCTGTCTCTGGGGGCTGCTGTGAGAATCCATTCACTGACTCCACAAATAATTGCTGCCCTTCTGCTCTGTGCCAGATCACGTTCTAGGTGCTGAGGACAGAGTGTGGACAGGAGACACAAATGCTATCCTCACAGAGCTTACACTCAAGTGAACCTGTGTACTGGGGAGGTGGATGGTAAATAAACACCATTTACCAGAGGCTGATCAATGCCATGGAAGGTGAGTGATGGGTGAGGGGCAGGTGGGGAGATTTTGATGTTAAACAGGGTGGCCATGGACAGTCTGATTAAGAAGTCGACAATTTGAGGAGACGGAAGGTGTTCCAGGCAGAGGAGGTGCAGGTGCAAAGGCCCTGGGGTGGGAAATGTGACTGGCTCTGGTGGCTGTGGCAGAGGGAACCAGGCAGAAAGCAGCTGGGCCAGGCTGTGGAAGGCCCTGTGGGATCCTGTAATAATAGTAATGATAAAGCTAATGTTTAGTTAGCACTTACCTCAACCCATGCCTTATTCCAAGCAGTTAATGCATTTAACACTCACAATTATCCTGTGAGGCAGGTGCTGTCTGCATTTTATATGGGCAGAAATGAAGCAGAAAGTGACATGAGTGGCTGAAAGTCATACTGCTAGTTGACAGAGGCTGGTTTTTCTCTGAGTAAGAGAGACAGCTACTAGAGGGTTTTTAGCAGGAGCGACCTGATCCGACTCACATGGCAAAAGGCTCAGCTGGCTGCTGTGCTGAGAACAGACTGTCGGCAGCAAAGGCGGGGGATCCTTTAGGGGCTGTGACCACAAAACAGGGCAAGAGAAGATCTGGTGGGTCAAGGCATATAAAGTCCTCAGCACTTGTCTGGCACACGGATGTGTCCCCATATGTCACGCCCTTCCTCCTCTTGCCCTCTGAAGGAGGGCAGCCTTTGCTCCCTGCCGGCTAGGCTTCAGCAGCCCTCGGGGCCCCGTGGGCTGCAGGGATCCTGAGGTCCCACACGCCATGCATGCCAAGACCGGCCCAGCTCCTGCTGTTCTCAGCTTGGTCTGGGCGGGGGTGGGGGTCCAGGGAGGGGAGCTGCACAGACCTGGAGGAGGAGAGCAACTCCCTAGGCTGGCAGGGATGAGCATCCCCCCACAAAGGGCACACTTCTAGGACCCAGAAGGCCGGCGGTGCATAGGAATCTGTCTCGGGGACCTTCCACTGCTCCAGCTGACAATATCAGCTTCTCCACAGATGGGGGCGCAGGACCTGAGTGCCCCCACAGAGAAGGTCACTTCCTCTTCCTGCCCCTTCCTGCAAAGTCCCCGTGCTCCCAGCAGCTCTCGTTCTGACTGCAGGTCAGGGGCCATCTCCTTCCGGGCCCTGCGGGGTTGGGCTGGCTGTGCAGGGGCTGGAGAGTCACGGTTTCCTTGGCTGTTCTTGGGTGTCGTGCTAAGTGCTCACCATGTATTAGAGTATTTGATCCATGTAGCTATCCTGGCAGGTAGGGCTTTCTGCTCCCATTTAAAGATGGGGAAACTGAGGCTTAGAGGGGAAGCAGTGTGTGCCAGGTCACCCAGCTAGGGCAGAGATGGAGCTGGGATTGGGACCCATGGGCTTTGAAGAATGAATAGGAGAATCTTAGGAATCTGGGAGGAAGTGGAAGGGGGAGATGCATGCCAGAGAGAAGGAACAGGATATGCAAAGAATAGTGTGTTCAAGGCAAAGGGGCAAATTAGAGTTACTGGTGATAATAGAGTCATCGGTTATTGCTGATAAAAACCAGCAGGGCTTCCTGAATAATTAGACAAGGAAGGGGGAGCAGAGTCCAGGATGACATGAAGGCCAGGACTCCAGCTTAGGTGACAAGGTGGACACAGGTGCCATCCAACAGGAACTAGGGATGGGTTTTCCTACGCTTTGCCTGCACGTTTACGGCCCTCCTCAGAGCCCTGGAGGCAACAAGGGCTCCACCAGAGCTTAAGGGTCAACACCGGCCTCACAATCGGTCCAGCTGGAAGGAAGGGAAAATGCTCCTGAACCCCACAGGAACCTTCTAAGGTGGGTGGGTCCTGTTAAAGAAAGGCGCATGCCCTCTGCTGAGCTCCTTCAGGTTTGGAGATGCAAAAGCCAAGTTTGGGAGTCAGGGCTGGAAAGGGCCTCGCATCAGAGTGAGAGAAATTTAGAGCTGGGGAAATCCTGGAGGGCAGTGGGGAGGAGGGGGTTGGGAGAGTGCAGAGGACAGAGGATCCAGGGAAGGTGCAAGAGTCTGGGTCCTACAGTGTCGAGACAGTGGTGAAGAATCCCACCCCTGGTGGTGGCAGGATGGGGTGCCTGGAAGGCGTGAGAAACAGAGGCCACACTTAGTTAGCAGGTGTTTGCACTTCCGGGATCTCAATGCCTCCTCCATGCTCCTCTTCGCCAAATCTTCCCTTCACACAGTCTACTAGACTCACAAATACCTTGCGTGAGAGGCTGCTATGTCTACATATGTGGCAGTGGGGAAGGGTCGGGAGGAGACAGGAACGAGCTGAGTTCCCCATCTGGTTGTACAACAAGGACCGCCTACGGTGGACAGCAAGTTGATCCATCAACAAGGAAACAAGAGCGTAGAGCCTCTTGGGGATGAGCAGAAACCCTGGGGCAGGTTTCAGACTTCCTAGGGATGTGGGATTCGACCTTGGGCCAAACTTACCTCACTCTGAAGAGGGCATGAGGACCAGGGGGGACGTGGGAGCTATACACGGGTTACATTTCGTAGAAGGGTGGGACACCCAGCCTGGCTGCCCCTTCTTCCCCTGCACAAACTTCCCGAATAGGACCAGCACCTGGTCTCGCTGATCCCTGAGCCCCTTGGGTACTGAGAAGGGGGGTGGGGGCAAGTCCTGGAGCCAGGGAAGGACAGGCATCAGGAGTGGCTTTTTCAGAAGTGGCAGAAGGAAGGCTGAAATGACACAGCCCCCAGTGTGTCCCTTTCTGTGCATTCTGAGTGGTCTGATATGCTCAGGGAATGCTCATCCTGCCATTTGCCACTTGTCTGGCATTACATCTGAGAGGGTCAGACCCCAGGAATCTGACCTGTGACGTGTAGGAGTGATGACAAGTTAGAGTTTATGCAGAGATCCTCAAGTCCAAAGGAGTGAAAAAATATGTTAGAATTCTTCAAACAATATAGCAAAGATAAGCTGAATATGTAAAACAGATAAGAGTGCAGAGGCTCTGGGTGAAGTGGGTGCCCTGCTGGGAGCCCCCCCACTCCCTAACCCTTCAGTAGAGTCAGGGCACCTCAAGAATCACCCATGGAACACTGTTTAAATACCACCATCTGATCACTCCTGCTTTGTAGGGGACACACTGCCAGTCAGCGAGATGAGACTGCCACGCCTGGCCTGGGTCCTGCAGCTGGTCAGTGGCAGAGCAGGACCAGAGAACTCAGAGCACCTGCCTCTAAGCCCAGGTCCACTTTCCACCACAGCCACAGCTGCTCTCAAAAGAAGCGGCTTTATTATTCCCGAGTCCTGGATAAAAGGAGGCTGAACCACCAGCAGGGGCTTTGCTTGAGGTGTGGTCCCCTGGAGGGGAGACTCGTTTTCAAACAGGACAGCAACAGCCGCTGAGGACAGTTCCCGGGGTGCTGGAAGAGTGGCTTGTTTGCACAATTAACTCACTCAACTTCAGCTGGTTGGTCCAGGTGACTCATCCTATGATCCCAGTGAAGCCTGCATTCCTGAGTGTTGTTTCATTGTATGGCTGTGATCCAGAGATTCTGGCCATGTCCTCAACCTCAGGACTCAGTGTAAGCTCGATGCCACCACCTCAGGAGGGGCAGGGGGTGATGGACAGAGGGATCTGGGGAGAACCCTCAGCTGCCACCCATCCACCACCTACCAGCAAATGCTGTCACTCTAAAAGAAGTTGGAGAACACAAGGTGATTATAAAAAGGGGCCTGCAGGCATCCGCCGGCAGTGATAAAGCAAGTAGCAACGCTTATAAAGCAAGTAGCTACTTGCTACTTGCTGTGCTGGGGGCTCACGTTACACAGCCAGCTGTGGGGAATGCTATGTGAGCCAGAAAGTGAGACCAAATCCCGGGGTCACCAGGTGAGGTGCCTGCAGGTGACATGCTAGGCTCTTCCCCTTGGCCCTCTAGGATAGCTGGATGTTGCAGTGTCACCCCTAGGAAACGGTGCTCAGGGCCAAAGATGAAACTCCCAGACCCAAATCCCTGGGGAAAGAATGTCTCCCCAAATCTTTTTGGTAAGGTGGCCACCAAACTGCTCAGACCGTCTCTCCACACGGGCGCCGGTTGCAGCCTGAGACTTGGGAAATGCAGTCAGTCACTGTCTCCACGGCTCCCTGGCACTTAGTGGACACCGAATCTTATCTCCCTGACGCAGGGACCCACCGGTGTTCCATGAGAGTGAACTGCTGCTGGGCTGGGCTCAGGCCCCACTGGCCACCTTATGGGGAGTGGGACAAGGAGTGTAGAAGTCCCTGGCTGGGTGCCCCTCATCAGCGGCTCTGGCTTTGGGAGTTGTTCAGAAGGGACCTGGGAGAGGGACGAGAATGCTGGAGGAAGAATTAAACCCTGGGAAAGCGTTGGTCTGGCTGCCAGACCAGCCCCACCATGGGGCAGACACGGCCGAGGCTGAGACACTCTGCTCCTCGCCTCCTTGTCTCCAAGCTGCCCAGGTCTTTGCCCACAGCACCTGGGTCTCCACTGCTCACAGGCTCCAGGGAGGGCGGAGTCACCAACCTCACCCTCTAGACACCTCTCCCACATCCTCTCATCTCTGCCAAGTAATGTTTCTGATTTCTTTCCCCTTTTGTTGCCCCTGGAGAAAAAGCTGACCCTTTAAGCTCAAGGTCACCTTCCCGCCCCAGGACAGCAGGGTTGGAGGCGGACACTCTGAGACAGACCCCGAGTGGAAGAGGTTTTATAGAACCCCAGCGGCCACAGCCGGTTCCATCCGGCCATTCATCATTTATGCAGCGCAGGGCGTCTTTCCCGGCCCCTCTCCTAAGCACCCCGGCCAGGGCATCGATCGCACTAATGGCAAGGCTCCGCAGTGGCGGGCCTGAGCTGCCCCCTCCCCAAGCCTTCCTGGGGCCGCCAATTAGCTGAGGTCCAGAGACTGCATTTCACAAATGGGGAACTGGGGCCCAGGGGGCCTTGCTGGGAAGTGAGAGGAGGCTAAGCTTAGCATCATGCCCCCCTAACCCCCAGACCCTCTCTGGCTGGCTTTGTCACTGACCCAAGGCTAAATCGTGTGTGTGTGTGTGTGTGTGTGTGTGTGTGTATTCCCAGAACTGTGAACATGGACAGTGGCCCAGAGTGGGCCAGTGGGACGTTAGTACTTTCCTGAGCCCAGGGGAGGGTGAGTCTTTGAACAGCGGCGGCTCCAGAATTCTTGTAAAGGAAGGGAACAGAGGTGACCCTCTCCTGGGAAGCAGACTGTGTATTGCAGAGCATGTACACTGTTCTTAGATTGGATGTTGTTTTGAGTGGCTGTGGGGGCTACTGAGGGAGATTCTTGGGGTGGGGGGTGCTAGCTCTCCAAGCTCCCCCCACCAGCCCCACACCAGCCCCACACCCACTGTGCTGTCCCCTGGGAGCCTTTGCCCCCGACACCTCCCAGCCTGGAATCAACTGTCCATGCAGGGGCCAGGTCCTCACAACTGTGGGTGAGGAGGGCTAGGGGACAAACTCTGGGGGTCACAAGCCTGTCACATTTACTAGGGATGCAGTCAGGTGAAGAAGCCTGGCAGAAGTCTTGGATGACAAGACCCAGAGGCGATACCCAGGACAGCAGCAAGACCCAACGGAGAAGGAGCGTCTGCCTGGAGCAGTTAAGGCATAAGTGGTGGCGGGGGAAGAAGGACATCCTGCTAACGGCACTCAAACTTACAAGCAGCCTTCCCACCTGACTCGAGGGCCCTGGTAGAGCTGAGGCTGCTCCTGAGGCTGCAGTTCAGACAGCACCACCCTGGAAGCGCCTCGAAAGATGCTCTCCATACTGCCGCAGGCTTCCATCTAGGGGGTCAGAGATAAGCCTACCTTTGGAGGAAATCGAGGAACCTATATCCCATTAAATCCCAGAAAGAAACCAGGCAGAACTAAGAAAAATATGTGTTATGTCAACAGCTATGTAAAATGTGACACACCCTCCACAGCTCCATTTGTCTTGGGGCCTTGTAGAAATATTAAATTATTCATCAGAACACAACATCGGAACCAACCAGTACCACATCCCTGTGATCTGTGGTCTGGGAACATTTGAGGCCCCCTGCTCAGGGGCAGACTTACAGGGAGGGATGGGAGGGATGGGCAGGGGCGCCCCTCCGGGGAGAGAACGGATCAGGCTCTGAGTTCTACCGGCCATTCCAGTAGCAAATCTCAGAACCGAGATTGGCTTAAAGGTGAAAATTGTCCAGAAGGTGGCCCATAGCACCTGAACCAGCAGTGGGAGCTTCCTGCAAGTTTCTGGTTTGAGTTCCCTCTTCCTCCAATAGCTTCCAAGCCCACTTAGAGGCCAGAAGTGGCTACTGACGTCTGGGGAGTTGCCTTTGAGTTGGGGACCAGGAAGTTGGTGCTGAAAGAGGGGCTCAGGCTGCTGTGACCCTCCCCACCAGCCCCTCCAACGGATCACTCCTGGGTCCGGACCATTTGTCCCCTCCCCAACTGCCCTCAGTCTCTGCCCGGTCCCCACCCAGCTTAGTCCCTTCATTCCTTTCCGGCTTCTCTGCCTGAAGCACTTCTTCCGGCACAGATTTTTCTAAAAGTATTTCAAGGGACAGTTGGAGGAGTTGCCAACATCACTCTGCCAAGGTTGGGCACAGACCTTTCCTGGCCCTCCCTCCCCTGGCCTGAGCCTTTCAGGAGGGCCAGAGGCCCAGCAGGCTCAGTGTACCGGTTGGGGGGCGGGTAGGACACCCGAGCCCTGCCTCTAAGCCCGCTCCTCGTGGCCTGGGGGAGGGGGGGCTCGTGTAGACGATGGAATTGGCAATAGGGGTCCCAGGAGAACATCTTTGGCTGGAGACGGGGCTTCTCCCCCCCGCGGCAGTCTGGCCCAACCTGCCCTAGCTGGTCTCCCACCACGGCCACGATCTCTTCAGCCCACACCCAACCTCCTCACTGGGACTTAGGTCCATTCCCCAGAGTATTCACCACCACCCCTAGGCCAGTGGTCCCGCCCCAGCTCAACCAGCCCTCTGGCAGAGATGCCCCCAGCCCAGGATGGGATCCACATCTTCCAGGGGACGTCAGCGGAGAGTGAAATGGGGCGAGGCCAAGGTCACAAAGGAAGGCAGAGGCAGCACGGTGACTGAAGGGGTGTTAGGGGGTCCTTAGGCCCTGGGCTCCCTCCCTGGGGTCCTCACCCGACGCGGGAGGCGCACTCACCGCCGCGACCACTTGGCGGACGGCCTCCCGAAGGGCCGCTTCCACAGCACGCCGTAGAGCTGCACTTTGGTGCTGATGTCCAGCGCGTCCGAGTCAGCCTGCTCCAGGGACGGCGAAGGCGACACTGAGTTGGACTTGGACGTGAACATCGTGCCTCAGCGGAGCTGCACCCGGCCCGGCCCACCCGCCCCCCGGGGCCGGCACGGACGCGGGGCTCCGGGGGAGGCTGCGGGAGGCGGCGGCGGCTCGGGGCGCCGTCGGGGCGCGTCCCAGCCGGCGGAGACGCGGGGAGGCCGGGGCCGGGAGCGCGGCGCCGAGGGGGCGCGGGGCGCGCAGCCTGCGGCTCGGGCCGGGATTGAGACGGGCCCAGGGGGAACTCGGCGGGGAGGGCGGCTCAGCCTGCAGCCGGCAGCATCTCCCCCCCTCCCCGCGACAGCCCCAATTCTGGTGGCCCCGATTGGCTGGGAGGGGCAGGTGAGCCAGCGGAGGCCGGCCGCGAACGCCAATCAGTGCAGGCGCCGGTTGGAGGGCCGGGCTCCGTGCGTCCGGAAGGCCCCGGCGGGTCGCCCTGCCCCGGGTTGCGGCCACAGCACTTCCCCACCCCCACCCTCGCGTCCATCTCTCCCCCGGGTTCCCCCCCGTCTGCCGCGCCTACAGCGATACTGGGGACACGTCTGCTTTGTGATGGGCTTGGAGTCTCTCCTGCAGATCCCTTTGGGTGGGGGAGAGCAAGGAGCAAGTGTTTGGTGTCAGACAGCCGGGCTTCGAGTCCCACCTCAGTCTTGACATAGCTCCATGAGGCTGCGGTGAGCCTCTCACCTGTCAAGCGGAGATGTCTGCACCTCCTTGGGCGAGGGGGTGGCCCGGTGAGACTTCGGTAAGTCCCGGAGCGCCCGCCCCGAGAGGAGGCTGCGCCGGGGCCGGCGGCCGCTGCCCGCCCCTCCCCGCCCCCTCAGGTGGGTTTCACTTTGCGCCGCCGCTGCCTCGCCCGGATCGGATTTCTTTCCCCAGAACTTGGCCGTCTGCGTCGGCATTTGGCGCTGGGTGCCAACCCCGAGCTGTCAGCGCAGTGCGCGGCTGTGATTTATCTCGTGCTCCCTGGGGCCGGGCGCTCCATCCGCTTCCGCTCCTCTCGAAGGCTCCAGGTGACCCGCTCACTTCAGGCGGGAGCAGATGTCTGTCCAGCCCCTGGGGACCGCCCGCCGAAAGGCTCTTAGCACGGCTGCCCACCGGCACCGCTCCAAAGGCGAGAAAGTGAGTTGGCGCAGAAAGAGGCAGCCGGCCGGACCGGCCGCAGTCACCCTTTCGCAGGCTGAGGAGCCGCCGGGCATCCCCGGGCGGTCAGGGTTCAGCTGCGCCCCCGGGAAAACCGCTGTAACACAGCGTCTCTGATTCCTCACATGTAAGATGAAGTCGAATGGAAACAGTAGTTTGCAAATGGGTAGCCTGAGAACCAGATCAGTTTATATACCTCATTAACTTGCCCAAGTGAAAACATGAGGCGTAATTAATATATAATAAAATGCACAGATGTTAAGTATGTATTTATTTGATGAGTGTATACACAAGCAAGATGCAGAACGTTTCCATTGCCCCAGAGAGTTCCCTCATGCTCCTGTCTGGTCAGCTCTCCATCCCCATCTCTCCCAGACAACCACTTTCTAACTCTTCTCAGCATTTGCATGCCTTTTTAAAATTTTAAATTTTAATGCCGAAATGGCATTCTCCACAGAGTCACCTCACTCACTTACTACCTGCCTGGCTCCTCTTTGTAGGATTTGATCCTCACTAGATGCTTCCCCAGGCCTTCCTAGGTCTAACATTTTAGGAGTCTAGGGGCCTCCCAAGGGGCTCTCAAACTCTGGCACACTTCCACTAAACGACTCTGGGCTTCCCAAATCCAGGCACATCTCCTCGGTACTCTCCGTCCAAAGGGACCCATCTGAATTCCCTCGCGCTCCCCATGACTCATGTGCCCCTGCAGAACCTCTCAGGCCCAGCCTTCACACAGGGCCCGGGGTCCGCCAGGTGGGAGGAGACAGGACTAGGAGGACGCACTCATGGGTAGAGTGCGAAGTGGACATTTCACTCATTGTGTGGTTATTTTTGACACATGTTCTAATGCTTGGAAAATTTCCCACTTTAGGAGTCCTGTTTTTCCCAGATGGAAGCTAGAAAACTGGTGTTAGAAGCCTGTGATGTGGAGTTCTCTGGTCAGGGGTACCAGGAAAGAGTTGCAGGTGACAACATGTAAGGAAAACGAGTGCACAGGCATCAGTTTCTCAAGGGAAGGTGGTGGTACCAAAGGCATCTGACGCGTTTTGGGGGGCAGCTGTGGCTGCGAGCTTGCGTTCCCAATGCAGCAAGCAGGGCTTGCATGGCTGCAGTGGCAGGAACAGGCAGATGGCTCCTGGCAGCACACAAATGGCAGCATTGAGTGCTCTGTGGCAGCAGCGCCCTCTCCAGGTCGCTTCTGCAGCCTGGTTTTGGATTGCATTCCTGGAAGCTTCACCTCGGGTCAGGCCTGGCTCTTTGGCCCTGCCAATATCCTTTTAATAAATTAATTCCTCTTTTGCTTAATCAGGTCAGTACCAGCTTTGGTTGCTTGTGATGAAGAACTAGTGATGAGCTCGCGAGCCAGAGGTGGGAGAAAGGCAGGGCACCTACAATAGTTTTTAAGGATGGCCTCGCCAAGGAGAAGGGCTGTGTGAGCCCAGATGGTTCCTGGGAAAAGTTCGGTGTCTTCACTGGAAGAAATACAGCTCACATTTTGTCAGTGGTAAGGAGTAACCAATCTTTGCCCATTCCCCCTGCATGCAGGACATCTGAACAGGCCTTAGCTAATGATGGCTAAGGCTGGGTGGAAAGACTGCCTTCAGACAACCAGCGTGAGTTTGATGGCTTTCTGGAGACCTAACTGGCTTCTGCTTCCCTCCACTAACCAGTCCAGATCATGCCAAGTCAGCCTTGGAGAAGCCGTTTCTGCTTCCATTGTGTTCTCTGCCCCAGCTGTTGGGAGTGCTGAATGCCTGGCAGACAGTTCTGCGGAAGACAAAACAAGCCGGCTGCCGATCCAGTGCCCTAGACCGAGTATGGGCCAGGGCCGCCCAGTCTTATCAGGAGTGAAGGGAGACCAGTCGGGGTGGAAACTCAAGGTCCTGAGGGCCCTACATGCTCAGACACAGAGCTGATATTCCAAATATCTAGTTTACATCTTATCTATTTCATTTAATGTTTGAGACAGCCCCAACGAGGTACATATTATTTTTAGTTTTCCAGATGAGAAAAATGAAGTTCAAAAAAGTTGTCTCCTTAAGATCACTCAGCCGGTCATTTCCTGGAATAGGATAGGCCCTCAAGTATGTGTTGAATGAGGGAAAGTGGCAGGATTGAGATACTTGATTTGATCCGATCCCTGAGCTCATACCCAGCACACTGCCAGGTGACGTGTAGTCTGGGAAAATGCAGATCTTTCTTTCAGTCTTTCCCTTTTTTTTTCTAGTAATTTCTCTCAATTGCCAACTCACCCAAGGCTCAAAGTCCCTACAGAACTGAAGATGCAATTCTACTTGCAATATAAAATTCCAGCCTCTCAGCTGTGTTCAGGAATACACTTCTAATAATGAGCATACATTTTCTTTTTCTTACAGTTTTTTTGAGGAAGATTAGCCCTGAGCTAACATCTGCTGCCAATCCTCCTCTTTTTGCTGAGGAAGACTGACCCTGAGCTAACATCCGTGCCTATCTTCCTCTACCTTATATAGGGGATGCCTGCCACAGCATGGCTTGACAAGTGGTGCATAGGTCCACACCTGGGATCTGAACTGAACCCAGGGCCGCTGAAGCAGAACATGCGAACTTAAACACTCCTCCACCAGGCCGGCCACCTTCTTCTTACAGTTTTTTTTTTCTCCAGCTTTATCGAGGTATGATTGACAAGTAAAAATTATATATATGTATTTAGGCTGTACAACATGTTTTTTTTAAGGTTACAGTGTGATGATTTAATATATGTACATTGGGAAATGCTTACCATAATCAAGCTGGTTACCACATCCATCACCTCACATAGTTTTTTTTGTCTGTTGTGAGAATACTTAAGATCTGCTCTCTTAGCAAATTTCAAGTGTACAATACAGTATTGTTAACTGTACATTAGATCCCCAGAAGTTATTCATCTTACAACTGAAAGTTTGTCCCCTTTGACCAGCGTGTCCCCAATTCCCCCACCTCCCTGCCCCTGGGAACCACCATTCTACTTTCTGGTTCTATGAATTTGACTGTTTAGATTCCGCATTTATAAGTGAGATCACACAGTGTTTGTCTTTCTGTGTCTGGCTTATTTCACTTAGCACAATGTCCTCCAGGTTCATCCATGTTGTTGCGAATGGCAGAATTTCCTTCTTTTTTATGGTTAAATAATATTGCATTGTGTGTGTGTATATATATATACAGCACATTTTCTTTATCCATTCATCCATCAATGGGCACTTAGGTTGTTTCCATGTGTTAGCTATTGTAAATAATGCTGCAATGATCATAGGAGTGCATACATCTCTTCAAGATATTGGTTTCATTTCCTTTGGATAAATACCCAGAAGTGGAGTTGCTGAATCATATGGTAGTTCTACTTTTAATTTTTTGAGGAACCTCCATGCTGTTTTCCATAGTAGCTGCACCAATTTACATTCCCAACAGTGCACAAGGGCTCCCTTTTCTCCACATCCTTGTCAGCACTTATCTCTTGTCTTTGTCCTGATAGCCGTCCTAACAGGTGTGAAGTGATATTTCACTGTGGTTTTGATTTGCATTTCCCTGGTTAATGATGCCAAGCACCTTTTCATGTACCTGTTGGCCATTTGTATGTCGTCTTTGGAAATATGTCTATTCAGGTCATTTGCCCATTTTCTAATCAGGTTACTTGTGTTTTTATTATTGAGTTGTATGAGTTCCTTATATATTTTGGATATTAACCCCTTATCAGATAAATGGTTTGCAAATATTTTCTCCCATTTTGTAGGTCTTTTCATTTTGTTGATTGTTTCCTTTTCTGTACAAAAGAACATACATTTCCATAATATTGCTTTTATCCATAGTCCACAGGCTCATGTGGTCACCATGGTCCCATGAAACAAGTATCAGCATGGCCATCTTATGACTAGCCTATGGTAGTCAAATGTGTGAGTAATGACCGGGGTCCAGCTCTCTGATCCTACACTTCAGCTAGAGTGAGCCAGATACAGAGTCTTACTTAACTCTCTCCTCTTCCTCAGCCAGGAATGGGCAGGAAGACATTCTTAGATAGGAAACAGTGACAAGGGTCTCCCTGGAGTCACACCCTGATTGGGCCTCAATAGCTCCCAGCAACCTGGACGAGAGTGGCTCTTCCCACAGTGCCATCTCCTCAGCCCCCAGCCCTCTCTGTCCCTGACCCCACTCTCAGGCAGGCTGGCCATGCTGGTGCCGAGTGAAGGAGCCAGGAACACTCCTGCTGTAGGTTCCCTGAGCTGTCCTGACACCTGGACCAGTCTGGTGGCTGGGCCCAGCACATGTATCCCTATAGGGCCAAGCAGCAGAAGAGGCAGACAGATCTGGGCTCCAGGCCAGGCCATGCTGCAGCATCAAATCTCTTCCACAGAACCTCTCTCTCTCCTCCAACTCTAATTCCATCACTCAGACTCCAGGATTCCACAGCCTATGGTCCCAATTCAGCCGCAACTGCACACTCCTCTTCGTCCATCTGGACATTTGCCATCCTTCCACTCTGGCACGTGTCTGCCTTGTTTGGAGTTTTTCTCTATTTGTTTATGTCCCTTCCAGACTGTGAGCTCCTTGAGGACGGACTCCAGGGCATACAGGAGGAGCTCGACAAATGCTCACTGTCTTGATGTGTTTTCACTCAGTTTCTTCTTTGAGTCTGACACTCAAACGGAGACTGACCTCTTAGGCCCTCAGCTTCCCCTCATCTATAAAACAGAATCTGGGGGCTGGCTGAGAATGTACGTGAAAGCAATCTTTAGAGGCGGACTTGTCACCCGCTCTTTGTGTTAAGATGGCTTACATCCAGGCTCTGCCATTAGCTGTGTGAACTAAGGACAATCACTGGACTTCTCTGGGCCTCCCGACTTGCTTCATGTAGTCCTCTCCCACTTGGACTATGCAGCAGCCTTTTTAGATGGCTCTCTCCGCCTACAGCAGGATCCCCCACAGAATCTCAGCTTGCCACCATCACTCGTGTGACCTTTCCAAGGCCCAAAGCTGATCACGTGAGCTTCCTATTTCAAACCCTTGGTAGGGTCTCCATTCCTTTGACGCCAGTTCCCAACTCCTGATCTTTGACTCTAACACTCTCCACAACCTGGTCCTGGATTTGACCGGGCCCACCCTGTTGCTTTCCCACACACTCTCTACTCAGCCACACTGGTTCTAATATTCTGAGAAGCCAGCGGGCGTTTTCATATCTTCTTTTTACTTGTTGCTCCCACAGTCTAGAATGCTTTCCTTCTTATCTTTCCAAAGTTCTTCAAGATTCAGTCAAATGACTCTTCTTTTGTGAAGGCTTTTCTGATGCCACTCCCTCCTCTTCTGAGGACTGAAACACTTACCTCTGTTTACTGAATGGTATTCCACTTTGACTGCATTTCTCAAGGCCAGGGGTGGGTCTTGGGCTCCTTTACCAGTTGCAGGGCTTGGCTGCTCCCAGGGAACCCGAGAAGGAGGGGAGGTGGAGTAGAGGGCACTGCAGGTAGGTTCAAAGCCAGTAGGCCAAAGGACTATGGGGATGGGGGAGCCAAGGGAGAGCATGTGCTGGCACAGACCAACTGCCCTATCTCAGGCAGTCCCACATTTGAGATGTCCTGAGACAGGGAGTCCCTTGCACTAGACTAGATAATTCTGTTACCAGCAGCGTCAACCTCTTGCTAGGCTTCTGCTCTCTCTCTGCCCAATAACTGCTTACACCCAAGGTTGCCAATGGAGAAGTGTTTCTGGGGGTGGCCCAAGGACCTTGCTGCCCTGCCAGCCTGCCAGCCACTTCACAGCACTAACACGGGCTCTTGGCATCCAAGGGCATCGCTGTGGGCAGCACACTGCTCAGAAATACTGAAGGTGTTCGGTGCTCCCCCTTGTGGGCGATGTGTGGATTAAAATGTAGACACCAATTTGGCTTCTAAGAGCAAGTATAATATTTCATTGGGGGCAGGGGGTTGTGCTCAGTCTAGCCAACAAGCCCATAGCGATTTGTTGTTACAATCTCACACACTCTCTTAGAACATCTGAATGACAGACATGGTGCTGGTTTCTCATCTAGAACAGAATTAGCAATTCATTGGACCAGTTGCCAGGGGCTCCGGCTTTACTCAATGAAAAGATGTTGGGCAAGTTACTCTGAAACCCTTGTGGCTTCATATATTAAAAAGGGTCCCTCCTAACTCCCAGCATCAAGATATCCTTGGAGTATTTTATCCAGATCCAACAGCATGTTCTTTTCTGGTTTATCAAAACACGGAAGGCAGGGACAGAAGAAAACATATCACAGGTTCTACTCACATTCCTGCCTGCCCCACCCCCCACCCTCTGCACAGGGGAAGACCCAATTCACACAGGGGCTGGAGGGTTGGAAGGAAACAAGAGGTGGAGGGTGGAGGTTTTGGTGAGACAGTGATAATAGAGGTCTGAGCACACAGAGGAAGATAGAGAACGGGGACACTTCCTGTTCCAGGGCATGTCCCCTTAAATAAACCAGAAAGCAGAGGGTACAGGAGTGTTGGGGAGGGAGAACCAAAGGATAGAAGGAAGACTGGGCATCCCTCCCAGGCCAGGTCAGGTGCTCTGTATGTAACTGTAACACAGATGTTCAGAAGAGGAAAGAAGGGTGTCCTTGGGCCCCAGCCAGGAAGCGGGGGAGACAAGCAGGGATGAGGGAGGGAGGAAGTCACCAAGCTCCACCTTGAGGTGCGAGAGGAGCCACTAGATGTGGAAACTGCAGACTGTCACATGCATGAGTCATCATGTGGTAACAGGAACTCAGAGGCCAGGCCAGGACTACACCTGGGAAGGGACCTTGGTTGAGGCAAGGCCAAATTCTCTGTAGAATTTTAAATCTGGAAACTTAGACGTCATCTAGGGAACCAACATGTCTTGCACACCACCTGTTGCCTCCCCTCTCCTTCAGCCAGTGGCACCTTCTGTGCAGAGTTCATTCTGTGGTCCACCAAGCCTTTGCCCACATAGGTCCTACTGCTCAGAGAACCCTTCCCACCTTCTTCACTAGCTCATTCTGCTCTGCCTTTGAATTCAGTGCAGGTCCCATCTCCTTCTAGATGCTCTCCCTGAGCCCTACTCTGCATCCTTGCCCCTAAGTGTTTTCTAAGCACCCTGCACTTGTCTCCCAGTATTTTCCTCACTACTGGCAATTGTGTTTTCTTGTTTGCATCCCTCACTGAACCACAAGCTCTTTAAGGACTGGAATTGACCCTTACTCCCTTGTACACTCAGCACCTAGGAGTACCAGGTACATAGGCAGAGCTCAGCTGCTGAATGAAGAGATGAGTGGAGAAGCGGGGCTCAGCTTACTTCCAGTTCCCCCCTCTGGAGAACATAGGATCTATACTGTCCTGCACCAGACAGCCCTTTAAGTATCTGATGATGGTTATCAATTCTGCCCCCAAGAGCATCCCAGACATAGATAAACAACCCAGTGCCTTCCAAGCATCCTCAAATGTCCTGGCTTCCCATCCCTCTCCACCGGGCTCCCTCCTCTGATGGCTTTTGAATGTCACGATCCCTTATAAAGGAGGTAATCAGAGGGGGACATGTGATTTCACTCACATTCCTATCCCAAATTGATAGAACGGGGCAATGGCCAACACTGCAAAGGAAATGGGGCCCAGACTTTCAGATCCCTAAATCAGTCTCATAGTACCTTACTACTGTTAGTTAGTCCTGGATTAGTAACCTGAACCCAGTTAACTTCCCACCTGCACACTTAGTCCCATGCCCAGACTCCCAACCTCTTCGTTGACTCCCAAGCAGCCCTCACCTCAGGGTGAGACAAAGGTGGAGCCACACAAAGGTAGCAGCTGGTTCTGCCAGGGATCAGGGCAGCCACTGGGGACAGTGCAGATGAGAAAAAAGAGCCCCTTCAGGGCAGACCAATTCCTTTAACATATATTTATTGAGGACCTTGCTTCCTGGAACTTATATTTTATCAGGGAAGAGGGAAAAAGTAAAGACATCTATTATAAAGCAGATGAAAACGTGATCAGTGTACAGAAAGAGAAAGAGAACAGGGTAACAAGCATTGGGGTGGGGGTGGGGCAGATTACAATTTTAAATGAGGTGATCACAAGAGGCCTAGTTGAAGGAGACCGGACCAGACCTGAAGGAAGGGAGGAAACTGGGAGAAGGGCATTCTAGACCTAAGGACAAGATACAAGGTTGATTATTTCTCACATTATAAAAACTACACTGTAGGATGCAGCTCTAGTGTATAAGAATCAGAAACAAAACTAAACAGAATAAGGATTACTGGCTTTTTCGGTTAAACCTACTTATCCACATTTTGATTTATATACATTTTGATCTCAGGGCAGCAGGATGAAAGGGCTGTTAATACCGCTGGCTTCCTAAGACTTCACAGTCCACTGCTCAAGGCAAAGGAGGGAGGAGGCGCTCACCGGAAGGCTTGTGGAAGAGGTGCAGGATCATAAACACCATGTCCTTTTGGCCTATTTTCTTCTTTACGAGAGAGGTTTTCAGGAAACATGTAACACTCCAGGCACAATCTTTGTAACTGGCTATATCCCATGTGATACACATTGAAAACAAGCACAAAGTGGACCAGGAATAAATAATGAAATCTAATGACTAAACATACAAACTATACATTTAAGTGATACACCACAGTATATAACACTTAACTGCAGAGAAGTCAAAAATGGGCTCCAGTACTAAAGTCCACAGAGGGTGAAAACATTCATTAAATTTAGATTGCATTTCTATTGAAATCTCTATTCCAGGGTCAGTTGTTTATAACCTCTATATACTCATAGAGCAGTTCTGCCCTTTGAAATGAATCCACTGTGATTGGGATCTGTTGCCTGCTCGCCTCTTTTCTGGGAGCAGAGCGACCTTCACAAATAACATTTGCTAACAATGGCAACGCAAAAATCCCATCAATGAATTGGTATCCTTTGGGGCAGACGGTGTATGAGTCCTGAGTCTCCCCTTCTCCTTTCCTTCCCTCCTTCCCTAAAGGATGTGCATATAGTGGGTACATCGTTCCTCTGCCCTTCAAAGCTTTTCCTTACCTTTTCTGATATTCAAACGTGGGTCAAGTCTGGTCGTCTAACAGAAGAATGAACTGCCGAGAGGGTAAGTAATGAGCCACCAACACAAGGTATGCACTAATAAAAATTTAATATCAGAAAACAAATCAGAAAACAGCAAAAACATTTTTTAACCGTTCACAATTAAAGTGGAAAGAGACAAAATTATAAGGCAGCCATCCATGGAATGATTTCATGTGTTTACAAAGGATCCAGGAAAAGAGACATTTAAAATCACTGTTCAGGCTACTGAACCAGGGGAACTGCAGTGTTATCCCACAAAACTTCCAACTTGCTAGAAGATGCTATCAGAAAAAAAAAATCAAAGCCAATCTCCTTCTGTTAGGCTGGGCCTATCTAGAGAATTCCTTATGGTTGTCTTGTCCTTTCCTACGAGTCACAAATTTCTCTCAGGTCTCCTGAGGTGAATTGAGATGTCTCAGGTACAAAGGGGTTCCATCATTGGTCTTAATTTCACAGCATCTCCAACAGTGCTCTTTGGGTGATGTGGACCACTCTGTATCAGCAGAAATTTTCTAATGCAAGGAAGGTTCCCCTGTGGAACACCTACAGAGGTTCTCACCTCGCCCTGCAGCAGTTCTGGGATGAATCTGGTCATTATTCTTAGTCCCCCAAGAGGCCCAGGGGCCCCACAGGCAGGAACATTCTTTGAGGGCTTGTGCCCTTGACAATACAGTTCCCATGTTCAGTTCCTAGCTACCATGTGTCTGAGGGGCTTAATACACTCCAATGCTGGTGTGTCCTCCTAGTTCTAATCCTTGAAAAAGAGAAAAACCAGGCAGGGACACTTAGAAATAGGCTGGTAAGAACATACAATTACCTTTCCTCCTTTCTACAAAGAACTGACCACTCAACACGGCCACCTCTCTCTTTTTTCTTATGATTCAAAATACAGGAACAGGGCCAATGGGGTTGTTTTGAATAGGGAAATAAAAAGGTGAGGGGAAGAGAAAACACATGGCCTCTACAGGTGGCACCTTTTCCAACTTGCTCCACTCCAGTGCAGAACCTTTGCCAAAGAAAGAAATTTGGCAGCAGCGCACCCAGAAAAGCCATCGGATCTGGAACATGGCTGCTTCAGGGAAATGGGGACTGATAAGCAATGTGCTGGAGAATGTGAGGGCAATGGATCAGGAGTTTTTTTCAACTTAATTTGCCACTTAAGAGAATACTCAGACTCTGAAGAAAGTCTATCCCTACCAAGGAAAGAGAGTCAAATTGCAATTAAGATTAACTTTGGTATGAGGAAGGAAGGACCATGCTTTTCATCATCAACTGCATCTCTTTGGTAGCCAATAATTCCATTTGTAATCACGGCAGCAACTTAAGTATTGCCAATGTTTTCAAAGGTGTGAGAGCATTAAGGCATCCACATCTAAGAAGGTGCTTTTAAACAAGAGGAAAAGGGAACTGAACTGTGTCAGTAACTGACCACCAATGTGGCCTGTCCTGGAACACTGCCCACCATGCCCAAGCTCTTCCCCCATGAAGGAGGCCTCTGCCATGCTGCTCGGGTGCCTCCTGCCTGAAGATGCATTTGAGCCCTATGAGATTAGATGAGTATGGCTATTTCTGCCTGCTGACCAGGAGAGGAGTGAGTAGTTCCTGAGGCAGCAGTTTTAAAATCAGGGAAAGCCCACAGTTTCGGAGAGCTGATAGGTCTTGAAAGTTTTGCTTGTTAATGTGAGGTTGAGAGGGGAAGGCAAATTTGGAAATTAGATGGTTCAATCCTCGCCAGAGTTCAAGGCCCTACCCAGCAAGATATTCTAGCCAAACTCTTAAGGGATGGCAAGGCACTGCTGAAAGAGGCTTTGGCCAGTAGAACAAATGTCTGATCACTGCACACACGATATGATAGAAAGTGCTACTATCCAAACTAAACCAGACACTAAGATGTGCTGTTTATTTAACAAAGTCAATTTCCAGGGAGAATCAAGGCAATCCTGTCATTCTGAAGGACCAGATGAAACCTCATGACTGTCCTCAGGGCTGTTAATGGGAAAGTCACTTAGACTTTCCACCCTGTACCTTCCCTTGGTCTTCCTACTGTATGCCGTGGGTGCCAGCCACTACACAAAACCGTGCCCTATTGATGCTACTTTGGTCTACAGCCAGCAGAGGGCTTGTGAGTTCTACTTCCATAGCTGCTGACTTGGTGACAAATCTAGGAAGGAAATAAATCGTAGGCATGCTGGCTTATGCGTCACATGAAACCTTTTACAAACTCCTAAATGCTCTGCTCTGAAGAAAATAGTCCTGGTTCCCTCTTTATGTAACGTGTTTTGAAATGGTACAGAAAATCAAAATAAATTAATAATACAATATTACACGCATTTGATAACACAAAGTTTACGGGGATTTTGGCAAATATGGAAAAATTATCTTAGTTTGTTTAACACTTTTACTATCTCAATTGTTTAAATTACCAGAATATTAGTGATTGTGTCATCTCACACATGAGGAAGTGATGTTTTAAGGGCTGAACAAAGCTGCATTTGACACAAAGATAACTTCATTGAAGGGAATAAAGAATAGAGACAATATCATCTTCACCATCACAGTTCAAGAAGTGGTTGTCCTTATGAGAATTCAACTCACACAAATATTAACATCGCCCCCAGCAGTAAGCAGCAAATTGTAGGGAGGTGGGGCTAGAGGGAAAAGTTAGGAGATAAGCATGGAAAAGAAAAGATGAAGACACGAGACATGATTTCAATAAGCTTTAAATCAGCAGGCAAACACTTCCCGTTTGTGATATATCTTGACTTTCTTTACTGCTACAGGTGCTTACGTGACGCTGACCTAGCACTCCCCAACGGACACCACATATTTTGCCAGAGGGACTGCTGATCTGCTAAGATAAATACTTAAAAAGAAAAAAAGGACAACATAGGTTTTGGTAATCTTACCTTCAAAAATGTTACTACAAAGATGGCATTAACTATCGAAATTCATTTAAAATTTAACACCCCTTAATTTCCAAAGATACTTTGGGATCTGACTGTTCTGGAAGGAAAGCCTAGGCCTGAACCTACTAGAACTTGGCTCCACTGTAAGAATGTGTTGGAGGCAGGTATTCTGCCAAGGAAAACTTAAAAAGAAATGCTACAAAATACCAGTCACCTCTTTAGAAGCTAGTCCCCCTCTGTGGCTCCACGTGATGGAATTGCAGGCTCCCTTTAGAGAGGTGCGTGCAGAAGGAGGTGTTTAAGTCTCTCGAGACATGCCTCGTCAATGGACATCTCACTCAAGTATAAAGTCAGTTTTCAATGTGTCTTGCCGTCATTTTCTTGACTCTAGCCCCAAATTTACCACAATTATCTTTAGCATCTAAGATAGTAGGCATTATGACCTTCTATCAAGGGATGTGGCATAGATGCTAAAGCACCGGTCTTACATGGTGAGAACCACATTAAAATCAAGAAAGAAAGTGGCAAAGCCTCTAAACTACGAAAGAGATTGAGCTTAATAACAGAACACTGTATTTTCATAATTACTATTTCATTGTGAGTATGAAGTTCTCCACTTTTCCTTAAACTAAATTCCATCTTCCCTGAGAATAGGGTTAAGAGAAACATCAAAACTCAAAATGCCAAGGGCCTTTTAAAAGACAATACAACGGAATGTCTGTATCCAATCTCAACGTGTTGCTTCTACTCTAAAACCTTTCCATTACTCCAGGTTTTAATCTCACCTCCCTCCGGACTCCAGGAATACAGGTGAGATGGGCAAGGCGAGCCAAGAGACTGAGGATGTGAGCAGCTATCATGTGCCAGCTGTTCTCACTGGATGGCAAACGGCCATGGACTGAGGCTGGAACCTGAACGTTTAATGCTGGTGTCCTACTGACAGGACGAGTGGGATGAGGCAACCCAGAACCAGAGCTGCCACCTCCAGGCGGCTGAGGCCTCTCCCTCCAGTGGCGTCGGGTTTGTGGCTGTGCCCGATTCCGCCCACCTCAGGGAGGACGTGTACTGTGGCAACATAAAGAAATGTCCCGGCAGAGAAAAGCATGGCCACTCCAGTGGCATTGACCTCTGAAAGCGCTTCTTTACTGCTCTGTGAATTAAGAGAGAGAGAGAGAGAGAAAGAAAGAAGAAAAATTAAGTCAAGTAAAATTCAGGGTCAGGAAGAAGTCCCAATAAAAACCACTCGATATTCACAACTGGAGCCATCTGGGACACTGGGGACATCTTGAAATCAGAGCAATTTTGTTATTCATGGGAAGTTTCCAAATAAGTTTCAGACTATTGGTGATGTACACAATTGCTTTTTCAAACAAACTTCGAGTCTGGTTTAACAGGTTTGGTCTGTATTATTCTTAAGATGGAATCAACAGCATTATTAATGCAGGTATTAAATTTCACACATTCATTTACTTAGTCTACTAATATTTAACAAACATTGTCTAAGTACTAGGCTCTAAGCCAGTGCTTGAGATACATGGTAATGATGATGCAGTACCTGCCCTCACAGAGCTTAGAAATATCTCATAAGCTAATCTTTAAACAACTAATTTCAACTTTTTCTATTTAAAAAGTGGACCTATGGACTAACACAATTAGTTAATATTTGAAGAAAAGAATATGCCATAAATGTACCATGTAACTGTATGCCTCCAGAATTATCATGCCTTCCTGCTAAAAGTTCTAAAAACTTACACTGATCCATGGAGTGCTAAATAGAGTAATACTTAAAAAGGACTACATAATGCTCACTGACTGAAAGAAGATAAGGCTTTTCAGGTGAACAGAAAGGGTTTTATAACACCCCATTTGTTAGCAATCCAGATCAACACACCCTTGACGGAAAGGAGCTTAACCATTAACCATGTCATTTCTCATCTGTTCCTTTAAATACAAGTCTTACTAGATCAAATATGAATCGAATGACACTCAGAAGAATCAATGACCTTGAGAGAGGGTATGGGGGAAAGCAGTTCCCACAAACTAGCCCTGAAACAGAGGGGTTCTAAGATTTTCCTCCTGTCACCTGTCAGTTGACATTTAAGTACAACGGGGATGGTTGTTGCCAGGAGCTGCAGCCTTAATAGACAGAATTGCAAGGCAGGGAATGGTCCAGCATGAAGAACAGGGAAGAATGCCCAGGCTCTGAGCTGACAGATGACACTGCTGTCTCAGGTGTGAAGCCATGTTCCGTGCAATGATAAAGAACTGGATATTTAATGTTCAGTGATATGAGAGCTGGGAGCAGAATCTGAGTCTGAGCTGAATACAGACACCTCTGCTCATCCTTTACTCCTCTCAAAGCTGCTGCATGCTTGTCACCCATGCTGCATGTGCCTATTTAAACATTACAGACGTATTATTATGACTTAGTATGCATCTGTCAAAATTAGCATGTCTGGTTAGGTTTAAGTTACATTATTTTAAAGATCACATATTTGTGGAAATATTTTTGGAACTGATGGGGAAGTTCTTGAATTAAATGAATAACGAAATGCTTTAAATTTATGAAGGGAATTGACCTGGAACTAAGACATTTACCTTGTGATGGGTTTTTACTCCAAATTTTATTTTGAGTTTTGTTTTTCTCTGAAGGGCAAGATTCAGCCTGAGCTAACATCCGTTGCCAGTCTTCCTCTTTTTTTTCTCCTTCCCCAAAGCCCCAGTGCATGGTTGTACATCCTAGTTGTAAGTCTTTCTAGTTCTTCTACGTGAGCCACCGCCATAGCACGGCAACTGACAGACAGGTGGTGTGGTTCTGCAATGGTGAAGTGAACCTGGGCCGCCGAAGTAGTAAGCAGTGAACTTTAACCACTAGGCCATCAGGGCTGGCTCTTGAGTTCGAGGGGGTAATTTAATTGAAAAATTCAACACAAGAAGCCATAAGATGTAGGAGATCACAAAAGAATGAGTGAGACATTTGTCTAGATAAGCTAGGAATGAGTCAGACTTACCTTACTTAGTCCTAAGTATGTCACCATGGACATAACTGGTGCTGCCAGGGCAAAGACCAGTAAGTGCTTTCTGATTCGATTCCGCTCCAGGCCAGCATGCATTAAGAAGGAAACCAGCCCAAAAGCAGCTGGTGCCTGGAAAAGAATAATTAGCCCTTATTATTACTCCAGAAGTATGGATTGCTTCTATACTATGAAGTACATGTCATTTGACTGAATTCTTATATAAAAAAGCCAGGCATAGTACCCAGACTGAGTTCTGCCTTTTAGGAATTGATGTTCTAAGCTAAGAAAATATCCTACTTGTATGTGTGTGTTTTTTGGATAGTAGGAAAAGAAAAGTAGACAAGAAAAGAGTGTAAGAAAAGAGAAATGTTTATGAACAAAAATTACTATGAAATAGAGAAATCTGTAGAGAATTTAACAGTTTGAGTATATGACCATAAAAAAATAAAACCTCTTCAAGTAAAAGTTTAAGAAAATGGTAGCAAAAAACCCAGCTATGAACAGATTTATTCAACTGTCTAAAATGAAGAGCAATTATGAAAATAACTAAAAAAATTTTCCCATTCTAGAAAAATGTTAATGACCAGGGCAATTTTAATTATGAATATATTCAGTATCAAATCTTACACGGAAATTTTGCTTACCTTATGTAGCATTATTGCTACAAACACAATTAACTGGACGCTGGTCTGTGAAGTAGAAGCTGCTGCTCCCAAAGCAACACCGTCAGCTAAATTTGGAAAAAGAGAAACATGAGACTATAAATAATAACAACTATAACTGTAGTGGTGGAGTGCGTGTGCTTTAAAGTCGGGTGGAGCTGGATTTGACTTTGGGAAGGTTATTTGACCTCTCTGAACCTTGGCCTTCTCATCTCTAAAATGGGTTCAATAAAGCATGTATTCTTAGGGTTTTCATGAAGGTTAAATGAGATAACGTATGTAAAGAGTTTACCACCTGGCCCAGAATATTCAATATGTCAAATATTATTGTTGTTGTTGGTACTGGAAAAAGTATGATGCTCAAAAATCCACTGATTAATCAAATTATAACAACAGAAATATCAAAGAATTTCCAAGGAAACATCTCTGAATCTTGCAGATGAAAAAACAAAATCAGGACACCAGGACTCTGTGTAACCAGGTTATGATCTAAGGCATACCCAATCAGCAATGAGGAGACTCCCGCTGTCTGCCGCCTACCTCTGCACTTGGAGCGCACACTGGGCACCAGGGCTCCTCCAGATGGAGCTCCAGGGCAGAGGTGAGCAAACTGCTTCTTAAAGGGCCAGATAGGAAATATTCTAGGCTTTGCAGGCCATTTGGTCTCTTGCAACTACTCAACTCTGCCATTATTGTGCAAAAGCAGCCACGGATAATAGTTAAACAAGTGGGCATGGCTGTGTTCCAGTAAAACTTAATGGATGCTGAAATTTGAATTTCATGTAATTTTCATGTGCCACAACACAGCCTTTTTTTTCCATCCATTAACAAATACAAAAATCATTCTTAGCTTGCAAACCCGTGATACTGAGTAGGCCAGGGCTTATACTTGTGCCAGAGCACTTCATTAAGCAAGCCTTTCCCCCAGGCCGGCCTGAGAGCATTTCATCTGGATGGTCCCTGTGATGTGAACACTAAGCCTCCCACTGTGCGACAGAAAAGAAAGGGTTCCACTGCCATACAACCCTACCTGCAGCATGGACGACCAGACCCAGCGTGGTGGTGATTTTGGAATTGCTAGGCCTTGCTGTTTCTGGATCTGAAGTGAAAATAAGCAAGTCAGTCATTAAGTAATGTGAAACAGAAACTGTCAGAGCACTGACCTGGAGGGGGAAGAATTCTTTGAAAGCTCTCAAAGGAGCAGATTATTATTTTCCTCCCTATTGTCTTTTTTTTCTTCTGCTTCAAACACTTAGAAGATTCCCCTGTCCTAAAGAGTGGGCAAGAGGGAACTCCTCATTTGACCCAGCCTTCCCTGAACAGACAATATGTAACCCCAACTGCCTCAGAGCCCTTAACCCTCGACCTCTCCATGGAAAGTGCTCTCTGGCCTCTGATCCCTTCTCTCCAGACCAATCTAATTGTCATTGCCTACCTGCTCCTCTTCCCCAGCATCCTGCAACTTTATCTTTAGTCTAACATCAAAATGTCGGTCACGTTTGCCCTTCTCCATTTTATTGCCACCTTTCTAACCCACATTTTCATCAACTCAAACCTTAATTAGCAATTGGCTCACAACTCCTTTCCCTTTACTCTCTTTTCTCCCTACTCTAACTCACCTTTCATGGCCTTGTCTCAGTCATCTTTCTGAACTGCCACCCTTCTGTTGTGTCAGTTAACTAGTTAAGAATCTGCTGCTTTTCAAATTCAGTCCAAACTCCTCTATTCGGTAGGTTCCTAAGTGCCTTATCAACTGGTATCATCATTTTTCTCACTAGCCAATCCAGTTAAACTAGTTTCTTTAACATCCTCTAACAAAACATTCTCACTCTCCTCAAATCTCCTCACCCCTAAATCTTGGCATGTACTGAACTCCTCAGCTCATCAATCCAAAACCTAGACATTTTGTTCAAAGTCTAATTCTAGGATCACTCCTCTCAAGAAAGAATCAAAGATTAATTCCAGGTCAAAACAATTCTTCCCTTGGCAAGAAACGAAGAGCTCTCTGTGCAGCCTCTACATGCTGCTTCAAGCTTTCTTCTGCAGCACCACTTTACAGAGATAAAACTCTTTTCACTTAAACGTCTTATACCTCCCAATTGACTGTAAACTATACAGAATTACACTTTCTACTTCTACTCGTTTTTCACATGTCTTACAGAATGTAGCACAGCACTAGGCACCCTAATAGTTGCTTAATAAATTCTTGTCAGAGAGTGAAAAAAGCTATTATTTGTTTGTATTATATGACTGTTACAGCTATTAGAGGAAATACACAAGCAATAAATAACGTCCAAACAATGTAAAGTTAAAAGATGTGGACATCAAAATGCCAGGTGAAATGACAGATGGACGTCAGTCAAGTAAATTCTGAAGGTTTTCATCTTCTTGAGGAGCCCAGAACACAGAAGGAATGGTTTACAATGGAAAAAGCATATACAAGTAAAGTAACATTATCTTTTTACTAATAAAATTTATCTTCTAATTAAAACACTGCAAGGAAGGGATGCTAAAGCCCCTAAGTGCGCTGAGACAACAAATATTTCAGTATCACCCCAAACTGGGAAGAACAATCCTATTACACTGTGTGACAAGCTCGTTTTGGCTTTTCTGCATACACAGCCTTGTGGTCTAGTTACAAGTAGCACCTTAAGTAAAAATTAGAGGTTTTAAAATTAAAGTACAGTTTTTATAAATGTATAGGAAAAGATTATACTTTGGAATAAATTTAATAAATGAATTAACTTTACTGATATTTAATAATACATAAAAACCTGCAGATAACAGGTAAAGCCAGGTCATCCGATACATGAAAGTCAGCAAAAACAGTGACCTCAGAGACAAAAGAGGAGGAAGAATAAAGGAACACATGCTACATTTAAGTCTTTGTGTAGGATTACAGGACACTAACGGGCCTATAAATGCATTTTAAATGGAAACTGAGAAGAATCGCAAGAAAAATGTCATCGAGGCCACTGTGGGCAACTATGTAATGCAGCTGTAGTCAGATACCATCCAACAGAGAGTGCTTCTTATTCGCTATTTGGAATAAAGCACAAAAATTGAAGCTTTTACTTCTAAATCAGTTTTCTAAGATAAGACTTTGTTAGTAAAAACAAAAACTGTCTACGGAAAAAAATGGAAAAGAAATAGTAAATGAAAGGAGATTAAAAACCTTTCTAGACCAAGGGTATTTTTTGTTTTGTTTAAGCTTAATTCCACGATTTTTAAAAAACCTTTTATTTGGAAGGAATTTCAAATTTTCAGAAAAGTTGCAAGAATAGTTCAAAAAACATTCATATACCCTTTTCTCAGAATGACCTAGCGTATATAACATTTTGCCCCATTTGCTTTATCATTTGTACTCATGTTCTCTCCTTCTCCAGCCACACCACACAAACGCACATACATAGATACTTTTTCTCATACTTAGAAGAAATTGCCTACGTCATAATTCTTTATCCCTAGATACCTCAGTGTGTATTTCCTATGAGAAAGGATCTTTCCCTACATAATCACACTATAGTGATCAACTTCAGTAAATTTGACACCGATGCTTTTTTTCTAATCTCTCTTGCATATTCTAATTTTCTCAATGGCCAAGAATGTCTTTCAGAGCAGTCTTCCTATCCAGCAAGGATCCAGTCTAGGATCCTATATTCCACTTAGTTGTACCTCTTCAGTCTCCTTTAATCTGGAACGTTTTCTCTGCCTTTGACTTTTGTGACATTGGGATCTCTGAAGAACATATCGCTCTCCCTGCGCCTTTCTTGTCTTTTAATAGAATGATCCTTCCTTTTGGGTTTGTCTGATGTGTCGCGTTCTTAGACGGAATATCACACAGGCGATGCCTCTCAGATCTCACATCCAGGAGGCACAGCATGCACATCTGCTGCTCACTAGTAGTGTGAATTTTGGATTATATCCTGGACACTGTGAATGTTATCTTACAGATACTCTGGATTCTATTATATTCCTCCAAAGAGTGGTGATTTTTTGTTTTGCTTTAAGTAACTTGGTTCGGCTTAAATGGGAAACTGTTTTTTGGGCAGCTGCTCAAATCTCTTTGGTTCTTTTATCTTTAGCTGAGCTGCCTGGAGCCTGCCCACGAAAGCATGGTTTGGGACTCAGCCAGAGACGTCTGCAGTTTATACACAGAATTTGGGGCTGAGTCTTCCTGCCTCTCTCCTTTCTAAGATTCTCCCTTCACTTTCCGGTAGTTACTCTGAACTCTGTCTTCTGGTTCCTCAGGCCAGAAAGACTGGGTTTTCTATCAGAGTTTTTGCTACTCCACAGGCCACTGACTGCTAAAAGCAGTAACAATAGGAAACTCATCCTGTTCCATGTATTGACTCCCCTCCCGAATTTGCCTGCTTTAGGCCACTCTCCAGTATCTTTAGGTAGTGGTTTTTAAATTTTGTCCAGAGTTTATAGTTATCTGTAAGGAGGTTGGTCTGACAGGAACTTACTTTCCCACACCAAAAGTTGAGGGCCAATGACATTAATTTTGACCAAGGTACTGTCTAATTTCTTCATTTAGTTACTTCTCTTCCTTTGCAACTAACAAGCAAATAAAATTTACCCCTAGATTTAACATTCATTGATCATTCTTGCCTGAGCCAATTTTTACTATGAATGTTGCTAAAATGATTTTCCAACTCCAGAATTCTTTCCACATTTGCCAGCCGGCATGTAGCATTCTACTGTAAGCAAGTGCCCTCCTGTTTTCTTTTATCTTTCTCTCTCTCTCATATGGATGTGCTCATTGATTCCCATTTTTTCAATGGTTTACACTTCATTACTAGTCTTAATTATTTTGGTGCTCAAATTGTCCTAGACCTGGTCAGTGGGAACCCCTTCAAGCTGGTTCTTGTATCCTGTGACATGTTTCCATCTTCTTCCTTCCTTCCTACTTTTTTTTGAGCACTAGATGTTCCAAGCTCATTTTGTACTTACCCTGCCCCTGTCCTGGAATCAGCCGTTTCTCTGAAGAGCCCTGGTATGATCATTGCTAATGGGGCGTCTTTGCTTCTAGACCCTTTCTGCAGTCAGAGCTAGGACATACATACACAGATATATAAACACATATGTACACATATACATTTTAGAAATCATGTGTCCAATAGCTCCAATTCCAAACCATCCCTACAAGGGATCTTTCTTGTCCTCTCCCATTCCATATCTGCATGTCCCTCATTCCACAGTGAGAACTGTGGTTCTACCAACATCAACACACTGACTCACTGCTCAATCCTACAGTACATCTAAAAATCTAAAAAAGAATTGCTCTGCCCATACCAGTACAAAAAGCAAAGCCTGCTATAAAGAGCTCAGTATTTGTTTATTCTTCCACAATCCCACCCAAGACTAAAGGTACACAGTCAAATACTACATTCATAAGTTACTTGAATTAGTTGTTTTTATAAATCCCCTTCAGTGTGATTGTGTTATATTTTTGAAATATAGTTCTTCTGTTTTAGCTATTTCCCCCATTCTTGTCTATTTCATTTTATTTTTTGATTATGGAGAAGATTAATGTGTTTCCAAAAGTCAAAACTATATCATCAAAAAGGCATCCCAGGAAGTGTCATGCCGTCCTAAAACCCTTCTGCCCTATCATACCCTCAGCTCTCCCCCACTGCTTACAGGTAACCAATTTTTTTTTCCAGCTGATCCTTCTTATGTTTCTTTTTTGTAAAGATAAGCAGTATACACACACACACACACACGTTTTCTTATTTCTCCTTCTTTCTTACACAAAATATAGTATACGACAGATGCTTATTTATATTTTTGCTCTTTTTCACCTAACAATATCTCCTGAACATCTCTCCCTCTCAGTTCACAGAGATGTGAATCCTGATTCTTTTTCATAGCCACATAGAACTCCACTATATGTACACGCTACAGTTCATTCAAGCAATCTCCACGACTGGACATTTAAGTGGTTTTACAATGATAAATAATGCTGCACTGAAAAATCTTGTGCATACGTATTTTCATGTTGGAGCCATATTATCAGAATACATTCCTAGAAGTGGGATTTTTGGGTCAAAGGGTAAACACATATGTAGTTTTGTCAGCTATTATCAAATTCTCCTCCACAGGGGCTCTACCATTTTGCATTCCCAGAGCAATATAAGAGAGTGTCTGGTTCACCACAGCTTTGCCAATAGAAGGTATTGTCAAGCTTTTGAATTTTTGCCTATCTGACAGGTGAGAAATGGCATCTCAGAGGAATTTTGATTGGCATTCTTCTTATTTTAAATGCAAGTGAACATCTTTTCATAAGTTTAAGGACCATTTTTATATCTTTTTATGAACTATCTGTTCATGTCTTTTGACTACTTTTCTACAGATTTTTTTCCGAACATCAAGGATTCCTAATCTGGGGTCCACCAGGAGAACACAGGTAGAGTGCAGGGGTATGTAACCTTAACTTGAACAAAAAATGCATTTTTATTTTTACTAACCTCTAGCTGAAATTTAGCATTTCCTTTAATTATGAATGCAGACAATAAACCACAGGTAATATTAGCACAACCTATACTTTACTGCTGATAGAAACCAGAAAATTTCATATTATTTTACAGTTGTTATGGCTATCTTGAGAGAGATAGATTATTGCTGTCACTCATCACTACTTTAAATTAAGGGCTTACAGAACCGCCGCCAAACTGCATGATTAGTCTTCCTGTCTGTAGATGCTCATCTGATGGAGTTGGGAAACTATCAGGCAACTCTGCACCTCACAATCATTCAGCCACCAAACAGTATAAGTCATGGGATCTCCCACTGGGACCAAGATATCTATGCTGTTTTCCAGTAGTTCCTATCTGCAAAATTCTCTGTCAATGTATTTGAAAAGAGACACCTACAAACCCCTACGTCTAGTAGAATTCTTTAAAATTTGTTTCTATCACGATGACATCAAAGTTATATCATGGATCAGAATCCTTTTTTATTTACCATAAACCATATCAAAGATGTTAATTAACCTGGCCAAAGATGAATTCATCGATCTGAAGACAAAAAAGTTACTATGACTAGAGTTAAATTCAAAAAGTCTTGGAGAATTCTAGTTGTCCTTGGGAGAAGCTTATCTTTCCTTGGAAAACAAGCCATGAATGTGTTTAAGTATACTTGTAAGAAAATATCTTTGTGAATCAGAATTTTCTACACTAGTTACCATCAAAACAAAAATCCAAATCAACCGAATGTTCAACTTGACCCTCTGTTACCTTGTTAAAGCCAATTTACTATTTAATATTCTTAGCAGTCAAGCTAAGCAACAACAGCTGTCATAGTGATGTCCTAAAAAATAAAATTTAACTCTACCTTGCTTATGATTTAAAAATATTATCTCATTATTTAATTCACTGATAAAGAAGATATACACTACTATATCACAACTTTGTTTTAATGTTTTGGTAACTCTCTTTCATAACTGGTATTCTCTGTAATCGTAAATACTATGCATTACTTATTTAAAAACATTATTCCAATAAAAGGTCCATAGGCTACCTACCTAAGGGCTCCATGGCACAAACAGGGTTAAGAACTTCTGCTCTAGGCTCTCAATCAAATGCTAACAGCTTTAAGATAACCGGGCAATAACCCAATTAACATTCTCTTGTGCCACATGTCACTAGTTCCCCCAACAGAACAGAATGTCAGAACCTGAGAAAGACAAGAGTTGTAGCACTAAATAAGGCCATTGATAAATACTGAATTATTTAATCATTTGTGACTTTATAAACTGCAAATTTATTGTACTGCCCAGAAAGGCTTGGAACCACTTACCATCAGTAGAATGCACATGGGAGCTGCCAATCTGGTCCACCAGCAACATGAAAACGAAGCCCAGTACGAGGGAAACACCGATGTAGGCATGCAGTTGTGTGTGGTCATGGCTGTGCTCAAGTTCATGGGAAACTGGTATTTCTGCTACTTTCTCTGATGCAATCACTTTCTGTGTTTCACTTGCTTGGTGATGTTTTCCTAGAGTAGAATGAACCATAAAGAGAAAATGTGCTTTCCCCCTTAAAACATCTTCATGTAGAAGCTTCCATTCCTTTGTATTGCAAGCTCTATTCACTTCACTGCAAAATCATCCACTTCATATATTGTAATCCAGTCAATCATAAACTCCTTCAACTTAAAGTTCATGATGGAAAAATTCCCAAGTGCCTTCTAGTTTTGGCATGAAGACCTTTTAACTGCCTGTTATTCCCAAAACCTAGGAAGTGGAAGCAAATCACCAAGCAAGTCATATTCCCAGGGGATATTATCCCCAGATCCCCCTTTCTATATAGAAATTGCAAATAAAGAGCAAACTGAGTATAAAATTGTTAGTTTTAAAAAATACCAGGGGGCAATCACTAACTAGAAACCAAAAGGGTAGTGCAGTTTAAAAGAGGCATATCCTTCAGTCTAAATTCAGTTCTAGAAATATCATGACTGTTGGGAAATTCTGAATAACAGTAAACGATACCTGGCCAGGTAATACTACTAGTTTATATTCACATATTTGACACTCAAAGCGTAAATGCTTCAAGGCCAGAATTCTTATCTTTGCTGTCTTTCATGAATAATGTACTACACATTTAACATTTATAATTAGATTAAGCTATTTTTTTAAAAAAACCTTTGACCAAAGAAATTGCACAAGCCTGTTGTAATATTGTAGACTCTGCCTTAAGTCTTTAAAAGTCATCTTTGAGGGGCACAAAGCACATGCCATCTGAAGATAATAACAACTCATATATTTTTCTAATTGCTGAAAGATTTTTTTGGTTTGTTTCCATAGCTTTTTTTTTAAAACCTATTTTTAACGTGGTAAAATATACATAAAATTCACCTACCATTTTAACCATTTTAAGTGTATGGTTCTGTGGCATTAAGTACTTTCACATTGTTCTGCAACCATCACCACCATTCATCTCCAGAATTTTTCATCATCCCAAAGGAATTTGTTAATCTGAAGATTTTTTTCTAATAGTGATTTCACTTGTTTTTTTAGCTAAATGTCTAAATCGCTCTTTAAAAAAAAACAACTTTATTGAGGTATAATTTACATACAATAAAACACAATGAGTTTTCACAAATGTAAAAACTCTAGTAAATACCACTAAGGTCAAGATATAGTATATTTAAATATTCCAGAAAAGTTCTCCTGGGTTCCTCTGAAGTCAACATGTCACTCCTGGTCCCAGGCAAGCACTGATGTGCTTTTTGTCCCCAGAAACTTTTCCTTTGTCTAAGATTTCGTATAAATGGAACCATACAGTACAGACTCTTTTGTGTCAGGCTTCTTTTGCTCAGCATAATGTTCTGAGATATCTATGCTTTGCATGTACCAGTAGTTTGTTCCTCTTTTTTGCTGAGGAGTGTTCCATTGTATGGATATATTACAATTTGTTTATCCTTTCATCTGCTGATGGACATTTGGGTTATTTCCAATTTTGGTCTATTATAAATAAAGCTGCTGGGAACATTTAGGTCCATGTCTTTCTGTGGATATACGTTTTCTTTTCCCTCAGGTAAATAAATATCTAGGATCAGAGTTGATGAGTTGTGTATATGTGCAACTTTATAAAAAACTCTCAAACTGTTTTCCAAAGTGGTTGTACCATTTTACATATCCAACAGCAATGTATGAGAGTGCCGGGTGCTCCATACCATTGTCAACATTTGATATTATGAGGCTTTTAAATTTTAACCATTTTTACATACTTGATTGTGTCACCTGTAAACAGTTTTATTTCTTTCCAATCTTTATGCCTTTTCTTTCTTTTTCTGGCCTTACTGCAGGCTGGAATCTGGCTGGGGACCCCAAGGGCGATGGTAACTACAAGAGGCTGAGAGGAGACAGACAGGCTTTTTTCCCAAGGTTAGGCATCTTACTTGTAGGTTTTTCAAATATGCCCTTTCTCAGAATGGAAGTTTCCTTCCTTCCTAATTTGCTGAGAATTTTTTAATGAATGGGAATTCAATTTCGTCGAATGCTTTTCTGTACCTGCTAAGGATGATAAAATGGTTTTTCTACTTTATTTGATCAATCCAATAAATTAAATTGGGTTTTGGATATTAATCCAACCCCTGCTTTGCACTTCTGGGATATGCCATTTGGTCAAAATGTATTATCCTTTTTACGTATTGCTGGATTCAATTTGCTAACATTTGGTAAAGAACTGTTATATCTACATTCATGAGGGATATGTGCCTATAACTTTTTTCTCGTAATATCTCTGAGTTACACCGGCATCTTAAAATGAGATGGAGTGCTCCTCCAAGAGATAGAAAAGACCTCCTCTAGCCAATTAATTTTCATTTTATTAATTTAAACAAGGTCTATGAATATCAGCAGTTATTTTGATGTTAATGGTAATATAAGTAGTTTATGAAATTGCTGAAATGAGATTTATGACAATGTTTTTTAAACTTTTAAAACCATGACTCATAGTAAAAAAATAAATTTTATATGATGATCTAGTAAACACACATACATATGAAAAACTAAATTAAAAATTTCACAAAATAGTCCTTGACCTTACAACGGTTACAATGCACTCTTCTATTTCTTTCTCTCTTTCCCCCTCCCTCGCACTCTTTTTAAATGCTGGTCACAAGTCCAACTCACTACATTTATTTCAAGACCCACTGAGTTGCTACCTCCAATGTGAGAGCACTACTGGAGGTAAAGAGAGACTCAGAGGAAGAAATGGATGATTTTGGAATAAGGGGCATATTCTGGAGCCTAGGCTGCAGTGGTCAACTGAAGAGAGGTGAATGCTAGACAGGCCAAGGAGAAAAAAGTGGGCAGGTTGTATGTGCCCACCCTGTCCCGCATGCAAGCAAAATTGTCAGCAGTAAGGATTTACAGCCAAAGAACTGAGTGAAAGCTCAGAGATGAAAAATAATTGCTTAAGAGAGAAGCAGTCTAAGAATCTTGAATCAGTAATGTTGGACAATTAAAATGTAACCTCACGGTACCATGAATGTGTTTATAGTTTGGAAAAATCATTGAGCTATACACTGCCAATATATGTACTTTTCTGTGTGTATGACATATACTTTCAATAAAAATCAATAAACTCAAAATGCAGTACTCTGATGCTCAATACTGAGATGGTAGAACTCATCATTTTTCCAGTAGGTCTTCTTTGTGCACTGGGAGAAGAGTTTAGCATAGCCTTAAGAATATGAAATAAATGAAGTAAAATATGTGATTTTCTCTAGAGAAAAGGCAATTTTGGGTGTGCTTCCATAATATACAGAACCACAATTTAATTTTTCACATTTATAGATGTTAAGAAGCTATCCATGTGAAGTAAATCAGAATTTTGGTAGCTACAATTTTCAACACTATTGAGAAAGATGCTACTGGAGAGGATTTGAATCATTACCTTTTCATAAGGTACCCCCTTAACATTTAACAAACTGGGCTCCTGTCTCTGCCTCTGCCTACACTCAGTATGAGTTAATGAATCCATGGGCCTTCCATGCTGCTTCTCCTAGATAACACCTTGTCCTTCGAGACTCAGCTCATAAGTCCCCTCCTCCTTGAGATTTTCTGTGTCCTCATCCCCTCATGCATACACAGCACATGGGATGTTTCTCTATCATAGGTCTTATCTCTCTACATTATAATTCAGACATCAGAAAACAACAATACATGGGTCGGTGGCTGCTTTTGTAAATAAAAGCTGCATGGGAACACAGCCATGCTCATCTGTTCATGGACTGTCTATGGCTGCTTTCATGCTACAGAGTCGAGTAATTGCAACAGAAACCATACTGCCCACAAAGCCTAAAATATTTACTATCTGGCCCTTTACAGAAAAAAATTGCCAACCCTTGCTGTCATTGATTGTCAATTTATTCATTTTCCATTGGCTGTGAATTCTTGAAGGCAGGGGCTATATCTTAGATCTCTGAACTGCTAAAAATCAATATTAATACACCCACTCTTCCTTCTACTCTGGACATAAAACTCAACCTAGCAAAAACTAGGATCTCAAAAACCAGCTATTTAATTAAAATACATTAAGTTGTGCATGCATGTATGTTACTCATGCACGACAGAGCTTTCAGGTTATTAGGGCTGTTTCACTCAGGGCACTGGTTGGTAATTCACCAGCTGAGACATGTTCCATGTCACACTCCCTGCTGCAAAGCACACAAACCAGTGATGTTATCATTGGACATCACACATCAGACATATATTTCTCACACCACTAACAGAGTGTTCAGATCATCATTATGAACTTGATGCTTTCCCTAGACAGTCATACAGGAGTCTTTCCAGTAAGTTCTATCAGTATGGTAGGTGGCCTTCCCGTCACAGACACATATGTTAAATTAAATGAAACAGAATCAGTTTACCCCTTGAAGAGATTCTTTGGAGCTCTTCCTTCAGATAAATACATACTTCTATAAAGGAATCAAACCTTCAGGTAATCTGACTTTGTTTTGAGGTGATCTTCCAGCTTTGATTTTTATGTTTTTGGCTTTTGTTGATTGTTTTTAATTTCTTAACTTCTACTCAAAGCTTATAACCTTTATAGCTCTCTATCATATACTTTTTTTTTTCTGGCAAAGACCAACAGTTCTTTACACTTGACACGTGTTTTCAGTAATAATTATGAAAACTTCTACTTAATTATGATATATTCTGTTTCTCACATAAAAAAGAAAACTTGATCATAGTCAAATGCACAAAGCTGACATTTTGAAGAAATGTTAACAAATCTTTGATCAAAATATTACTGTGTTTCTGAAAGAAAAAAATCTATTATAAGTTAGGAAACTAGATTTCTTTAGCAGATAAACAGTGCGTTGGTGATGTTAAATTCCTGACAGTGTACACCATGTAGCAGAGTCTCATTAAGAGTGTAGCTTCAGAATAAGACTGCCTGTGTTCAAACTCTGGTCCTGACACACTGGCTGAGTACCTTGGACAAGTTATTCAACCTCTTTGTGGCTCAATTTCCTCATGGACAAAATGGTGCCTGCCTCAGAAGGTTGTTGTGATGATTAGAGAACATATGTGAAGAGTTTCACGTAATACCTGGTATATGGTAAGTGCTCACCAAATGTTCAAGAACATAGTTATATATTAAATAGAATTAACCTGGTAGATCCATTTTCAAACCTCTTACGTTAAATATTTGACCTGACTATCTGGTCAGATACAATACTGCGCAATAAAACAATGCTGGGAGAAAGGGAGAGGAGGGAGCAGGGAAAAAGCAGAGACCAGACATTTTAGCAGACAAAATAAGTAGAAGAGATAGGCCTTACTAGTCCACGATCGTTCATGTTTCAGAATCCTGAGAATAAAGTATAACAAGAGTTTTAAAGAGCTCTGCTTTTATTAATGAATGACAGGACAAGTGTTAAAAATAACAGCAGATTTAACCCTCTCCTTTTACTTAGATGTAGAGCAAAAAATGAGAGAGAAAGACGTAAGATTCTTCTCTAAAGAATCTGATACATGGCATTCTCAGACAAATTAGTAGGATAATCTATATTGAATCATTCTTGATGACAGTTTTGATGATTACCCCAACAGATATGAATATATCACATTTATATTTAGGTCTTTGACCCAATAGCCTGCCTTCCTAAACATACCAATTCTCATGTTCCAGAGAATTATGGTGCTTTCAAATTTTAGTTCCATGGTAAACAAGGACTGTAGTACTCAATAAACTATGTTCTTAAAACTTGTTTCTATAGAAAGACAGTTTTCTCATATGAATGCTGATAATCATCTAATTCCAGTGATTTTAGAACTATAATTAAGGAGAGTATGTGAGAGGTTCCCTTTTACATGAATTAGTATTTAATAACGCTCATTAAAGTGTCAGGGCACTCACCATGGTATACTGAGCTCTAAAAAAAAAATCTGTTAATTATCATAATTATAAAGTCCATAGAAGAACTAAAACATAGGCTGTAACATGTAAACAAACTCCTTTCTTGAAGTTTAGAGAAAAGTTGGTATGATTTACAATAAAGAAAGAGAGGGAAAGGGTGAGGGGAGAAAAAGATAACATAGCAGAAACTAAAGGGAAGTGTCTAAGCTCACTGGTAGGAAGAGAGATGTGGAAAATCTAGAGACAGCTTAGTTTAAAGCTAATATCACGGCTGAGCTACCTCAAAAAATTTTTAATAAAGTGGGTATTAACACTTTACTTTATAAAAAGAATAATGGGACTTCTGGTGCTGGCCAAGATGGAGTAAACCCACTATAGCCTCAATCACACACTAATTACAACAAGAACTCTGGAGGAAACACACAAAGAACCACCACCTGAGCATACAAAGAGTAAACAATAGCAAAAGGAGAGAGGGCAGCAAAAACTTCAAAAGAAAGCCTGTCCTTCTGGCCAGAAGACCAGGAAGAGGGCTGCTGAGAGGTGTTGGTACAGAAGGAAGCTTCCTCTTTTTTCTTTTTCTTTCCTGCTCTTTTTTCTTTCCCAGCCCTGCCTTGAAGGCAGTCTCAGTTGCAGAACAACACAGGCAGTTAAAATCCCAAGAGAAACTCCATCTTTCTGGCCAGAGTAACTGGAAAATGGGCCCCAGTGGTCTGAAAAGTATGAGGGGAAATGAGGATATTCTGTTCTTTTCTCCTGTCACTTTGCCCTCAAGGCAGCCCAAGTTACACAGAACTATGCAGTGACAGCACAGGCAGATAAAACTCCTAGAGAAACTCCACCTTTCTGGCCAGTGGACCAGGTAAAGGGTCCCCTGGAAGCCAGAGAGTGTGAGAGGAATACTGGAGAGGAAAGAGCCAAGTGGGGTTCCCCTAATCTTGTGTATCAATGGCACAAGTCCCAGATTCATCCCTGAACTCTACAGGGACAGGACATACCCAAAGCAGCATTGCAGAGGCTTTGAAAACTAAACTAAAATTGGAACCATCACCCAAAAAAGGCAACACAGAATTGTCAGTCTGAACCCAACCTGGTTAACTGCCTGCTAAAACAAAACAAATAAACATTCTCCAGAGGATTTTGAGAGGACCCAAAGTCCCAAATTATAACACTAAAAATACCCAATAAACAATTCAAAATTACTTGCCACACAAAGAAACAGGAAAACCTGACCAACTATCAAGAGAAAAGACAATCAACCCAAACCCAAGAAAACTCAGATACTGGAATACTCAAAAGACTTTCAAGCAGCTATTATAACTATGTTCTCTGGAGTAAAGGTAAATACACTTGAAATGAATGGATGTCATCTGAAGAAGCAGAAACTATAAAAAGGAACCAAGTGGAAATTTTAGAACTGAAAAATATAATATCTGAAACAGTACGTTCACTGGATGGGCTCAATAGCAGAATAAAGATGACAGAGGAAAGAAACAATGAACTTAGTTACAATGGCAGAGTTGAACAGTACCAACAGAGATCACATGGCTCACAAAGTCTAAAATATTTAGTATCTGACTCTTTACGGAAAATGTTTGCTGACCCCTGGTCTAAACATACCAATTAGAAGACAGATCAGATTTTAAAAACATGATCTAATCGTAGGCTGTTTACAAGAAATCCATATTAAATGTAACAAATGACATATGTAGGTTAAAAGTAAATGGATGGAAAAAGATATACCATGTAAACACTGATCAAAAGAAAACTGGTGTGGCTATGTGAATATGAGATAAAGAAGACTTGGGAACAAGGAACGTTACCAGGGATAAAGAGAGACATTATACAATGATGAAAAGGATCTGTTCATCAACACGACACAGCAATCCTAAATGTGTAGGCAACTAGCCAAAGAGCTTCAATATGCATAAAGCAAAAGAGAAATCAATGAAATAGAAAGGAGAAAAATCAATAGAAAAAAAAGTCAATGAAATCAAACATGGTTCTTTGAAAAAAATAAAAAGGCATTGCTACAAACATTAAACGGATAATAAAAGTTTACTACGAACAAACTTATGCCCTATCAGGCTTTCAGTGGATTTCTCAGCAGAAACCTTACAGGCTAGGAGAGAGTGGAATGATACATTCAAAATTCTCAAAGATAAAAACTTTCAGCGAAGAATACTCTATCCAGTGACAATATCCTTCAGATACGATGGAGAAATAAAAACTTTCCCAGATAAACAAAAGCTGAGGGAGTTCATCACCACAAGATTCCCCAGCCCTCACACGAAGTGATTAAGATGGTTTTCATACCTGAAAAAAAAAGAGAAAGGGTTTACACCACCTTGATCAAGGAGATAAATAGGCAGACAAAATCAGAAAATTGCAGCTCTCTATCAGAATAGGTGAGCAAACAATTATAACATTAAAGATAAAGGGAAGGAAAATATAAAAAATAAATATAATCTCATCATTTTAACCACAAATTCACAACACAAGATGAAATAAGTTGTGATAACAACAACGTAGAAGGGGAAGAGGAAAGGGAGGGAAACTGTTTAGGCTAAGGAGATAAGAGGCTATCAGAAAATGGACTATCTCCTCTGCGAGATTTTTTATATAAACCTCATGGTAACCACCAAACAAATAATCAGAACAGATACACAAATGATAAATAAAGAGAAAACTGAGAAAACCATCACAGAGAACTACCAAACTGAATTGGTAGTCCAAAATACATGGGACGAGAAACAAAGGGAAATACAGAACAACCAAAAATTGAGTCATAAAACAGCAGCATTAAGCCCTCATATATCAATGATCACTCTAAATGTAAATGGATTGGATTCTCCAACCAAAAGACATAGAGCAGCAGGATGGATTAAAAAACAAGACCCAACAATACGCTGCCTCCAGGAAACACATCTCAGCTCTAAAGACAAACACAGGCTCAGAGTTAAGTGATGGAAGATGATACTCCAAGCTAATAGCAAAGAAGAGAAAACAGGTGTTGCTATACTTATATCAGGCAAAGCAGATTTCAAGATAGAACAGGCAATCAGAGACAAAGAGAGGCAGTATATAATGATAAAAGGGACACTCCACCAAGAAGACATAACACTTATAAACATATATGCACCCAACACAGGAGCACCAAAGTACATAAAGCACCTATTAACAAACCTAAAAGGAGATATGAGCAACAACACAATAACAGTAGTGGATCTTAACATTCCAGTTAAGTCAATGGATAGATCAACCAGACAGAAAGTCAACAAGGAAATAGTGGATTTAAATGAAAACCTAGACCAGGTGAACTTAATAGATATATACAGAAACACTCCATCCAAAAAGAGCATAATACACATTCTTCTCAAGTGCACGTGGAACATTCTGAAGGATAGAGCATAGGATGGGAAACAAGGCAAGCCTCAATAAGTTTAAGAAGATTGAAATCCTATCAAGCATCTTTTCCGATCATAATGCTATGAAACTAGAAATCAACTACAAGAAAACAGCTGGGAAAGTGACAAATATAGGAGACTAAACAACATGCTACTGAACAAGCAATGGATCATAGAAGAAATTAAAGGAGAAATCAAAAAATATCTGGAGACAAATGAAAATGAAAATACATCATACCAACTCATATGGGATGCAGTAAAGCAGTCCTAAGAGGGAAATTCATAGCAATACAGGCCCACTTTAAAAAACAAGAAAAATCTCAAATAAGCAATCTTAAACTACACCTAACAGAATTAGAAAAAGAACAAAGCCCAAAGACAGCAGAAGGAGGGAAATAATAAAAATTAGAGCAGAAAAAAATGAAATTGAAACAAAGAAAAAAAAACAGTAGAAAGGGTCAATGAAACTAAGAGTTGGTTCTCTGAGAATATAAACAAACTTGACAAATCCTTAGCCAGACTAAGAAAAAGAGAGAGAAGACTCAAATAAGTAAAATTAGAAATGAAAGAGGAGAACTTACAACAGATACCACAGAAACATAAAGGATTATAAGAGAATACAGTGAAAAACTATATGCCAACAAATTGGACAATCTAGAAGAAATGGATAAATTCTTAGACCCATACAACCTCATAAAACTGAATCAAGAAGAAATAGAGAATCTGAATAGACCAATCACAAGTAAAGAGATTGAAACAGTAATCAAAAACTTCCCCAAAAATAAAAGTCCAGGACCAGATGGCTTCTCTGGAGAATTCTACCAAACATTTAAAGAAGTTATTTTAATATCTACCCTTCTCAAACTATTCCAAAAAACTGAGGAAGGCAGAACACTTCCTAACACATTCTATGAGGTCAACATCATCCTGATCCCAAAGCCAGACAAGGACAACACAAGGAAAATTACAGGCCAATACCACAGAAGAACATAGATGCAAAAATCCTCAAGAAAATATTGGCAAACCAAACACAGCAATACACTAAAAAGATCACACATCATGATCAATGGGATTTATACCAGGGACACAGGGATGGTTCAACACCAGCAAATCAATCAATGTGATACACCACATTAACAAAAGGATGAATAAAAACCACATGATTATCTCAATAGATGCAGAGAAAGCATTTGACAGGATCCAACACCCATTTATGATAAAAACTCTTAATAAAATGGGTAAAGAAGGAAAGTACCTCAACATAATAAAGGCCATATATGACAAACCCACAGCCAACATCATACTCAATGAGGGAAAACTGAAAGCCATCCCTCTGAGAACAGGAACAAGACAAGGGTGTTCACTCTCGTCACTCTTATTCAACATAGTACTGGAGGTTTTGGCCAGAGCATTAGGCAAGAAAAAGAAATAAAAGGAATCCAAATAGGCAATCAAGAAGTGAAACTCTCGCTGTTTGCAGACAACATGATCTTATATATAGAAAACCCTAAAGAACCCATCGGAAAACTATTAGAAATAATCAACAAATACGGCAAAGTGGCAGGGTACGAAATCAACTAACAAAAGTCCACTGCATTTCTATGCTCTAATAATGAACTAAAAGAAAGAGAACTCAAGAATACAATCCCATTTACAACCACAACAAAAAGAATATAATATCTAGGAATAAATTTAACCAAGGAAGTGACAGACCTATACAATGAAAACTATAAGACATTATTGAAAGAAATGGATGATGACCTAAAGAAATGGAAAGATATTCCACGCACATAGATCAGGAGAATAAATATAGTTAAAATGTCCATATTACATAAAGCAATCTACAGATTCAGTGCAATCCTAATCAGAATCCCAATGACATTCTTCACAGAAATAGAACAAAAATGCTAAAATTCATAATGGGGAAATGAAAGACCCTGAATAGCTAAAACAATCCTGAGAAAAAAGAATAAAGCTGGAGGCATCACAATCCCTGACTTCAAAATATATTACAAAGCTATAGTAATCAAAACAGTATGGTACCGGTACAAAAACAGACACAGAGATCAATGGAACAGAACTGAAAGCCCAGAAATAAGACCACACATCTATGGACAGCTAATCTTTGACAAAGGAGCTAAGAACATACAATGGAGAAAGGAAAGTCTCTTCAATAAACAGTGTTTGGGAAACTGGACAGCCACATGCAACAGAATGAAAGTACACCATTATCTTTCGCCATACACAAAAGTTAACTCAAAATGGACCAAAGAGTTGAAGGTAAGACCTGAAACCATAACACTCCTAGAAGAAAATATAGGCAATACACTCTTTGACATCAGTCTTAGAAGGATCTTTTAAAATATCATGTCTACTTAGATGAGGAAAATAAAAGAAAAAATAAACAAGTGGGAGTTCATCAGACTAAAGAGCTTCCAAAAGGCAAAGAAAACCAGGACAAAATGAAAAGACAACCAACCAACCGGGAGAAAATATTTGTAAAATCATACATCCGACAAGGGGTTAATTTCCAAAATATATAAAGAACTCAAGTCAACAACAAAAAAACAAACTATATGATAAAAAAACGGGCAGACGATATGAGTAGACATTTTTCTAAAGAAGATATGCAGATGGCCAATAGGCACATGAAAAGATGCTCAACATCACTAATCATCAGGGAAATGCAAATCGAAACTATCCTGAGATATCACTGTACATCTGTTAGAATGGCTATAATCACCAAGACAAAAACTAAATGTTGGAGAGGATGTGGAGAAAAGGGAACCCTCATACACTGCTGGTGGAAATGCAAACTGGTGCAGCCACTGTGGAAAACAGTATGGAGATTTCCCAAAAAATTAAAAATAGAAACACCATATGACCCAGCTATCCCACTACTGGGTATTTATCCAAAGAACCTGAAATCAACAATTCAAAGAGACTTATACACTGCTTTGTTTATTGCAGCATTATTCACAATAGCCAAGACGTGGAAGCAACCCAAGTGCCCATCGACTGGTGAATGGATAAAGAAGATGTGGTATATACATAAAATGGAATACTACTCAGCCATAAACAAGGACAAAATCATCCCATTTGCAATAACATGGATGGACTTTGAGGGCATTATGTTAAGCAAAATAAGCGAGACAGAAAAAGACAAATATCATATGATTTCACTCATATGTGGAAGACAATACATGGATAAAGAGAACAGTTCAGTGGTTACCAGAAGGGAAGGGGGTTGAGTGGTGGGCATAGGGGTAAAGGGGCACATATATATGGTGATTGACAAATAATGATGTACAACTGTAATTTCACAATGTTATAAACTATTATGATCTCAATAAAAAAAAAAAAAAGGCAGACGTGAAATAGAGAATAAAAGCCCAGTGATGGTAAACATGAAGTTACAAAACTTAAATTACCTTAATACCCGGAGTTAGAAAACTTCTAATACAGGATAAAGAAGTGCACTTAAAATTATTTGACTTAAGATACTTGAAAGCTGCGAGAATCCATCTCAAAAACATGAACAGTATTGTACTATCTGGAATTTTATGTTTTACTTCATGTTACTTTATGTAAAAGAAACTTTTAGAAATTACAATTTAATAAAATGTGAAAAAAAATTAAAAACTACTCTGTGAAAGACACTGTTAAGAGAATAAAAAGACAAGCCACAGACTAGACGAAAATATTTGCAGGTCACATATCTGATAAAGGACTTGTATCCAGAATATATAAAGAACTCTCCAAACTCAATAATAAGAAAACTCAATTTAAAAAATGGTAGGGGCTGGTCCCGTGGCCGAGTGGTTAAGTTTTCGTGCTCTACTTCGGCGGCCCAGGGTTTTGCTGGTTCGGATCCTGTGTGCGGATATGGCACCGCTCATTAGGCCATGCTGAAGCAGCGTCCCACGTATCACAACTAGAAGGACCCACAACTAAAAACATACAACTATGTACCGAGGGGTTTGGGGACAAAAAGCAGGGAAAAAAAAAGAAAGAAGATTGGCAACAGTTGTTAGCTCAGGTGCCAATCTTTAAAAAAAAAAAGGGGGGTAAAATATCTGGTTTCACCAAACAACATACAACAATGGCAGTCAAATGCAGGAAAAGATGTTCAACATCATTAGCCATTAGGAAACTGCAAATTAAAATCACACTGAGATACCACTACTCACCTATTAGAATGACTGAAATAAAAAACTAGCAAAACAGACAACACCAAGTGCTGTCTCAAGGAAGAGAAATCAACTAGAATTCTCATATATTACTGATGGGAATGCAAAATGGTACAGCCAGTATGCAAACAAGTTTGGCAATCTCTTATGAAGTGAAACACACACTTACCTATATGACCCAGCAATTCTACTTACAGGTATGCAAAAGAAATAAAAACTCATGTTCACACAAAAACCTGTACACAAATGTTTATAGTAACTTTATTCATAACCACCAAAACTGGAAACAACCCATACGTCTTTTTAACTAGTGAAGGAATAAAGAAACTGTGGTTCATCCAAACAAGGGAAGACTACTCAGAGCTATAAAGGTACAAACCATTGACACACAGAACCATATGATTACTCTCAAATGCATCATGCTAAGCGAAGAAGCCAGACCCAAAGGCTACAAGATTACATTTACATGACATTCAGAAAAGGCAAAACTATGGGGACAGAGAAGAGACGAGTGGTTGACAAAGGCTGGAGTGGAGGAAACGTCTGACTACAAAGGGGCAGCATGAGGGAACGTTTTTGGTGTGATGGAACTGTTCCGTATTTGAATTGCAGTGCTGATAACATGACTATGCATTTGTCAAAACCTGCAGATGTGTATACCAAAAAGAGTTAGTGTAAGATATATACATGAAAATAATAAAAAATTTAAATAATGGCTTAGAACTGGAGACTAATCTATGATGAAAGGTTAAAGAGACTGTAACGCTTATTTTTAGAAAAGCAGGTTGTTGTTTTTTTTCTGCTTTATCTCCCCAAACCCCCCCTGTACACAGTTGTATATCTTAGTTGCATGTCCTTCTAGTTGTGGGATGTGGGACGCCATCTCAACGTGGCCTGATGAGCCGTGCTATGTCCGCACCCAGGATCTGAACCCTGGGCCGCCGCAGCAGAGCGCGCGAACTTAACCACTCAGCCACGGAGCCGGCCCCGAAAAGCAAGCTTATAAAGCACACTGTATCTGTTTTCAAATGAGTCTGCAAAATTATTTTGGGCCAAAACCAAGAAAACTGAAAATAAAGGAACGCAATCCAACATACAGTAGCTAAATTTAACCTTAAAATTATACCTGAGATATATGTGAATTATATCTCAGTAAAACTTATTAAAAGAAAAAACAAAACAATACTTGAAGCACTTCTTCCTTCTACCTCAGTGTTTCTCAAACTTGTCTGATAAGCATCGTTTGACAACTTGTTGAAAATAGATACTCCCAGGCCTCTTCCCCGAGACTCTGATTCCAGTAGTCTAGGTTGGGAGCCAGGAAATTATACTTTTAAAATGCACCCCGCCCTCAAGGAACTTTTATTATCAGACAAGTTTAGAAAACAATTGCTACCCATAGTTCTTTCTTAGCTACAATGCCAAGAAAACAATTTTAATTGTCTATTTAGTCTCGGTGTGAATGTTTTCTAGTATACCAGGATAGTGATCTCTACAGTGGAATAATCACACCCAGAAAAATTCAGGACAATCCACCGAGATCTGAAAGAAAATACTAACCTATATACGTTTACGTTAAATCTCATAATTCAAAAGTTTCTATTTTAGGAGTGTGTTTTATAATATACACAGTAAACCAGTACAATAGTGCATGTATGTCTTTTTTCCCCCAACAGGATGTGTGATCAAAAAAGAGTGGAAACTACTGCTTTAAAGGATCCTGATTTATTATTTTTTCCCATTAAAGCTGATCAATCCTCAGCCTCTGTCCTATTTTGCAATGAGACCCTGACAATCCTCAAATATAACATCTGCCACCACTCTCTGCCTACCAAACTCCATTATGCTCATATTCACACCCAAGCACAGGCGCATCATCACTCTGGATAAAGGACACAGTTCCTTTCCCCTACTGAGATCTGAAAATCTATTTACAGCCATGTGTCGCTTGACGAGGACAAGTCCCGAGAAATGCATCATTAGGCAATTTCGTCATTGTGTGTACACCACAGAGGGTACTTACATAAACCTAGACGGTATAGCCTACTACACACCTAGGCTGTATGGTACTAATCCTATAGGACCACCTCTATACGCAGTCCTTCGCTAACAGAAATGTTCTTATGCAGCACGTGACTGTATTACATTGTAGCTAGTAAGAAATTTGGAAAGTGCCTACCTCTTTATACTATTCTTAAAGTCCAGTAGACTCTTGGCATTTGAAGATTCAGCTCACCAATTTAAGAGCTGCGGTTTCAATCCTTCACAGGTATCTGTGAAGTTTCATGAGAAGGAATAATCTGATTTTGCTGAGTCACAAATTTGAATCAAGTATGCTTTTAAGCTGGTGTGAAGGATCAAATTATTTCACAGGTGAGTGAACCAAGCTGATAGCCCAGCATCTACCCTCACACAGCTACACTGTTCTCCACTTGTTTTTATTAGGGTCAGGAGAGGCCTCTTTAATTTTTTAGTTATCCTTTACTGTAGGGGTCCTCACAAAGTTTACTATAAAGAATCCATATGTATCTATCTATTTTTTCAATTAAACAATACTAAAAACATAATCACTATAGTGTAGGATCTGGGCAGTTTTTGAGTGGGCAACAAAAAAGGACTATCATACATAGAAAGACTGGAATTCATGCATTATTGCAAATAAATCTTAAGTTGTATTCATGACTTGGGGCATTCAATTCACAAACTGCTAAGGATGTGTTCAATGTCAAAGATGCCAAGAGATATGTTTTAAGAACTTTTCTCTGGGTAGAATTCTATGGCAAACATAAGCCGTGTTCAGAAAAAACACCACCAAGTTTGTCCTTTCAACCCTCCATGTCAATAACATATCTCAAAGAAGGCCCTTCTCTCTCTCACCCTCGAGAATATCTTCATAAAGTGCATGTACTCCTTCCGGCACGATGACAGCCAGTGCAGTTCCACAGAGAAGGCCGGCACCCAAAACAGTCACCAGCTTTAGTCGCTCCTGGAATGAAAACATAAGAAGCTGTTGAGAAAACTGATGAATGAATGGGAAAAAGTTTCTGAAGTATCTGTAATCAAGATTGTGAGCTGCATCATTTGTGAAACCAAAATCTACAATGGCCAGTGAAGTTGAAAAAGGGTCAGCTTCATGAATAATTAATGCCAATTAAAAAGAGGAGATGCCATTTTTAAATTTACCAGATTGGCAATGATGTGGGAAAACTTGTCTCCTATGCATGATAGGGAAGAAATGAGCACACTTGTCTAACACTGGAAGGAATGTGAGTTGTTGCAACCTATCGGGACCACAATTTGGCAATTCAGATTTAAAGCCTCAAAAATGTGAATTCTTTGATCCAGCAATTTCACTTGTAGAAATTCATCCTAAGAAAAAAAGAAAGAACTATGCAAAGATGACCACTGCATTTATTAAGAGTGCAAACCTGAAAATAACCTAAAGGTCCAAGAAAGGGGATTGGCTAAATAACTTATAATCCTTCATCACAGTACCACAACTCTCAGCCATTAAAAATTATGATATAGGTCTATTCATGGATTTAGAAAGCCATGATGTATTGCTATGAGGAAAAAGCTGGTGGTAAACAATATATATTGATAGTCTCATATTTGTAATAAAAACTATACACATAAGTAGAAGTATAAATTAAACATTATCAAATTTTGTACTTTATAAATTATAAACATAATTTGTAATATGTAATTTATAACAATTTATAAAACACTTAAAACTGATCTACAATGAACATGTATTACTTATACAATTTGAAAAAAGCAACATGTTGAGTTCACTAGTAAAATGTTCTACGAGGTTCTTTTAAGCCACTTTATTGAGGCAGGTTGACATCCAAAAAGCTGAAGATAGTTAATGTATACAACTTGATGTGTTTGGAGATAAGTATACATCTGTGAAACCATCATCACAATCGGTGCCATAAATGATCTGTAGTTTTAATCTAACTTCATCTCAATTACTTATTTTTACCCAGACTTCTTTGAGAGATTGCCTCCTGACATATAAGATATAAAAGATTATGTTTGAAAATGTCTTGAAGCAGTGGTGTACTCTATCTATATGGCTTCCTGGAGTCTTAGCAGTATGAAAAATGATCTTAAAAACTACAAGGGGGTAATTATGTATGTTGCTTATCAAAAAGTTTCAATAATTTAATGGTGTATCATGTACTTCAGTTTTCTGTTTTACTTTCTTTTATGAGGTTAGCAAAAATAATAGTGGCTATATTACCTCTGATATACTACTGAAAGTATGACTGTGAGGCTGGAGGGATATATATATATATATATACTGTCTCTATAGGAAATGGGTTCTTAGCTGAAAGGCTGGTTGAAACTTTACCCTTTCCTTGTTTGGGAGGAAGGAAGCGATCTCTGCCTCAGTGTCTCTCTAGTGCAAACAGGGAACTACAGCGGCAACATCAGCACCTCATACTTGCTGTATATCAAGAGGGGGGTTCCCCTCACCCCTAGCACACAGGTCAGGTCAGCCTTCAGACGTTCAGGATGGCCATTATTAGCTACTCACAAACTGAGTATTCTGAAAGCAGCCAGTGGTTGGGGAACTGGCTCGGGAGACAGAACTGACTCCATGTCCAAACTGGTTAACAACTCAGTACCTCAACTTTTCTTCTGTAAAATAAAACTATTGCTATATATCTTGTGAGTATAAATAGGAGGTAATAGGAGAAAGTGATTGAAGCACTTCAGAAAAATGACACCAAACAACTGACGTTACTATTTTAATATTTAATACTGAGCTATTCTAAGAGTCTTTGTCTTTTCCAAGTTACTAAGCTCACTAAAGCACTGCTAATCACAGCACTCATTTGAGACAAACTGTCAGAGCACGGAGAACACAAAGGGAAACTGCTCTACTCTGTGTAAGGTGACACGGTAATTAATTATCTTTTCATCATTCTCTCTAGCCAATTCATAAAAGTCACCTTTGATTTTTTAAAATAATTCATAAATGTTAAGTTTTTCTCCTGAAGAAGGACAAAAATAACAGTAAAACTGAACTAGAGTGGGCACACCATTCATTTTAGGGATTTGGTTTCAAAACTCCATAATTCAAACTACTGAATAAATTGCTAGGGAAGAAAATTGTCCTGTCAGCATTTTGACTATGTTCTACTCTGGGAAATGGAAATGAAAGATGCCCCTGCTTTGCTAATTAGGGGAAGATTAGAAGTGATGAAGGGATATACCTCAAGGAGAAAGAGCTGATTGCCCTCAAGAATTATATGGGTGGTAGCTCACATCATACACAAAAATTAATTCCTGATGGATTATACACCTAAATATAAAACCTAAAACTCAAAAGCTTCTAGAAGAAAATGTAGTATATCTTTGCAAGGCTGGGGTTGGCAAAATTTCCCAGTGAGGACACAAAAACACAAACCATAAGAGAAAAAAACTTCAACATGAGAATTTAAAACGTTTGCTGATCCATTAAGAAAATGAATAGACGTGCTGCAAACTGGAAGAAAATATCTACAATACATGTATCTGTGGAGGATGCTGTGGCAACACTGTCCACATCAGCCCCCTTCAGGTCAGGGACACCTGTTCCCCCAGCAGCTGGGAGTGTTGCCTTCTGATGACTCACAGCTGAGTCCCTCTGAGGACTAGACCGTGGGCCAAAGGGAAATGACTAACCTAAGGTTATATTCGCTCTCCCAGGGCAGTCCACACCCAATGACTAATCCACTAGGTTGTGTGAATGGAGGTACAAAGCCCAATCCTCTTGCCTCAATTCAAGATATCTCTGAAGGGCAATCCAGTTTCAGAGCCTGCTGTGGGGTAAGCTGAGGCCTCTATTGCAACTGAATTACAGTTCAACTTCTCCATCTGCTTAATCCTGCTCATTCTTTCACAGCGTTATTCCCAAGAGCACTCTTCAATAAACCTTCTGCATGCAAACCTCCTTCTCAGAGTCTTTTTTCTGGGGAACCCAACCTAAGACACTGACAAAGGGCCTGTATTTGAAATATAAAAGAACTTCTACAACTCAAAGAGAGACACACACATACACACACACACAAAAAAAAAATAAAAAATGGATAAAACATTAAACAGATACTTCACAAAAGATATATGAATGGCCAATAATCCATGAATAGGTGTTCAACATCATTTAATCAAAAGGAAAATGCAAATTAAAACTATGATGAGATACCTCATCACACCCACTAGAATAGCTCAAATTAAAAAGATTGACAACACTAAGTGATGGCAAGGATATAGAGCAACTGAAACTCTCATGCATTCCTGGTGGGAGCATAAAATGGTACAACCACATTGGAAAACTGGCAGTCAATCATAAACTTAAACCAGAGATTCCACTTTTGGGTATTTACCAAGAGAAATGAAAATGTATGTCCACAAAAAAACTTGCACAAGAATGTTCACAGAAGCTTTATGAATAATAGCCACCATCTGGATCAGATGTCCATCAACAAGAGAATGGATAAACAAATTGTCGTATACTTATACAATGGAATACTACTCAGTAACAAAAAAGAATAAACTACTGCTACATTCCGCAACACGAATGAATTTCAAAAACATTATCCTGGTGTTTGAATGAAAGAACCCTCACACAAAAAGAGTACGTAGTGTATGAATCCATTTATGTAAGTTTAAAAGCAGGCCAAACTAATCTCTGGCAATAGAAATCAGAAGAGTGGCTGTCTCTGGCAGGAGGAGTCAGCGGGGGGATGCAGTGGCAGGGGTGATTAACTGGAAAATGGTATCAGGTTATTTTTTAGGATGATGGAAATGTTCTAAATCTAGATTGGGATGTCAGTTACATTTGTATACATTTGTCAAAATTCATCAAACTGTATTAAGATCTGTACTTTTACTCTTTAAAATTACATATTTATAAAAAAGTTACCTAGGCAGTAATTTACTCAGCCAGGTCCTTTGAAAAGATTCATTTTAGAACTATTCAATTTTAACAAAGCTTTTTCATGGCAGCCCTTTGAAACCAAGGTCAGAGGTCTATGTAAAATACTAAAAGGCATTTCTAAAATTTTTCTTAAATTATCTCTTCTATCATTCAGATATTCCTTAAAAATCAATCATCACAATTTTATGTCAATAATTGCATGGAGAAACCAGTGGTGTTCACAATTCTGGATCAATCAACAAATTCACTAGGCATTTACCAAGTGCTTTATAATATTCTACACTGGAGTCACATGAGGCACTACACTGAGACAAGTTTTAAAGGCAGGAGCAGAGGTGAGTTTTTGAGGCTGGTATACCACAAAATTAAGACAAAGGTGAAGTAGCAGCATTTAAGATAACCGAGGGATGCAGACCATCCACAATAACTTAGACATCTATGGGTACTTCAATCAAAAACTTCAAATCCATAAAGAAAGTAAAAAATAATTCTCCTACGCTGCCTTTTAAAATTTAATTAATTGTTAAAAATCTAATATTTTTAGACAGTCCTGCTTCCAAATGAAATTAACTATAATTCCATTCACTTACTTACATGGACCAATGAATATTATCTATTGCAATAAATTTTACAAGAATTTCCCAAAGGCTCTAGCAAGCTAGGAAACAGCTGACTCTCCATGTGCAGCTAATGCCATTGCAAAGAGATCATGGTAAGTCTTTAAAGTATAGTCAGGAAATTCCATCTCTTTGTTAATCATGTATGAACAATTAAATGCTCTTAGCTGAAACAAGAATAGGAGCTTGGTCCAAATTTTTAGAAAGACACAGTAAAAATTTTTATTGATCTTTAGACACATACTGTAACAAGGATACTAGCTACCAAGGTTATCAACAGAGAATCCAAGTGTAAGAACTGCAAGGGGCTCGCCCAGTGGTGCAGTGGTTAAGTTAATGCACTCCTCTTTGGCAGCCCAGGGTTCACAGGTTCAGATCCCAGGCATGGACCTACACACTGCTTATCAAGCCATGCTCTGGCAGCATCCCACACACAAAATAGAAGAAGACTGGCAGAGACGTTAGCTCAGGGCCAATCTTCCTAAAAAAAAAACTGGAAGAAAATGTAAAAAATGATCCTCTCTCAATATAGATGGAGAATCAAAGGCCAAAGATGAGAAATGATTTGCCCAAGATCACACGGCTAGGCTAGTTAGTGGCAGAAGCATGATTAAACCTGACATTGCAGTCTGCTACCCTGCACATTCCAAGACAATGTCCATCACATGACACAATACATACAATCCATCATATAAAATTTACTTCTGAAAAAAAGATAACTGTCATACATCCTCTTTAAATAGTGTGAGTCAACAGAATTCCTCAGCAACATCAAGAGGAAAACCAAAATTTACGATTAGTTATAATTGTTCTCTATTGATAATTTCTAAAGGTCAGATGGCAAAATAAGAGAAATGACAATGTAATGAGCTTGCCTAAGGTTTTATTTCTTCAAGGAGAGGCCTATTTTTTATTCTGAGAATAAGTCCTACCTATGTCTTAGTCTTAAAATGTCCTTTCTTTTAAGAAAGTGTTGGTGATGATAGTTTTTGTTTTTATTTTTAGTGTCCTTACTTGGCAAAATTAAAAGCAGACAATCCTGTACCAATTCTCCCTAATTTCAAAAATATTACTGCCCTGTGAAACCCAAAAGCCTGGAAAACCCAGATCTACAGTGTAAGCGTGAGATCTGTACATGCCATTAAAAAATACAGAAACAAAAAATTTGAGAATTTGTAGGAAGAGATCATCAAGGTAAATCTGAGTGAGTCACCTAGCTGTGCAATATTTCCTTGGAGGAAAGGCAATGTGAGCTAAAATTACTATATGATGTTTTCAGGTCATTTCGAAATTAAGTAAAGCACATTTATTTACCAATGAAGTTAAACATCTGCAGAACACTATGTTTGCTTGTCCCTGTAACCTTCCTCCAAAACTAAGTTCTGTGAGGGCAAATTTTTGTTCTTAATTTATTGCTCAACCTTCAATTTATAAGACAGTATCTGTCCCATAACAAATTCTCTCTGAATACTTACTGAAAGGATGAATTAAATGCCCGGCAATGCAAGACATGAGGGACTTGGTACCCACTGCTTCACTGGCCCTAACGTCAACAAATATACGAATGTAGTGAAAGCTCTTTAGAATACTTGTGCTGGGAAACAGACCTAACACATGCCTTATAAGTGTAACTAGATCAAGAATTTTCAGTGGTTAATTGATTTGGAATTTACGCTTTGGCTCAAGGGATGTTCAAGTACATATAATAAAGAACCATAACAGGATTCCATCATAGAAAATGTGAGGAAATGCTGTCATTTGTCTCATTAATGCAAATATCTTAAATCATACCTATATTTTTCCAAGAAGCTCAAAACCGTGTTCACCGTTTCAATCTCCAGCAAAGTGATATAAAGATTATTTATCCCAAATAACTTTTATCAGCTTGGTAAATGTCTCCTAACCTTCTCATGGTGACCAATACTACAGAGGCAACACTTCCGAGGAAAAGAAGACTCAGTAGTCAAAAAAATGAGCATCATTGCCATGGACTGTAGTTTCAATTTTTGCTTCTTAAAAATTTCTTAACTACCTAAATCATTTTAGACACAACCTGATTTATCTCAAGCACTAGAGATGTGTTATTTGTATAGCTGTATTCTTTCATACAACTTCACAACTTGGAATTCAATCTCAAAACTCTAAATGTCAAAGTTAAAATGCTGACAGGTTCTTTCCTTTGCTTACGGTAAATCACTTAAATGAAGAACTACAAATTCCAAGCGTAGTTCGAGATGAAAAGAGAGTTCCCACAGCAATAGTTTCTGTAGAGAAATAAAATATCTGTTCAAGAGAGGCATGAACTGTGCAATGCCATTGGTTTTATGTTCTCTCATTTTACAGTTTCACAGCTGTAGCCTGACTGAGCCGAAAGATTGACCAGATGTATTAATTAAAACAACAGCTTGTACTCAATGCCATTAACTATCAAGCGCAAAGCTTTGAAGTCAGTTTAATTTTCTTGGCAGACACTAAGGTAGTTAAATGGTTTTTCTTTTCTTGCTCCTACAAACAGTCAATAAACTGTTTGGTTCAACTAAATATAAGCCACTAATTTTAAAAGCTTTTAATATTGAAAATAGTTTATTTCAATTCCCCTTGTATCATGCTTTCTTTAGTACTGAAAGCATCAACTATAGTTTCCTAAAAAATTAAAGATATATCTCTTGTTATAAGACTGATTCCTTCAAAGCTCTAGGAACCGAAGAGATGAAATATCGTCAGGCACAGAGGAATTCCTGTTCAGGCAACAAAGACTTTCTCCATCTTCTTACGAACAAACCTGCTTCAAGAAGGAGATACTTTTTTTTTTCTTTTTTAAAGATTGGCACATGAGCTAACAACCGTTGCTAATCTTCTTTTTTTTTTTCCTGCTTTTTCTCTCCAAATCCCCCCAGTACACAGTTGTATATTTTTAGTTGTGGGTCCTTCTAGTTGTGGCACGTGGGATGCCACCTCAGCATGTCCGCGCCCAGGATCTGAACCAGCAAAATCCCGGGCCGCCTGAAGCGGAGTGCATGAACTCAACCACTCGGCCACGAGGCCCGCCCCCCGAGATACTTCCTAATGTTATTTAACTACTACATTATCTACTGCTGAGTGTCAGTAACAGGTAATGAAGAAAATTTAAACAGGAACTTTGTTCTTGAAGTCCTTGCAACTGAGACAAGATGCTGAAAAGCCTCCTGCCTCTAAGTATCAGCTGTGCGACCCTGAGCAAGTTGAGTGTCCTCCTAAGAAGGGGCTGCGACTCCTGTTATCACGTAGGAGTACAATTTAGCACACTCAGCACAGAGTATTGTCGTTATTATCCTCAACATCACTAGCAGCACGCAGAAATTGGTTCTCAGCCCTCCCCTGCAAAAACAACAAAACAAAACCCAGAGACTCGGGTAAAGTTCCAATGAACAGTGCTACGATTTTTGCCATTTTGCCAGGGGCATAAAGGCTTCCCCTTTCCCAATTCATTTGACACGGAGGTAACAACAAGCAATACCTTATGAACTCTACTTCCTCCAATCTTGGAAAACAAAACTAATTTGTTTTTCTTTTTGTATAAGTCTTTCCTCAACATAAAAGAATTGAACACCAGTGGAAATCCCACAGGATTGTTTGTTGTGACTACAAAACAAAAGCAAACAAAAACCCACTGGGAAAGAACCTAGAAAAGCACTGGCCATAAATATCATATTATTAATATATAAGAAGGTCAATTGAACTGAGAAAAATCACAATAATAAAAACACACTTTTCCCTATCAAATTAGCAAAGTTTTAAAAATTAACAATGATAGCATTCAATGTTTGTGAGAATACAGTGTCATTTGAATTTACTGGGAAAAAATGCATTAAAAAAACAGGTAATATAGATTGAGAACCTTCTTAAGAACATTTATGCCCTTTGATCCTGTCATTCTACCCATGAGGAAATAATCTGATATATATGGTCATAGCATTAGACACAAAAATATTCATTCAACACTATTACCATGACAAAAACTTAAAAACAAATTAAATGCATAAGAATTTCTGTACATAAAATAACTGAATGAAGACATTAAAACAATGCCAAGAACACGTTTTTAGTAACAAAAGAAGATGCTTATTTTATAGTATCAGGTCAAAGAAGAGAAAATGTAAAATTACACATATGCCACATAATCAACCATGTTAAAAATCAAAGAAAAAACAGAACAGAAAGAAAAAAAATGTTGCTAGTGATTCTCACTGGACAGAGGCATAAGAGATCATTTTATTTTCCTTTTATAAATCATTTTCTAAATTTTCTATATATTTTCTAAATTTTCCACAAAGAGCCTCTACTATTCGGCCAGGTTTTAAAAATTGCTTTTTCATTTAATTAGAGGTTACATAAATAGTGGCTTTGCACTTAAGTAAACGTTCAGGCTCAGTCTCCTCACCTATAAACAGGACAAGAATTCCTTTTTTTTTTTCTGCTTTATCTCCCCCAGAAGCCCCCTGGTACATAGTTGTATATCTTAGTTGCAGGTCCTTCTAGTTGTGTAAACAGGACAAGAATTCTTTCCTTTCAAGGTTACTGTTAAAATGAACACAGAACTTGACACATACGTTGACACTGTAGCTGTCATTATTCATTATTGTACTGTGGACGGATGAGAGAGCACAATGCCTTTAACATAAACATAGAGATGTTTTCCCCTTTATTAAGTGGTTCTAAACAACTGCACTTTGAGGTTTTGTAATAATTTGAAATGTTTTCCAGTCTCCCCCGTTGTTGTCATGCTGTGACCTATTTCCTATAGATAGAGCTTCCCCTATCCCTTCTAGTTTCCTGTTTCTAGTTTTCAAAGAGCTTAGAAATCAGATAGTCCAGTCCAGAGGTTCTAGATTGGCAACTCACAAACATGGGCTGTTGACCCACACAGTAATGTACCAATATTTGAATTAGTAGCCAAAATGTAAAATTCAGAAGATTTCATATAAAAACACAGATTTCCAGCTTTTGAAAAGTAGGAAGATTTGGCAACACCAGGGCTGGTGTCATCAAACGGCACATGCTCTTCAGTCGACCACAGTTCTCGTTACTCCCTAATGACTCCCAAGCACTGACACAGAAGGTCAGCTGCCCTGTATCAGGACACTTGAACTGTTTTATCTTACTCCAGGCCTGATGCACTGTTCAGCCTCAATAGTTATTTGATTTTATGAACCATTACCCAGTTGTATTAGTCAGGGTCCCATCAAGACAGAAAAATTATAAAATAATTTAAACAGGGAAAGTTTAATATAAAGAATAACGGGGTTGGGGTACAGCCATGTGCCGCATAATGTTTCAGTCAGTGATGGACCGCATATACTATGGTGGTCCCAGAAGATTAGTGCCATATAGCCTAGCTGTGTGGTAGGTGGGACCATCTAGGTTTGCGGAAGTATACTCTATGATGTTCGCACAATGAGAAACTTGCCTAATGACACATTTCTCAGAACTTATCCAATCGTTAACCATGCATGACTGTAATAAGAAAACAGCTAGTATGAGAGAACTCTAAATATAAAAGTAGCAGATAAAAGGAGCAGTGATTACTCTATGACCGAGATAAGAGTGCTCAAAGGTCCCACGAGGGCTGAGATCCAAATCCTGCTGGAGAGGGCATGGCTGGGGCTCAAGGAATGGCTGTAAAAAGTTCGGGGACTGGTTCTGACTTGGGCAGGGCTAGGCTCCTCACACCAAGCAAATGCTGGGACACCAGCTGGGCATCCTACAATTTAACTCAATTCTAACACTATCTGCCTAGAGACAGTGTCCGATCCCACAGGTTAAGGGCTCAGTCCTACAAGAAGCCAGTGCTTCTGACCGACTTGCTAGATTGGAGGTTCCAATGACCCCCTTTTCTTGTGTTTGATTAATTTGCTAAAGGGGCTCACAGGACTCAGAGAATCATTTTACTTACTAGATTACTGGGTTATTGTAAAAAGATATAACTCAGGAACAGACAGATGGAAGAGATGCATAGGGCAGTGTATGGGGAAAAGGCGCAGAGCTTCTATGTCCTCTCTGAGCTCGAAACTCTCCCAGCACTTCCACGTGCTCACCAACCCGGAAGCTCTCGGAACTCTGTCCTTTTGGTTTATGAAGGCTTCATTATATAGGCAAGATTGATTAAACCCTTGGACATTGGCGATTGATTTAACCTCCAGCTCCTCTCCCGTCCCTGGTGGGACTGAAAGTTTCAACCCTCCAATCACAAGATTGGTTCTCCGGGCAACCTGCCCCCATCCTTAGGTTACCTAGGGGCATTCCAAAAGTCACCTCATTCACATAACAAAAAACACCTTCAGGGCTCTCAACACTTGGGAAATTCCAAAGGTTTTAGGACCTCCATGCCAGAAACAAGAATGAAGACCAAATATATATTTCTTATTATAAATCACAGTATTACAGCAGAGAGGTTTCTGTGGTGCCACACTGGTGGAACTTGCTGGAAATCCGCACTCTAGGGTGTCAGGGAAAGCTGCTCATGGCAGAGTCTTACTGTAGAGAGACTCCTATAAAACTGCCTCAGGGGGTGCCAGTGGGAACTACTGACTGCTGGGTGCTGTGTGTTCAGCAGGAGTCTGGGGCTTGAGAAGCTGCTTGCAGTGCAGGAGACGGGCACTGGAGTAGCCTCGCTGGAGGCTAGAGAAGCCACACACGCTGCAGGAGGCTGCACCAGGGAAGCTGGACACTGGGGAGGCTGCCTGTGCTACAGGAATTCGTGCCAGAGAAGTCACCTAGGAGCCTGCTGAGCAAGCATGCCAGAACCAAGAAGGAAAACCTCCTCCTCTTACAATTTCTCTCCAGTATCCTCTATTGACAAAACTCGACATCGTGCCAGCTGGCAGCGGAAAAATATTTAAAGGGTCCATATCCATTTTTGCAGAGTGAAGATTTGGAGTCGAGAGGCAACAAATTGATAACTGGCATACTAGCCTACTAGAATTACATAAAAAGGCACCGAGTGAGAGCCAGGACAACAGGGAGCAAGTAAAATGCTTGCTCTTCAGGCTATTTAGCTAATCAGACTTTTCTGGTCCTTTAGATTAATGAGGTTTCTGGATGGACAAGTTCTACACAAGAAAGGTGCTACCAATATTCTTCTCCTTCATCTCCCTTATTACTAATATTTATTAAGTACTTAATATGCCAAGCATGTTCTATTATAATCATGTTACAGATATTAACCCACCTAGTCCTCACAACAACCCTATGAGGTAGGTACTTCTATTATCTCTACTTTATATACAATTCAGGTATAAAAAGTTCAAGTAATTTCCCTAGGCTCACATAGCAGCAAATGGCAGAGCCAGGATCTGAACCCACACAGTCTAGGTCCAGAATCTATACTCTTAAGAATTATGCTAAACTGCTTCTCTATAAAACCCATCTCACTGTTTCATTTTATGCTTTTAGCACCTGTTTTCTTCTGCCAATTTGCCTTTGTCAAATGCATAAAGAATTAATAAAAGGCACATACAACAAGGTGCAGAAGCCAGGGTACAATTTTTTGGCTAATAGAAAAATGACCCCCAGATAACTAATGGGTTTGCGATAGATACTTGATTCAATTATCTGGTAGTTAACCCCAAGACCCCATCACTTAAAAATCCGTATAATTGAGGTAGAAGAATTTCCAAACCAAGTGACACCTATTTCTATTTTATTTCAATAAAGTTAAGACATCGTGGGGCTGGCCCCGTGGCCGAGTGGTTAAGTTCGCGCGCTCCGCTGCAGGCGGCCCAGTGTTTCGTTAGTTCGAATCCTGGGCGCGGGCATGGCACTGCTCATCAAACCACGCTGAGGCAGCGTCCCACATGCCACAACTAGAAGGACCCACAATGAAGAATATACAACTATGTACCAGGGGGCTTTGGGGAGAAAAAGGAAAAAAAAATAAAATAAAAATCTAAAGTTAAGACATCGAATATTAGAGCAGATTCAAGGAGGATTGAGATTTCCATAATCCCATGATAAATTTAAAGAAATACCTGTACTCAAACGTAGCATTACTATTTGTTACCTGGAGTTCCAAACTGAGCTACAGAGGATCTTAAACCTTGTTATCATTCAACAAAGACACATCTAAATTCTTCATTTAAAGGAGAAGTTAAGACTGTCACATACAAAAGCATTCTGAATCCATTTCAGGTCTTCTTCCCTCAAAAAGGATGTCAATTCTTCTTTTTTTTTTAAAGATTTTATTTTTTTTTCCTTTTTCTCCTCAAAGCCCCATGGTACATAGTTGTATATTTTTAGTTGTGGGTCCTTCTAGTTGTGGTATGTGGGATGCCGCCTCAGCATGGCTTGATGAGCAGTGCCATGTCCGTGCCCAGGATCCGAACTGGTGAAACCCTGGGCCGCAGAAGCGGAGGGCGCGAACTTAACCACTTGGCCATGGGGCTGGCCCCCAGGATGTCAATTCTTGAACAGGACAATTTATTATTGACTAAATTATGAAGATATCAAGTGTGAAATTAATCTTGGATAATTAAAATAGCAACTGCTTCAGATTCCCATTTGGCAGGTGTTAATTTAAAGGGCATCTAAGACATAGTTCTTTCTTATAGGTTTCAATGGTATTTGGAAATTGATTACCTCTGTAGTTGCAATTCTGCTACACTGTCTAAGCATAAGGCATGAGACGTACTGAGGAAGGGAAATGTTAGTGATGTTAAAGATATTCTATTCCTTACTTGGGGAGCTTAAGGGATAAAATGTTAGTGGTGTTAAGATGTTCCTAATTTGGGGAGCTAAAGGTGTCAATTTAGATTCATGATATTTTCATTTCTTTGTTACACAGCGTTCATCAGGAAAAGAAATATCTAATGGTCAAGTGCTTTAGACTGGTAATTAAACTGACTTAGTTTCAAATTCCACCTCTACCAGTATTTGTGACCTAAGCCTGAGAATGCTCATGTGTAAAGTGAGGTTTAACAGCATCCCCCTCACAGTGTTGTCCGGAGGATTTACTAAGATAATGCACATCAGGGCCTGAGACACAGAAGGCGCTCAATAAGCTTAACTATTATTAGTATTATTATACAAATAAGTCTCAATGATGTTTATCCACATAATACCCTACAGAAAAAAAAGTTTTTCAGGAAAATAATATTGAATCAGATTGTAATTGATCCAAATTTAGTTTTATCAAGCAAAGATACTTATGAGACAATAACCTTATCAGACAATAATCTAAGGAAAGACAAAATTACTGATTGCTTTCCATATATGGGTAAATTACAGAGAATGCAAAGTTTAAAATGTTAAAGTTTAGAAACGAAACTCCAAAGAGGTGTAAAATCTTTTGTATTATCATAAGAGAATAAAAGGTTAATATCCCAGACAATGCAGAAGTCCTAAAAAATGCAACTTTGTCAAATCTATTTCAAAAAGAACCAATTGTGGAAGAAACAGCATACTGATCAAATTTGTTCTTTAGATACAAACCTTTGATTTGGTCAAAGCCGCAAAGACATTTATTATGAATGAGTCAGTTACAGACACAAAACAAAACTTTAACACATGAAAAACAAAGTAAAGTTTAAAATGAGAACAAGGATAATGAAGAAAAGAAAGATACTCTAAGGCAGAGAGACTAGAGGAAAAGCCCTGGCCTCTCCAAACGGGACACTCATGGCAAACAGCACTGCCAACCCCAAACAAGACCTTTCCGATTCCAAACAAACTACTGAGATGTTTTCGAGATTAGAGGGGGCGTAGGGGGAGGGGAGGAGTTTACCCATTATCAGAAGTCTGTTCCATAATAAAAAGTTTAAAAATTATAATTCAGAATAATGAAAGTGAAAATCTTAAAAAGTTTTAGTAATCAGTAGTGGAAATAACCCTCAACGTTTTCTAAGGTTCTCATTATGTTCTAGATACAGCATTAAGCCCTGTGCTTTTGTTATTTCATGACATCCTCACAAAGATCCTATAAGGTCATTTAACAGAAGACACTTGGATGTTAAACAGCTCGCTCAAGTAGTGACACTGATTTTGAACTACACTACCTGCCTCAGACAGTTCCTTTGGAAATTAGCACATTACTCATTACCTTAAATTCTTTATGGAAGAGTAGTAGCACTACTTTCGTCTGCATACTTACGGATTTATACTGTTTTAACATATGAAAAAAAGTAGCATTATAATCCAAACTGGTCTGCGACAAGAAAAACACGAAACTGAGATTTTCAAAAAAATTTATAGCAATACAATTATTATAATTCTAGCCTGTTAAATCTAATAACACTACATTTCAGCTTGTATTTTGTGTATCTTTTTTCCACTTCATGTTCTTAGTATTTCATTTTCACAAATATATTGGTCTGCAATGGAATAGAAATTAAACAAAAAGAAAAAGTGGTCATTTACCAGATAGTGTGAGGAGCACCACCCTAGGGCTCTGGTGCAAACATAGCTTGCTCTCTGTTACCAGCTCTGTGACAAAGAGGAGACATGCTCAGGTAAACAACAATCCTCAGATAATCAATCTAAAACCCGACTTTGGCCACCGTTTATATTTTAACCCATTCATCAATCAGAGCACCTCTAAACTGGGTTTATACCAGGTAATGTCAACTTGTAGGCTCCTTACCTACTTATGTAACACTTTCATTTAGAGCCAAAGAAAACTGCTCATGAACAAGTGAATCTAAAAAACATAAGACGGTGCTAAACTAGTGTGTCCAACTGCTTTCCAGACAGGACCTCATTCGTGTAAACCAAGCTTTGGCCTCCCTTACAAGTTTACTTTTTCTCCTTCCCATATAGTGAAGAAGAGTGCATCTTGATTATCACAGTGGCTTAAAAATACATTTGAGAAACAGAGATTTTTTTCCTTTGTTTTAGAAATCATTTAGGCAGGAAGGTAGTTACCTGGTCACAGGGCAAGGAAGTTTCAAAAGCACCAAGAAAGCTGGTGTGGGGGCAATAAAAGATGGAGAAAGTGACAGAGAAATCAATGTCACATAAACTTCTTGAGGGTCAGATATGGCAGGTAGACACCACTGCCACAGCAATTTCAGACTACTCGATTTCAACTCATTTATAAATACCAATCCTGACATAATTAATGGCTTTATTGATCTTTTATTCCTGCTGTGAGAAATTCTGAAGAAAAAAGTGCTGAATGACAAAGCAGCAGCTAGATTAATAACATGAATAAAAAGCATCTTTTCACCTAAATAAAAATGAACCGTAAGATAAATTAGGTTTATCAGTCCTTTTATTTATAGTAACTCCAGTCCCTAAGAAAAGCTAGACTTCCTTAAAAAGGAAAATTGTTTAGCCAATGTAGGAGTCTGGGGAGCTATTTCCTGAGGGAGAAACTGGGCTTCCCAGCCTCCAAGAATGAAGTTTATTTTTTACAAATGTATCATCTTAATAGTGGTACAATACATTGGTGTATAATAACAGTATAATCTCTCTAAAGAGAAACGCTTAATTCCTAGAAGATAGAAACCACGAGCTGAATTCTAAAATGTCTTTGACTAAATTATACATAACTTTCATTTTTATTCTAACATCTCAAAATGCATTGTTTCTGCTGGAGTAATAAACAGATACTATGAATACTGACTAATAGCATTTTAAGATTTACTGGAAAAGACCACTTGATCATGAATTTAGAAAGCCATAAATGACATGTCATACTAATTATCTTTATTAATGGCCTGGTTAATTACACCTCTCATTTCACTGAAAGGAAATGTACACGTGGACAAAAAGAAAATAAGTATGCACTTGCATCACTTATTATTGAGTGATTGCAAAAATCACTCAAGATAGTTTGAGAAAATACTGAAATTGGAAGAGTTCTAAGCATTTTATAAAAATAAAAAGTTTTGACAGTTTCTTATTTGAATTAATTATAATTCTTGATAAATGTTCTCAATAAGTTTGTAAATACACAAACCAACTTAAACCTCACAAATGTCAGCCCTAACAATGTCAATAATTTTGATGTAGTTATAAGAAAATATGGTTTAGGGGCCTGCCTGGTGGCGCAGTGGTTAAGTTCCCGTGTTCTGCTTAGGCAGCCCCAGGTTTACCAGTTCGGATCCCAGGCCCAGACCTATGCACTGCTTATCAAGCCATGCTATGGCAGGCATCCCACATAAAATAGAGGAAGATGGGCACAGATGTTGGCTCAGAGCCAATCTTCCTGGAAGAGGGCAGAGGAGTATTGGTAGCGGATGTTAGCTCAGAGCTAATCTTCCTCAAAAGAAAGAAAGAAAGAAAGAAAATACAGTTTATGTCAGAGGACAGACAGCAGGCTCACAAGGTAATGGGAAGTCAAGTGGCCCAGATGATGGAAGGAGGCTTCACAGCCAGGAGGACCTCGACAATCTACAGCTCTCAGCTCTAGCCAACTGATGCCCTGAGGGAATACAGATGACAAATAGTAACAATAATAAAACTAAACACTCTGCTAACCTCACAAAGCAAGTCTGTGGCCGAGATGTGCTACGTGGGCTACTAGTTTGCTACCTTTGCCACAATGGACAGTGGGCTAAGAAGTGCTCTAAATTGGAAAAACCTAGATTCAAAAAACAGCTGATTCTAACACATTTCATAAAGTTGTCCAGGTTACATAATCTGAGTCTCAGTTTCCTCATCTATACCTCACTGACTTTTAAAAATGAAGTTAGGTAATGTACATGCTCAATAAAACTTAGTTCCATGTTATCCTTAGATGCTGATGGGTACGGGTAAAAAAAGGAATCAGAAAGGGAGCAGCAAGAACTCAAGCCTCCCTTCCACCAGGTGGTGGCTTTACTATTTCTCAAACTCACAATACCTGGTCCCATCTTCTTTCCCACCCACAGGCTATTTTCTTTACCAGCGATGCCTCCTCTTGGCTCAGGTTTCCTCAAGGCCTCCCTCACACCTCACCCATACCTCCTTCCTACTTCAGGCCAATCTCCTCTCCCTCCTTCCTTTGAAAGCACTTGCAGGCCCGGCAGGACTACTTTACTGCTGAGCCCCAGGGCCTACTCATGAAGCCCGTTCCCTCTGAAAGCAGAACTTTTCTCCCAAATCTCTGAGCACTGTGCATGCTGTGAACTCTGTGTGACAACCTGAAGAAACTATTTGCATTTTCCTTGAGCAAGGCTTTCATCTATCTTTCTTCCCCATTAGTTTATGTTTGTTCAAGTAACGAGAAATAACCAAATTAACTCAAATGTCAAAACATTAACAAAAATTCATTTCTAAGCAAGAATTGAAAACAACTTCGAATACCTACCCCAATGCTCTTTCTTTAAAAGGAAACATGAGTTAAGAACAACCTAATTTAGGTTTTCTTACCTTCATTCTAACACAGGTATCCAAAAAAACCACCTTTCCTCCAAAACACTATGCTTGATTTTCTCAAAAAGAGAAGTTATATTGATTTCAACTCATATGGACAAATAGCACTGTCCATTTATATTTCTTGATGGCAGCCTGGAACCTTGATTCCTTACAACTTCTGGGAATCAAAAGAATGTTATGGTGCCTCTTTCTAGGAAAACGCACAGAGCCCCAAATTTTTGTACGCAATTTCAGGGGGTTCACAGTTCTCCAGATCTTCAGTGGATCTACCCACCCCGTTAACTCCAGTACTGAATATGAGGTTTGTTTCTATTATTAAACGTCATAGATCTTTTTAAAACATAGGCTTCCTTAATAAGATCTTTAGCTCTGAGATCAACTGGGGAAGCAGCTTCCCTCTACAACCGTCACTACTTCTTAGCAGCCATCCTGACAGCTGACAAAAAATGGAGAATTTCTTACCTCCGAGAAATTAACAGCCAAGGGAATGATTCCAGCCACGTAACATCCCACCAACATAGCCAGAGACAGCAGACTAATGGAGATGAAATCATCCATTCTGCCCTCCTTTATTCACCCACCACCACCAGTCTACAAAATTTCAATGGCTTCAAAGGACGCTTGGGTTCTTAAACGCGTGTGGTGATTCCAAGAGAACAAGCGGACTTTCCAGTTCTTTCGTCCTCCCCACTAGCAGCTGGGTTCACGAGACACCTTTGTCTTGAACGTTCCTGGGAACAGCCCCTTTTTGCTGATATTAGCACCAGAGAGAACTTTCAGTAATCTTAGGTCCCAGCCCCTGGGTTTTCAGATGCCTGTCACTGGATTCCCGTGGGTTAAGAGAGATGGGAAAAGTCAATGGGGAAAATATGCGAATGAGCGATTTCCTCACTTGTCGGAACGAAGGTGGCCACAGTGGGCCCACTCTCTCCACAAACAACGTCGCGGGTGGCAGCAGGAAAATCCCAGCGAACTTGTTCGTTCTCCCGAAGCCCCTATCTCCCGGGGACCCCCACACCGGCGATCCCCCCCAAGGCTGGGACCAGCCCACCAGCCCCGACAAACTCTCCTCCGAGTCTAGAATGGGAAAAGGAGTCCTGCCGGTCTCTAACAATGGGTCTTAGCGGTTCAGCAGCGAAGCTGATACAAAGCTGTCTGCCCTATACCCGGTACTGCCCATATTACTCCACTCCGCTGGGCCTTCACCCGGAGCCACCGATACTACAGCTGCCATGGCCGCCAACTGGCACCTCTTCTTTACATCCACTTCCGGATTGCTTCACTACCCCCTCCTTTATAAGGGTACTTCCGGGTTACAACCGACCTATGGCCCGTGAGTCTTCTACTACCGCCATTTTTGAGTAGGGCTAGTGAAAGATGACTCGTGTCGCTGCCTATGTCTGTGATCACCCTGGCCGTATGTCTAATAACGAGAGTACAGGAGGCAGCGTCTTGCAAAAAAACGATTCTTTTACAAGTTCCGAAACATACCCTGTGCGGCTCATCGCCCTTATCCAAGATGGCTGAGGCAGAGTCGGTAGCTGCTCTAGCTGCCGGAAATGTGTGCGCCTCTATGATCCGACAGGCTCTTTCGCGGTGCGCCTCTGACGACTTCCGGCGGCTGCTCTCGCGGGGATTGGCTGTTGGCGGCGTTGCGGCTCAGCTCGTGTGCGGCGGTGGTGTCGGCAGCGGCTGCAGCGAAAGAGTTTGGCGCGATGGTGAGAAAAGCCTGAGCGGCTCCCCGATCCCTTTGCCTCCCGGGCGATCCCGGCCCGGTCCATCTTCTAGCCATCGCATCCAGCGCGAGCGTGCTGCTCCCCGGCCCTCCAGTTTGCGGGTCGACCCTTCCCCTTCCCGCCGCGGAAACGCTGGGCCTGGCGGTAGGCCCCGGAGCCCGGGTCCGCCCTCCGGCTGCGCGCCCGCGTGCTGGCCCGGGCTAGGCGCGCAGTGCGGAGGATGCTCTTTCTCCCGTTGGCTGCTTGGGAGATGCGGGCGCGAGGATGCTACTCTTTCCCTCCAAAAGCTCTAGCCTGTACTGTAGGAACAATGGCCAGGGATGTCAGACAAACCTGTTCCCAAAGCTGACATTCGATTTACTGCATCCAGCGTGTGGGCCAGGAGGGGTCGTCTTTGCTTTGTAGTGTGCTTCCCTTTTGTTTTGCTCTGGTCCGTCTTTTTAATCATATGTAGGTGTAACGGTTTTTCTCTTTTCTAAGATCTCTAGAAGTCTGGTTTGGGATCTATCCTGTTCTTCAATCCTATTCTTACCCTTGTTTATATTCTTTTAGGACTGGAGGCTGAAAAGATAGGCTCAGCTGAGGGTCCAGGTTCCTTAGAATCTGACCGGGGTGGTAGTGGAATGGGTGTTTTTTTTGTTGGTTTTTTTAATCCACAAAAAGGAGATGCTCTCAGGGATTATGGGGAATCATGGTTACTTTCACACTTCAACTTTCGTTTTCTGTTTGCAGCAGTTATTATTAACAAATTAGGCAGCTGTTGTTAACAAGGAACTTTCTCAGGTTGTACTTTTCTGAAGTGAGATATTTCAATGTTTGACCTCACATAGTCTCCCAAAAGGACTAGGAATTAGAAGACTGGGTTTCCAGTTCCTGATTTGTCATAACTAGCAGTGTGACCTTAGGCAAGTCATTTTATCTGAATTTCCTTCTTTCTCTGACTTTTATGTCACTAGTTGGTATTGTGTTAAAATGCTTAGATTAAAATCTGAGAAGGTGACAGCAGTTAATATCAGCAACCCGTTCTCGTGGGACAAATGTCAGTGATAATTCCTTATCAGTCCAAGTAGTATTAAAAATTAGAAATTTAAAGCAAACAATATATTGGCTCAAAAGTCTTAAGTACTTTTACTTTACTGGAGATAAGGCTTCAATTTCTTTCTTTTCTTTCCTTTTTTTTTACTAGTTTGGGGGAAGCATTTGAGGCTAATGGACAAATTCTATGTATTGTAATATTTCTGAAACAGTAGAATGACTATTCTTAGAGTTCGTGTTTGTGAGACTTTCACAAAGTTAAAGCCAGATTAAGTATTCATTAGGGTGAATCTCAGGTGCTTGGTAATCAGAATAAAGATTTTATTAAGGTAATTCTGCATAACTTTTTTTCCTAATTTAGGTTTCACAATCTTATTTTCCTCTTGTGGCAAATATAAACATATGTATATTTGCCTATATGTACTTATATTTTGAATTTATAGAGAGAGAGTCTCATCATTCCCCCAAGAAAGACGACCACAAGGAAGGCAAGGACCACATTTGTCCAGAAGAAGGAGAAAACTGTTAAGACAAATATATTTGGATTTTTAATAAAACCAAAGGATTTTGAAAATAGCTCCAATAAGAAAAAAGTGACAAAAACTGGTTTGGGAGGCATTGTGATCTTAAGCTGATAACAGAAAAGAACTGCCACTTAAAAATAACCATTTTGACTACAGTTTTGTAAATTTGGTCATTTTTTGGTTCTTAGTTTTTAATCCTTGTCTTTGGGCATAAGTATTGAAAATAGTGAACCTTACTACAGGTTCACTTTAAGATTAGATATAAAAAGCAGCATACTGTATAGCCATTTCCATATGTTTACTCTCTTAAGTAAATTAGTCCTTAAATTTGCATTAGAATAAGAACAAAATTAATATAGTAGCAACTGGTATGACCAGTGTACAGGGCAAGCCCTATTGCAGGAATGCTAGTGTAGTTTCTGTAAAATCATTTTCTTCTCAATGTATGACCTGTTGAATCTACTTTTTTGAGTAGGTGGCTTACAAAAACTTTTATATGACAGATAATATAATGCTTTCTCTGGCTTTTAATCAATATTTAACAAAGACCTTGACTGTGTTTGGGTCACTATAGGTGAGAATTACCCTTCATTTCATGTCACTAAGTTTTATTTTTATCTCAGATCCTCTTAAACTTTTAATCAGAATGAGTCAGTTCTTGATGTGGAGGGAGGAGTGTGATAAATTCCTCTGCTTTTCATAGTGTGTTCAAAGTACTGCTTTTTGGTGCTTATTTAGAACTTCTAGGCATTAGCTATTTCAGTTCCAATTTGTTGATGGTTAAAAATTGTGATCGTTTCAAAACAGTTTGGGGATCTTGTCATTGAGAGACTTTTTTTTTTTTGGTTTTGGACTCAAAAATAGTAGTACAGCAAAAGAGTAGAAAAGAATGTGAATAGTTTGATTTAGAATTGGGTTTACAGTGAGGTTGCAACTTACTTGTATTTAATTAATCAACTTTACATGCTCAGCAGAAATTGGAAGGGGGCATAGTTTCAGTAAACCACTGTCTGGAAACCTTTTTGGTTGTCACAACTTTGCCTGGGAGGGACAGGGTGGGGGAGGTGTGGGTGCTAATGGTATTTAGTGGAAATAGGCCAGGGATGCTGTGAACATCCTACAATGGAGACACAGGACAGCCTCCACGACAAGGAATCTTCTAGCCCAAAATGTAGTGGTGCTGAGGTTGAGAAGCCCTGAAATAGACACACTAGCAGAAAACATGCCCCCCTGGGGAGCGTGAGGTGAAAGACCCAGGTCTCTCTGCTGTTCTTCAGCATATTCACATTTCTTTTAGTGTGATTAGCTATTTTGTGTGATGCTAGTGTTTAAAAATGCATGGTTTTGGTATAGTATAGCTCCTTAGGATATCACCTATGACTAGATAGTAGTTTAATGGATTTTCTAGGGTAATGTTAACTGTATATATTAATTTTATATCACCAATTTATCTTATGCCTTGATGTTTGAGTCTCACCCCTGGATAAGGTGTGACTCCACTGTTGTGCTAAGGCTGGAAAAAGAACGTAGATTGATATGGTGCTTGCAATCACTTTTTTCTCCTTTCATCAGCCCATATCTGAGTTTTTATTAGGGACTCAGAAAGGCTAGAGAGTGAAAGTGACCAATGGAGATTGACAACCTGAGCAGGTTTATCATCTAGTTAGGAAGAAAGATACAAAAGTAAAAACAGTACAGAGTAGTTTATGTTGAGTACTCAGTAAGTGTAAAAGGAGTTTGAGAAAGCAGCCGTTAAGGACTGGGAGACTAAGAGAGACCTTACAGACAAGTTGTGAATCCGGCTTCTGTGACCACACTTGGGCAAGAGCATAGATATTGTAGAAAGAGCACCCTAGTTAACAGGGCTTTAATCACCAACTATCATTTGTGTCATGAATGGGGATTTTAATGTCATACTCTGAATTTCTCAGAAATGAGTCAGAAACTTACATTGAAATCACTTTTTTCCCGCTGCAGTCTCACACCATTTTGCTGGTACAGCCTACCAAGAGGCCAGAAGGCCGCACTTATGCTGACTATGAGTCTGTGAATGAATGCATGGAAGGTGAGTTTAAACGCTAATCCACGGGTAGACATCTTGGAGTTATTTTTTTTCCTGACATCCACTATTAGCATATGTCTCATTTAGGAACTGGGTTTGTTTTTTACTCTAGATTTCTTGAAATTGTTAATTTGAGCAGAGAAAGTAGATATTTAGGACCATATTTGTTGAATATTTGGAGTATTAATTATGTATACTGTCTTCCTACTGCGAATATTACTTTACTTTTTTTTATCAAGCTCATGTGTATAATGAATGGCTTTCCAAAGCCTCCCATTGTTATATGAATAACAATGGTTCTGGTTTTACTTATCATGTTATGTAAGTATTTTCAGGTGTCCTTATATATTCTGGTTAAACTCGAGCCTTGCAGCATTGTTAAGGCAGGCTCTAGGGCACCTTCAGAAACTAATGGTCTGCTCATTAAACAAACATTAAAAGCTGTTGAGGTTTAATTATAGTCCATCAGAGTATTGTTAGAAAATAAAAATTAGCTCAGAGAATAAAGGCAGATGGGACCAAATCAGTATAAATTTTTATGTATTTGATAAGCTGACACCACCGTGAAGGGGACTCTTAGCCCTTAATGTTTCTTACTAGGTAAACCATTAGATGAGAGCACATGGATTGGATTGTCACAAATTAGATTCATTCTTACATTTAATCATTACATCAAGTAAACCGGTTATGCACATCCTGCACCCTTTCTAGGATGTTGTCCATTCTTCGCTTCTTCCTATAAAGATTTTATAGTCACTCTTTTTGCTGCTGGACATGTCCCTGAATTTGTTGATTATCCAAAGCTAACTGGGCTAAACTTAAAATCTGTCCATTTAAAACCAACAATGAGTAAACCTGTGAAAAAAGCTGCTTGTACCAATTTAGAGACAGCTTCTAGGTAGCTGGCACCATGCCTTCCTGGTGGCCATCAAATTCTGCTGTTTTTTTTTTCCTTGGCTGAGGAAGTTTCGCCCTGAGCTAACATCCGGGCCAATCTTCCTCTATTTTTTAGTATGTGGGCCACCAGCACAGCAAGGCCGCTAACAGAGTGAGGTAGGTCTGCACCTGGGAACCAAACCCGGGCCACCGAAGTGGAGCATTTGGAACTTAACCACTAGGCCACCTGGGCTTGCCTTCTGCTCTAATTTTTAAAAACGAGCAAGGCTCATGTTCTTTTTTTCTTTTCAGCTCCATTTCTCTGTTGACATCATTACTTGCCATTAAGATCAACTTTGTGTACACACTTCCTTAGCAGATCATTGCCTTACCTATATTGTCATGTTTGGTCTTTGATTTGCAATGCTGTTTACTAACCTTGCAGATTTTGGTGAAGCCTAATTTCTTTTTTTTTAATAATACAGTTTATTTTTAGAGCAGTTTTAGGTTTACATAAAAATTGGAGAGAAATTACAGAGTTCCTGTATTCTCCTTCTCCCCACCACCACACAGTGTCCCTTATTAATAACACCTTGCATTGGTGTGGTATATTTGTTACAGTTGATGAACCAGCATTTATACATTGATACATTATTATTAACTACAGTCTCTAGTTTACCTTAGGGTTCGTTCTTTCTGTTGGACAGTTCTGTGGGTTTTGCCAAACGCATACTGTTATGAGTCCAACATTACAGTATCAGAGGGAATAGTTTCACTGCCCTAAAAATGCCCTGTTCCACCTATTCATCCCTGCCCCCTGACAACCATTGGTCATCTTGCTACCTCCATAATTTTGCCTTTTTCCAGAACATCAGAGTTGAAATCATTACCATTTCAAATCATTACCTTTCAAACTGACTTCTTTTACTTAACAAGATGCATTAAGGTTCTTCCGTGTCCTTTTGTGGTTTGATAGCTCTTTTCTTTTTAAATTAGAAATGATGATTTATTTTCCATTTGAAAAGTTAAAGTTAAAATGGAAGTACTGAATCAGTTCTCACACAGTGGTTGCCAGATGGTAATTTTCTTATTTTTCTTGTAGTAGTTAATATTCCTCTGGAAAGCAGAGCTTTCCCTCCCTTCCTCCCCTTTTTTTAAATTAATGGGGTTAATTTTTTAGAGTAGTTTTAGGTTTCTAGGGAAATTGGTTAGAAAGTACAGTTCCATCATATCTCTTCTTCCTTCCCTGCCCGCTCCCAGTTTCCCCTATTATTTACCTGCTGTGTTAGTGTGATACATGTGTTACAATTGTGGAACCAATACTGATACATTGTTATTAACTAAAGTCTATAGTTTACATTAGTGTTCACTTTGCTTTGAACATTCTTTGGGGTTTTGACATATGCATGATGACATGTATCTATCATTTACTGCTCTAAGAACTCTTGTGCTCCACCTACTCCTCCCTCCCTCCCACCAAGCCTCTGGCAACCACTGAGCTTTTTAATGTCTCCATAGTTTTGCCTTTTCCAGAATGTCATATTTTTGGAATTATACAGTATGTAGCTTTTTCAGATTGACTCTTTCACCTAGCAGTATACTTTTAAGATTCCTCCATGTCTTTTCATTGCCTGCTAGCTCATTTCTTTTTATTGCTGAATAATATTCCATTGTATAGATGTACCGCAGTTTGTTTATCCATTCACCTGTTGGAGGATATCTCGGTTACTTTCAAGTTTTGGCAGTTATGAATACGGCTGCTCTCAACTTTCATGTGCAGGTTTGTGTGGACCTAAGTTTCCAACTCCTTTGGGTAAATACTGAGGTGTGTGATTGTTGGAACAAATGCTAAGACTATGTTTAGCTTTGTAAGACACTGACAAACTGTCTTTAGACATGACTATCAGTTTGCACTCCCACTAGTGAAGAGTGACTTCCTGCTGCTCCACATGCTCGGCAGTACATGGTGCTGTCGGTGTTGTGGATTTTTGCCATTCTAATAGGCGTGTAGTGATTCCTCATTGTTTTAATTTGCAGTTTCCTAATGACATGATGTTGAGCATCTTTTCATAATGCTTGTTTGCCGTCTGTGTATCTTCTTTGGTGAGGTGTCTTTTCAGATCTTTTGCCCGCCTTTTAATTATTTTCTTAATTGTTGAGTTTTAGGAGTCCTTTGTATATCTTGGATAAGAGTCTTTTATCAGATATATGTTTTGCAAAGATATTCTCCCAGTCTGTGTCTGGTGTTGTCACTGTCTTGATAGTGTTCTTTCAAACACAAAAGGTTTAAATTTTGATGAAGTCCAGTTGATGTATTTTTTCTTCTGTTGCCTATGGTTTCGGTGTCATATTTAAGAAGCTTTTGCCTTACCCAAAGTCCTGAAGATTTGTGCCTATATTTTATTCCAAGGGCTTTATAGTTTTGGCTCTCATATTTAAGTCTCTAGGCCATTTTGAGTGAATGTTATATATGGTGTCAGATATGTGTCCAGCTTCAGTTTTTTGCATGTGAATGTACAGTTCTCCCAGCACCGTTTGTGGAAAAGACTTTTCTTTCTCTATTAACTTGTCTCGTATCCTTGTAGGAAAGTGATTGACCATAAATGTGAGCTTTATTTGTGTACTCGTTTCTGTTCCATTGATTCATATGCCTATCCTTCTACAAAAGCAATACCACATTGTCTTGATTACTGTAGTTTTTTGTTCTACTTTTTCTCCCCAAATCCCCCAGTGCATAGTTGTATATTTTAGTTGTGGGTCCTTCTAGTTGTGTCATGTGGGATGCCGCCTCAGCATGGCCTGACGAGTGATGCCATGTCCGCACCCAGGATCTGAACCAGTGCAACCCTGGGCCACCAAAGCGGAGCACAAGAACTTAACCACTCGGCCGCGGGACCAGCCCCCTGATGACTGTAGTTTTGTAGTAAGTTTTGGAATCCGAAGTGTGAGTCTTTCAGCTTTGTTCTTTTTCAAGATTGTTTTGGCTCTCCTGGGTTTCTTGTATTTCCGTGTCAAATTTAGGATCAGCTTGTCAGTATCTGCAAAAGTAGCTCAGATTTTGATAGAGATTGTGTTGAATCTATAGATCATTCTGAGGAATAGTACCATCTTAATATTAAGTCTCCCAATCCATGAACAAGAGATATTGTTCCATTTATTTAAATCTTTGCTTTCAGTGATGTTTGTAGTTTTCAGTGTACATTTTATGCTGCTTTTATTAAACTTATTTCTAAGAATTTTATTCTTTTTTTGATGTTATTGTACTCGAAGCTGTTTGCTTAATTTCATTTGCAGATTGTTTATTGTTGGGGTATAGAAATACAGTTGAATATTGTATGTTGATCTTATATCCTGCATCTTGTTGCACTCCTTTGTTAGTTCTAATAGTTCGTGTGTGGGGGGTTTCCTTAGGATGTTCTGTATACAAATCCTGTCATCTGTGAATAGAGATAGTTGCACCTCTTCCTTTCCAATCTGAATGCCTACGATTTCTTTTTGTTGCCAAATCACCCTGGCTAGAACCTCCAGTACAGTGTTGACTGCAAGTGGCGGGAGCAGATGTGCCAGTGTTCTTCCTGGTCTGAGTGGGAAGGCGTCAAGTCTTTCACCATTAAGCATGATGGTAGCTGCGGGTCAAGGCCTTTTTAAGATAAACAATGAGGGGCCAGCCTGGTGGCATAGTCATTAAGTTCACATGTTCCGCTTCGGCAGCCTGGGGTTCACCAGTTCTGATCCCGGGTGCAGACCTACACACCACTTGTCAAGCCATGCTGTGGCAGGCATCCCACATATAAAGTAGAGCAAGATGGGCATGTAGGTTGGCTCAGGGCCAGTCTTCCTCAGCAAAAAAAGAGGAGGATGGGCAGCAGATGTTACCTCAGGGCTAATCTTCTCAAAAAACAAAAAAGATAAACAATGAATTTATTTTCCTAGTTTTTATTTCCTTTTCATTTCTACCTTTCTATTTAGTAACTCGTGAGCAATATTCTCTGATCACAGTGTAGTGTACTAGTCCCAATCAAAAACCCTAAGATAGCTTTTCATAACTCTGTGGTTGAATATTACTTTTTACTAGGAAATTTATGAAGTCAATTTAGAGGTACCTGAAGAACCTGTGCATACAGGATGGGACATGTTTTTCCCAGATAACTAACTTTTATTCACTTGTCCATTCATCATAGTAGCTTAAAAGTATTTGATAGTGGGAATGGACTGAAAAGGTTACATTTCTGTTGTGGGAACAAGAGAGGAGTGTGTCACTGAATACAAATTAAATAATGTGCTCTTTAGATGATGAAAGGGTGGGCTTGCTATGAGTGGTTTTGCTCATTTTATTATCTTTTTTATTACTTATATTTGAGTACTTATGCTTATTACATGTACTAATGCTTTATACGTGTTATTTCACATAATCTTCACAACAGCTCCATGAAGAGATACTGTTGTTATCTCTGACATATAGGGTTCAGGGGATGGAGTCATTAGTAAAGGACAGAGCTGGAGTTCAAGTCTCTGAATTCAGAGTTCAGGATCTTAAGTTCTCTGTTATGATAATCTCTTCCTCGTTGCCATTTTTATTTTTATTTTTTCTTTGCATTCTATCGAAATTTGAAAGCAGAATAGAAAAGCATGCATTTGTCATCCATCATTCCCAAGTGTGGTGTTTTTCTTTATTTACTCTGAGGCTTTAGGAATACTTATTTATTGAAAAACTGATAAGACCCACAACGTCAGTACTTATTTGAACCAGCATATGACAAGTCTTTAAAGTCTTTTTAGATCCAATGGCTTGAAGTAATCATTTTATTGTTGGGGCACAAAATACTTACCAACATTCTGGTGAGTTTATAAAATTTTAAAAAATTTACTAATGGCCACAATTAAAACAAGCTATCAATTTACTGTGCCTTTTCCCAGCCCAACCTTATAAAAATAAATATTATGATATCAACATATAGCACTACTCATGTCTAAAGTTTATGCAATTGTAAGATTTTGGGTTTTTCTCCCCTCTTTTAGGCGTTTGTAAAATGTATGAAGAACATCTGAAGAGAATGAACCCCAACAGCCCCTCTATCACATACGATATCAGTCAGTTGTTTGATTTTATCGATGATCTGGCAGACCTCAGCTGCCTTGTGTAAGTATTAGCCACCATATCTCTTGAGTTGTATTTTTCTATTGTTTATCCATCTGTCTGAGGCAATTAATGGTATTGGGAGTTCACTGTGTGCCTCACACTGATCTTTGCATTTTGATTACTATGTTGTAGTTAATATTTCATGTACATATGGCTCGTAAATTAAGTTGACAACATAAAGCTAAAGGCACAGGACAATCAAGAACTTTGCTAAATGATGCAGTTAGTAAGCAGATGGGATGTGTACTAAGATACTAGGAGGATCGTCACTAAGAGTTCAAAGTCGTGATTCCTTGTTCCTTAAATCGAATAATCTTTTCCTTAGTTTTTTCCCCTTATAGTCTTTGTCCTAAAGCAACTGACTGTGGAGTAAAACTAAGATTATTCTGGGGCTGGCCCAGTGGTATAGCAGTTAAGTTCCAGTGCTCTGCAGCACAGGTTTGCCGGTTCGGATCCCAGGCACAGACCTACACACCGCTTATCAAGCCATGCTGTGGTAGGCGTCCCACATGTAAAGTAGAGGAAGATGGGCACAGATGTTAGCTCAGGGCCAGTCTTCCTCAAAAAAAAAAAATGGTTATTCTGTTTTCATGACATTATTTTAAAATGTAAATATATGTAGGACTGAAATGGAATTTAATTTTAATTCCACCTAGTGTTAACCATGTATATTTTGGTATGCTAGAGTGAGACTTTTTTAGACCCTTCTGTTTTCTATTCTCCAAGATTTGTCAAATTAAAGTGTTTTTCCGAGGCCAGCCTGGTGGCACAGCAGTTAAGTATGCACGTTCCGCTGCGGCAGCCCAGGGTTCACCAGTTCGGATCCTGGGTGTGAATGTGGCACTGCTTGGCAAGCCATGCTGCGGCAGGCATCCCACATATAAAGCAGAGGAAGATGGGCGTGAATGTTAGCTCAGGGCCAGTCTTCCTCAGCAAAAAGAGGAGGATTGGCAGCAGATGTTAGCTCAGGGCTAATCTTCCTTAAAAAAAAAATTTTTTTTCTAACATATTATGTTTGTTATAATAATTTGTATTGATAATCTACTTATCATCGCTATTCCAAGGAGCAAATAAGTCTTTAATACTTCCCAATATTTTGGAGCAAGAGAATAAGTAATGTATAGCTGATTTTACAGAGGAAAATGGAAGCACCTTATAATGAGATGATCTTCAGTCATCAGCTACTTGAGTATTTGTTACATGCCAGACACTGTGCTAGAAGTAAGTATGCTTTTCAGTGGTGAAAAACAGTCCTACTCACACCCCTTCCTGGGTGACCACTGGAGCCAGGCCTGCACTTGGCATCTCGCAAAGGTTCCTGGTGAAGACAAGCATGGTTTGGAATTTTTTAAGTTCTATTTTCTTCACCTCTTCATTGTGTTTCCATTATAGCCGTTTCACTTCGCTCACTCAAAACATTCAGGTGGTCCAGTTCTGGTCTTTAATGAAATGTATTAATAGGAAAGTTTTTATTATAATTTTTTTAATGTAAAAAGCTCAAAACTATAAGAGGCCAACAGAGCTGCAGGTATTATGCTATGTTGGTTTGTAATGACTATAGTTGATCTGCTTATAGTCTGACACACATGCAGAAAGACTCACGCATAGATATTCATTTAGCAAATATTTATCGAGTGCTGGCTATGTACCATGTGTGTTCTAGACACTGGGAATTGAGCAGTGAGTAAAACAGGTTGAAAGTAAGCCTGTGAAACTGCAGAGGAGTGGGTGCATGAGGGGCAGAGTAGGAGGAGATGAAACTGGAGGCACAGGGAGCGTTGATTCCCTAGAAGCCAATTCAAAAGTAGTTGATGTTATTGATAAGTCAGATAAATGTGGATTCAGAATTGACCCCTGGGTTAGCACTGTGGAAGTCTTTGGTGACTTCCAAAGCAGTTTTGGTAGAGTGACAGGGGTAGTAAAATCTTCATAGATTTCAGTGAATCTAACGTAATGAGAAGAGGAATTGTAGACAGACAACTTTTTTGAATAATTTAGCTGGAAAAGAGAACAGAGAAGTGGGGTTATAGCTGGAGGAGGAAAGAGCTTTTTTCTTTGTCTTTTTTTTTAATTTTATTTTTTAAGGTGAAAGAAATAATGGTAAATTTGCAGGCTCATGAGATCATCTAGCAGAGAGGGAGAAATTGATGGCTTTACATAGGATCTTTGACAGTTCACTAATAGTAAAGGAAGGAAAGCAGGAAGATGTGGTGGAAGCTTGGAGAAACTACTTTCTGATTGTTTCAGTTATCTCAGAAAAATGGGAGGAAGGACACCATTTGAAATTAAAGGTGAGGGAGGAGGTATCGGAAGTTTGTGAAGAGAGATGAATAATCTAGGAGGGTGAAGGGATTAGGGAAATGGGTGATTTATGAGGTACCTGGTAATGAATTTATAATGAAATTAGTCGTCGTGATGATGGTTTTTTGCCCCTACTCTTACCTGGGTGGTTACAGTTGAGTCTACAGGTAGAGAATTAACAAAGATTTTGCTAAAAATTGAGGGTGTATCCAGGGTAGTGTTGTGCAGGGCACTGAATCGCCTGAAATGTAAGTGGGGGGTAGTGGTGGGGTGGAGACAGAGGTAGGATCAATTAATTAATAAGTCCTACTGGGGTCAAAGGATTGTTGAAGTTGTGGTATTAGGAATTAGTGATCAAAGAATGAGATGCTTGAGATTGGGAGATTGAAGTGCTGGTGATGCTAAGGGATAGGGATCTGGCCAAGGAAGCGCAGGAGACGAGCTCATTGGAGGAGAGGGGTCCAGGAACTGAGCGGCCCAGCTGTTGGCAGAATCATCTACTCAATTTGAAATCACCAATAATGTGTATATTTACTTTCTAGAATCTAATCTGAGAACAGGGAGCTCTGTTTTTATTCACTGCTGGATCCCAAGTGCCTAGAATAGCTTTTGGCACGTAATTGATACTGAGTAAATGTTGGTTGTACAGATGCATGTCACTCATAGGATGTGATTCCAGGCATAGCTTTTTAAAATTATTGGTAATCTTTTCCTTTGTTTATATTACAGAGCTATATTCTGAATTGATATGATCTATTTTTTTAAATATATTTTTGTAGTAAGTGTATTTGTTTTAAGAAGTTTTCACACTTAAACACTAGATGTTTCAGTTGGAACTTAAGATTTTTACAGAGCTCATATACATACCATCACTTCATTCTTTAAATGAATGATTGATTTTATTTTAAAAATTAATGACTGCCTTTCTGATTTCATAAAAATCACTTACTGAGACATCAGGTATCTAATCCTGATGCTTTGGGATGTGGCACTCATTCTCAACAGCTGGGGCGTTAGTTTCTTAAAGCCGAGGCTCATGTTTTACTAACGACACAGGCTGGTTAAGAGCTAACTGGAGGTGCAGAATTAGACGTAGCTGAGTTTGAATCCTGGCTCTGTCATTTGCTAACTCCTTTGGGCAAATTAGCTAAATATGGCTAAACCTCAGTTTGCTCATTTGTAAAATTTAGATAAACCTGCCTCGCAGGACCCCTTGTGAGGAGCCTGTGCTTGATGAGCACAGCAGTATCGGGGGGATAGCAGGGACTCCACGTTCAACTAGATTGACAGAGTCAGGGCAGGGTTTATTTTTATTTACAATGTGTGGTTGGTTCTTTAAATTTTGCCATATCATATCAAGTAGAATGATATGAATTTTAAATTCGACGAGTGAGTTCAGTTGTACTGTTAACTAATAAAGGGATGTTTTGTTGACTTTTTGACAGTGAAAATTATGCAAAGTAGAATAGTGATTTTTTTTTTAAGGACATACTACAAGTATGTCATTAATGACAGAACATAACATTTCTAACTTTGTGCCATTAACTATAACCAGAAACTACATCTAGTGTGCTAAAATGATTTCTAATATTTGCATTATTAAAGCAAAATAGAGGAAAGACTTCAGTTTTTTCCTAGGTAATTCTTTTCAGCTACAGTAGGTCAGGTAGAATAGAAGAGAGAGTAATGGTAATGTCTAGTTTTTAATTGTCTGGAAAACTGTAAACTGTAGCTATTTATGTTTCTATCTCTAATGCTGAAACTTTTTTGGTCTCTGAAAACTTTCAGAATCAAATGTAGGATTTAGAACCATTTTGTCCATATGACTTTGTTATGTCCCTTTTGTTATTTGAATATTCAGGAGAAATAAGGTATTGTTTCCAAAGAGGTCACCTATTGCCATGGCATTTCCTGTAACAGCACATCCTGCTCCTCTCTTTAATCAAGAATCGTGACTTGGGGGGCTGGCCCTGTGGCTGAGTGGTTGGGTTCGTGTGCTCCGCTGCAGGCGGCCCAGTGTTTTGTTGGTTCGGGTCCTGGGTGCGGACATGGCGCCGCTCATCAGGCCACGCTGAGGCGGCGTCCCGCGTGCCACAACTAGAAGGACCCACAACTAAAAATATACAACTATGTACCAGGGGACTTTGGGGAGAAAAAAGAAAAGAATAAAATCTTTAAAAAAAAAAAGAATCGTGACTTGGGCTGTTACTCCTCAGACCAAGACTTGACTCCATTTTTGGTTTGTGAATTGTTGTGTACTCATTGCTTCTGTTAAATTTACACGACAGTGATACAGGACATTAAAAAAAATTTTTTTAAACCAATATAGGAGAAAATAGAATAAGTAAGATTATACTTTGTGACATAATTAAGCCCAGGGCAAACCAACCATGCTTTAATAGTAAGATTCAGGCACAGAGGATTTGTATTTCATATATTTGAAGTCAGAATACAGATTTCTTCACTATTCTCTGATCTGTAAGGTTTTTTTTTTTAATAAGCTTTTTATGAGATTAAGATAACAGTCTTTTGAATATGCAAGCTTTCTTTGTTTACTTAGAGACGAAAGGGACATTTTCCTCCTTGGTTATTGTTATGAGGGGGTACTTTTTTTTTTCTTTCTGCTTTTTCTCCCCAAATCCCCCTGGTACATAGTTGTATATTTTAGTTGTGGGTCCTTCTAGTTGTGGCAAGTGGGACGCCGCCTCAGCGTGACCTCATGAGCCGTGCCATGTCCGCGCCCAGGATCCAAACCAGTGAAACCCTGGGTCACCAAAGCGGTGTGCGCTGAACTTAACCGCTCGGCCACGGGGCCGGCCCTAGGAGGTACCCCTAATCAGGAAGACAACTTGGTACCAGTGAAGACACTGGCTGATTTCACTGCTCATACCCAAGCTTCTGTTCTTGTACCAACCTATAGTGACCATAACACTAGGCTAACAGATTAATCTGTGCCAACAGCTAGGGGTTTTATTAACATACTTAACATTTAATTGTCTCGTTTTCAATTGCCAGTTAACAGCCATCAACACACAGCTTTCCATAAAGAAGGCATTGTTATTATTCCTCGTGTTGGAAAACAGCATACAAGTTGATGGATTCCTGCATGTTCACAAACCCAAGTGATCTTATTGGGGGGAATGGTCTAAATAAGGCTGTCCCATCCAGATATTATAGTTCTAAAAAACTCTCTTGTTTTTTTAGTTCTTTTCCAATGTTAATATAAATATTGTCTATTCTGTTATACCCTGAAGTAGACTAAATTAGCACTTATTTAATAGGAAGTATGAACAAAGGATAGTCAAAGAAAATTGTTTTATTTTTTAGAGTATTTCTCATTGTAACAGAAGTACATTAGTGGGGCTGGCCTGGTGACGTAGTGGTTAAGTTCACACATTCCACTTCGGTGGCCTGGGGTTCACAGATTCAGATCCCAGGCCTGGACCTGGCACCACTCATCAGGCCACGCTGTAGTGGCATCCCACACAAAATAGACGAAGATTGGCACAGATGTTAGCTCAGGGCCAGTCTTATTAAGACACACAAACTCTCTACTTTTTTTTTTTTCTTTTGAGGAAGACTGGCCCTGAGCTAACATTCATGCCCATCTTCCTCCACTTTATATGTGGGATGCCTGCCACAGCATGGCTGCCAAGCAGTGTCATGTCCGCACCCGGGATCCGAACTGGCAAACCCCGGGCCGCCAAAGCGGAATGTGCGCAGTTAACCGCTGCGCCACCAGGCCAGCCCCAACAAACTCTCTACTTTTGTAAAACGCTTAACAAAAAAAAAAGAATTTGGCTTTTCACTAATGTTCTTTTTATTTTTTTGGTGAGGAACACTGGCGTTGAGCTAACATCCATGCCCGTCTTCCTCTGCTTTATACGTGGGATGCCTGCCACAGTATGGCCTGACAGGCGGTGCATAAATCCACACCTGGAATCCGAAGCGGCGAACCCTGGGCTGCCAAAGCAGAGCGTGTGAACTTAACTGCTGTGCCACTGGGCGGGCCCCGAGAGAGAGAGTGTGTGTGTTTTTAATAAACCAGGTTCTGACGTTACCATTCCGGGGAAGAATATGATAATGGTCTAAAGCATTCCTACTCTGGAGTTGATTTCTCTTGGCAAAAATTGGAGTGTAGGTTTCTAGCTTAGTATTTAACAGTGAGGACTCTGGTCAGGGGTGTTTACTCCTCTGCCACTTGCCCAAAGTCAGTTAGCTAATAAGTTGCTGTCCTTTGAGCCTTGGTTTCTTCCTTTATAAAAAAGAGATTATAATTGTTACCTACTGACAGGGTGGTAAAAAGGATTGAGTTGATTGATTGAGATAAAGCACTTAAAGCAATACCTAGCAGTTGGTAACTTCTTACTAGGTATTTATTATTATCATTTGTATTTATATGTATTTTTTTTTGCTGAAAGGTTAAAAAATGAAACAATAATTGATAAATTGCATATTTTGTTTTTCTAGGGTATCCCTAAGGTAATTTTTTTCTTTAGGCAAACTGCATTTTTGCCTCTCTTGGATGCTGAGCAGTGTTTTCACCACATGGTGCACATGGCTTTGAAACACTGTGATGTGCTTTGTATTTGTGCAATCTCTGATTACGTATTGTCTGGGTTTTTTTATACTATAGCTTTACTTTTTTTACTCAAAAATTGAGTTTAGTGTTTAACCAGCTAGATTTCACTTGTAGGTCAGCTGGAATGTTTCTTTTTTCTTTTTTCTTTTTTTTTTGGTGAGGAAGATTGTCTCTGAGGTAACATCTTTGCCAGTGTTTCTCTATTTTGTATGTGGGACCCGCCACAGCATGGTTTGATGAGCGGTGTGTAGATCCACACCCAGGATCCAAACCCACACACTCTGGGCTGCCAGAAGCGGAGTACGCAAACTTAACCACTATACTACTGGCCCAGCCCCTGTAATGTTTCTATTTTTTGAGTCCTCTAAAGATACCTTGTGTGGTTGGCTGTTAAATGATACCTTGGACTCTAAAAACCCTCGAATTTCATTGCTAATGCTGGTCCTTGTACTCCTGACCCTTCTCTTCTGACAAGGGCCATTTTGGAGCCCATTATGTCTTCTAATAATTCTCCATCAGCCTCTAGCATTATTTATTTTAAAAAGCAATTTCTAAAATATAGGTTTAAAGATTTCCTCCTGTGGGCTGGCCCCGTGGCCAAGTGGTTAAGCTCACGTGCTCTGCTGTGGTGGCCCAGGGTTTCACCAGTTCGGATCCTGGGCACGGACATGGCACTGCTCATCAAGCCATGCTGAGGTAGCATCCCACATGCCACAACTAGAAGGACCCGCAACTAAAAATACACAACTATGTACCAGGGGGCTTTGGGGAGAAAAAGGAAAAATAAAATCTTTAAAAAAAAGATTTCTTCCTATTAATACTTTTCAGGAAAGTAATCTTTATGACAGTAACATATTTTTAAAGATTAATTAAATTAATTCAAAATAAATTTAGCAAATTTGAAGTTTGTACTAGTGTTTGGTTTTTTCTTTAATCACTAAAGAAACCATAAAAATAGTAACTGTGTAGGAGAAAACAGTTTCTGGTCATACTGTGTCGAGAAGTACACGTGTAACACATTGAGCATTTAACTTAAGGTCTCTAGGCCTTGGTTTCTTTTTCTGCTATAAGATTTTACTACGTGATCTAAAATTCAACAATTATGTAATCAGAACTTTTAGGTTTTCGTTAAGTTCATGTACGAACATGTGCATATCTGTGCCATCATTGGGCAGTTGTAATTTGGGGTTTTAAAAATATGACAGTAACTGACCATTATAACTTTGCTTATTACTTTCTGTTCCTCAGTTACCGAGCTGATACCCAGACATACCAGCCTTATAACAAAGACTGGATTAAAGAGAAGATCTACGTGCTCCTTCGTCGGCAGGCCCAACAGGCCGGGAAATAGTTGAGTTGGAAGCATCAGGGGGATGGGGGTGGGCTTGGAACACAGATGTGTACAGCGCGCAGTAGTGGAAGTTTGTATTATAGTAATCCTGTTTCCATTTTGGTACACTCTAGCCAGGATTGAATGTATTAGATGAAATGTGAGGATCTTGTTCAATCTGAAACCCCCATTCCCCCCCTTTTTTTTACTTAAACATTTTTATGATGATTTAGATGGAAGTTGTTCTTTGTCAGTTAATGTTGGTTCCAGTCCTTCAAACTGTTCCTATCTGCTTTCTAACATTCACTGTACTAACCCTTCTTCAAGTTGGGGTGGGGGGTGGTGACACAATTTAGTTATGTCCTCAAGGTAAAGTCTTAGTGAAAAACAAAATAAATTTTCTTTAGTTATATTTTCCCCCTGAGTGATTTTTTTTTTTTTTTTTGGTCTCTGAACGTTGAATTTTCTTGCAAAGCCTTATCATTTTCAAAACCAGTAGGCTGCTACACAAAGAAGTTGAAGAAAGCTTATCTATCTGCTGAATACATTTTGCTATGGTTTCTGTGAAGCTAACAAGATTTTACCTCATTTTTCCAGTAAGTGACTCTCAATTGCAGCTCCAAAGTTTGTACCTACTGTTGGCGCAGACATTATGACAGACTTTCTGGGGACACAGCTTGTCTGCAGCAGCAGCCAGGTTAGTTCCTTAGCTTTGGTCATGTACGTTCTCTGGGAGCTCCTTGTGCCCTCCTCACAGCCTTCAGCAGTTGAATGCAAGTGGTCACATTGTGACTTGACCATCACACTGTCTTGTACCTCCAGTTATCAAGTGTGTGGGTGTTCCTTGATTCTGCCCTTATCACACTTTACCAGTAGCCAGTAATATCTTTACACACTGTAAGATTGGCAGGTTTTTTGGAGCCTCAGGACTAGCCATATGTTCCCCTTGTCCCTGCCCCCACTTTCACATTAGGGCCTTAACTATTTTTCTTGTTTTATGCAGAACCAAATTCTGAGTATTCGTATGTGCTCACTTTTTCTATAGAATAATAATTATTGTAATTAAATGATTAGAATAATTAATGACTATAATTAAATAATTAGAATTATTATTAATTATTCTAATTATAGAATAATTATTCTATTGATGGCATCACTCTGTCAAAGGATTATTAAAATTAGAGGGCCTTGCCAAAATTATGTATGGCTGTAGTTTGACTGTGAATCGACCAAATTTTAAAGCTAAAATGTTCTCACAGAAAAAGAAATAGATCCAAAAGTAAGTCAGGTTGCCCTGCTTTTCACTTGGCCTGTCCTGCTGATACAGTTTTATTTCTCTAACAGATATGACCTTGGCTTCATTTTTTGGAAAATCCGCTAGAACACATCTGGAGGGAATGGGATCCCTTGAGTCTCAGATATAATGCAATTTCTGACGTTGGGCTCCCTGGGGAAAATAAGATTTTCTAAGGAATGTGAGAAAACATCTGGGTCCTAGATGTTGGTGGTGAGAGCAAAAGGAAGGGAGTAGTATTTTAAATCATATTTTAGAAGGCTTAAGGAAGCATGGGACAGAATAAATATGGAGAAATATACACTTAACTATGTCCGGTGTTACACAGAAGAGGAGCAGAAGTAGCGTTTTCATTGTTCAGGCGAAGTCTGTGATGAAACTCTCTTAGTGGTTTGGCCGAGTTACAGCCCCTGACCCTGTGTTGTTAGAGAGTTGGAGTATTGATTGTGTGGCCTTTCCTCAACCACAGTGCAACAGGTTAGATTTCTGCTTATAAAGTGATATTTTATGCTGCTACCTAAAGGTGAAACCTGCCAGACAAATTACAAAATTCCTGATTCTCTAATCCACCTTATTCTATGTACCTGAGAGTTTTGAAAATATTTAACAGTGCTGCTTCTGTCTTCTAGTGTTTGATCTAAGAGCTCCCAGGAGTATGAAAGGAAGATTTTAACTATCTCACCTCACTTACAGTTCTCAGGCTTAAAATATTTCCAGCAGCTCACTAAATGCCTTGGGCATTGTTTGGACAAGTTATGTATCTCACTCCTGTTGTTGGGGTGGGAATGAGGGTGAACTGTTTTACTTCCAGCAAGGGATGAGCAGACAAGTTTTTACTGACCTAGAAACAGACTAGACTTTGAGTTGGAGGAAAGAGGGTAGGATAGTTCTTAGAGTGACATCAGCTTCATATCAGTATGGCCCCCTCCTTGATAAATTGTTTTACTGATTTTCTGAAGATTGGATGAAAATCAGTTTTGATCTATGAACTGTTTAATAAATATTATTATACTTGTAGGGATACTTTTTAGAAAAAGGAATATTAATTTATGTGTTAGAATAATGATACTAGTATTACCACTTAGGCCGTAGCATTTACTGTTTAGGAAACATTTTTACATATATCTTACTTAATCATCACAGCAACCCCTTTAAGGTAGGAAATAATTATTCGTCTATTAATGGTGACAAAATAGGTTCAGATTGTTCAAGTTACTCACCTAGATCACACAGCAATACCATAAAGACTTTGCTAGATGAAAAAGACATGGTCCTAACCTCAAAGATCTTGAGTGGGGGAGGGAGTCCTACAGAATGAGTAGCTGTGTTCTAAATAATGAACCTCTGATGCCTATCAAAGGGGCCTTTTTATAGACTCAAATATTTGGGTTCTCAAGACCTGAATAGGTCACATTTGTCACCAGTTCACTCAAAAGCATATAGGATACACAAAACAGTTTGCCAACCCAGCATCATCAAGTGTTCCTCTTGCATGGGAGTGAGTAGTCCTCATGGCAGTTCACACAGTCATCCAAGAATTATTCTCTGCACACACAAACAAATGATAACTCAGGTGCAAGAGGTCAGACAGGAAGTGCAAGAGCTACCCTGGCTTAGAAGCCTCATGTACGACAGGAGCCACTATCTCTCTTAATAACTCAGTAGACATGGCTTCTAGGTCACTGTAAGAGACGTGCCCAGTTATAAGAGTCACTGCTTTCAGAGAACCACAAAGCTGTATCTTCCCACCAGGTGGTTATAGTTTTCACCCAGTCTAGGTATAAATTGCCAATCAGAGGTAATTTTTAGCATAAACAATCTTTAGAGCAGAAGGAGTTTTGTTAATCCTTTGTCCACAGATGTTTTAGAAGTATGAGGTGGCACATCTAGCTGGCTTCACAAAGGAGGTAACCTTTGAGCTGGGCCTTGAAGAATGGCTAAACTTTGAAAACAGAAAAATAGGACAGAAGTAATGAGGTTCTAAAGCACTGGGAGTGTTTGAGGAACAGCAAGTAAGCCATCGTGGCCGGAGTAAGGTCAATATTTAGGAGAGAATGGTGATATAAAGCCAGGAAAGCTAGTGTTGGAGTGCCCTGAACATGAAGCTACAGAGTTTTAATTTCATAGGCTGTGGATAGTCTTTAAAGATTTTTAAGGCATGACCCATCAAATCTTTGCATTAGGAGGATTAAGCCCACTGCTTTGTGTAGACTGGATTGGAAAAGTGGAGAGTATAATGTCCCAGAAGCCAAGTCAAGAGAATTTTTCAGTGAGACAGGTAAGATGAGGAATTATAGACAGGCTTTGGATTTGGGGTTTAGGAAGTCTTTTCAATAGTCTAATATTAAGACAAAAATTAAATTTGTAGGTAAAGAGTGAGGGAAATGGTGAGGTATAGACAGAGAAGGCAAAGTTTATTGGAAACTTGAAAGAAAAGTGGTAATACAGAAGGCTAAATTAGAAGGACAGATTTTCTTTTAATAAAGGCAATTTTTTCACATGTATAAGTAGAGGAAGAGTCTAAGATACAAAACGTATCACAATTAGATATTCGATGGTGAAAGATTGCAGTGCCAGTTGAAGATCCATGTTTAGGTGTGCTGATGGAGTGATTAAGCTCAGAAGAGAAAGTGAGATGGAAAGTTGAGAGGGTTTGTGTCAGAAGCTCTCAATCCACTAAATGGGTGAAAGAGATCAAAATCTTGCAGAAAAGGAAGAGTTAAATCTATCAGGGGCCTGGAAGATGGTGGGAAAAGTTCGGAACAGATGGGGTGGGAAATGTGGGAAGGTTAACACATTTTTAGTGGAACTAGTAAGGACAATATATGACTTTCACTTGAAGCATTCAACCAATGAGAGAAAGGAGAGAGTTAGGTATTGAGTGCTTTTTGTTCAGTCAAAAAAAACCCATTTATGGTGGCCTATGCTATACTACACATAGGTACTTTACCTGAATACCTTATCTCTCATTTTCATTCCTGCATATCAATTGTTATCATTTTATAACTGTAGAAATGGAGACTTAAGGCGGTTATCTAAGGTCAAGAAGTAAAACCCAGGTCTTTCTGGCTCTAAAGATCACATTCTTTCCACCACAGTAATGTCTTCCAAGTACTGGGTAACCCACTGGTTTGAGGTGGCTATCATACAATCACTTTGGGAGCTTTTTAAAAATCTGGTTCCCAGACACTTCCTCTGGATGAGGGGTCAGCAAACAGTTTCTATAAAGGGCCAATAGTAAATATTTTAGACTTCATGGGCCACATGTAATCTCTGTTGCACATTATTCTTTGTATTTTTTTTTTACAACCCATCAAAGATGTAAAAACCATTTTTAGCTTGCCAGCCATACAAAAATAGACTTGGCTGGATTTGGCCTGCGGGCTGTAGTTTGCCACCCCATGCTCTGGGGAATTTGATTTAGCCAGTCTGGATTAGGACCTGGGAAAATGAGAATTTTTTAAAAGTTGCCCAGGACTTCCACTTGTAGCCATAATAGAGTAAAGGGCAGACTTAACTGGAAAACAGGACAAAATAAGTGAAGGGGCTGTTTTTCAGACATTGGACAACAGGTAGCACAGGACTGTGAACCAGAGAGAAGGAAAACAAAAGAGTTGAGCCCTACACTCATGCCGGGATTCTGCCTGGAGGCATTTTTCTGGAAGGAAGGGCAACCCAAACAGGGACCAGCTGCCTTGCAGAACTGAGGAGACAGATTGGAGTTTGAGGGAGCCTGAGACAGCTGGGAGTTGCAGGGCAAAGTTCTGGAGAGCAGGAAGCTACACAAAAATAACTCCAGAAATCTGCATGTGGGTCCCCTGACATCTTTGCTGAGTACCAGGCAGGGCATAGAATGACTGGAGAGGCAGAAGAACAAGTCTCGCAGGATGGAGAGAGAGAGAAGTTTTGACCAGTCAGAGTAGAGTCCTGGGTCATCACACAGGGCATTCACGGAAGACCCCAGACGTGTTACACTTTAGTAATGAGATACACTGTCTTTCAAGTGAAGCCTACTCTAGATCTACCCTGGCAAACTTTAAAAACAGGTCTTGAAGAGGTAAACTGATAAACACACAATTGTGTGCCAAAATAAAGCCCAACACTCATTAAAGGAAGGTAACAATAACCAAAAACTAAACAAAGTAACATTCACAGTTGTCCTGCATTCAAATAAATTAGATGTGAGAGATCCAGTCCTGATGGCCTAGTGGTTAAAGTTGGGCACTCACTGCATCGGGTCTGGGTTCGTTTCCCAGTCACAGAACCACACTACCCATCTGTCAGTTGCCATGCTGTGGAAGCTGCTCACGTAGAAGGAGTAGAAGGACTTACAACTAGGACATACAACCATGCACTGGGGCTCTGGGGAGGGAAACAAAAAAAAGAGGAAGATTGGCAACAGGTGTGAGCTCAGGGTGAATCTTTCCCTGCAACAGCAACAAAAAATCATTAGACATGAGAAGAAGAAGGAAAATATGACTAATAACCAGAGACTAAAATCAATCAATAGAAACTAACTCAGAAATGACGGAGATGATAAACCCACCAGACAAGGACATTAAAACAGCTATTATAATAAATATGTAGAGATAAAAAGGAAACGAATATATTAGGAGAGAAGTAGAAGAGATTTAAAAAATAAATGGAATTTCTAGAGATGAAAAATACAATACTGAAATGAAAAATTCACTGGATGGGATTAACATCAGATTAGACATTGCAGAAGAAAAGTGCAGTGAACTGGAAGATAGAGTAGTAGAAACTATAAAAAACTGAAGCATAGAAAGAAAGTTGAAAAAAATGGAGAGCTTCAGTGACCTGTAGGATAATAGCAAGTATAATTGAGAGTCTCAAGAAAAAGGAGGATGTGGAGAAGAAAAAAGAATTTTGAAGAAATAATGCCAAAAATTTTCAAATTTGATGGAAACTATACACTCAGATCTACAAAGCCAAACTAACCCTAAGTATGATAAATAAAACACACATATATCATAATTAAATTGGTAAAAACCGTGGTAGGAGAAAATCTTAGTAGCCAGAGGAAGAACACACATTACAGATGAAGAAACATAAGAAGGACAGCAAACTTCATCTGAAACTATACAAGCCAAAAGAATGGAATGACATTTAAATGCTGAAGGAGAAAGGTGTCAGCCTAAAATTCCATATCCATTGAACGTATCATTAAAACATAAAGGCAAAATAAAAGATTCTTCAGACAAACGCAATCTGAGATAATTGGTTGCTAGTGTACTTGCACAACAAGAAATGTTAAAAGAAGTTCCTCAGGCAAAAGGAAAATAAAAACGGATGGGGCCAGCCCCGTGGCCAAGTGTTTGAGTTCACCTGACCTGCTTCAGCGGCCCAGGGTTTCACCAGTTTGGATCCTGGGTGTGGACATGGTGCTGTTCATCAAGCCATGCTGAGGCAGCGTCCCGCGTGTCACACCTAGAAGGACCCACAGCTAAAAATGCACAACTATGTACCAGGGGACTTTGGGGAGAAAAAGGAAGAATAAAATCTTTAAAAAAAAAAAAAAAACAGATGGAAACTTGCATCTACACAAATATATGAGAAGCACCAAAAATGATAAATATGAAGGCAAATACAAAAGACTTCTTTCTCATTTTTAAATTTCTTTAATAGATAATTTACTGTTTAAAAATGTACTGTGTGGTTTATAACATCTAGAATTAAATGTATGACAGCAATCTTGCAAAGAACAGTAGGGGGAAATGGAAATATATGCTTGAAATGTTTTTATCAATGACTTGAAGTGGTATAGCATTTGAAGGTGAACTGTGAAAAGTTAAAAACACCTATTTGTAAACCTGAGAGCAATCACTTTAAAAAACAACAAAAAAAATCTCAATCCAAATGAAGGCAGGATAATAGAGAAGCCTGGGGTTGGAGGGGTTGCCATGGTAATGCTAATTCCCACCTTCACCCACAACAGGCGTTTGTTGTGGAGTATCTACTCTGTTCCAGGACTCCCAGAACAAAGAAGAGGTGGGCAAATAGATAAATAGCAAAATGGTAGATTTAGACCCCATCATATTACTAATTATATTAAATGGAATGGTCTAAACACTCCAATTAAAAGACCAGATTGTCAGACTGGATTGATAAAACCAGACACAGCTATATGCTAAACCCACTTTAAGTATAAAGACCTACATAGATAGGTTAAAAGTAAAATGATGGGGCGGGGGCCGGTCCGGTGGTGCGGTGGTTAAGTGCGCACCTTCCGCTTCGGCGGCCCAGGTTTCGCTGGTTCGGATCCCCTGTGCAGACATGGCACCGCTTGGCAGACCATGCTGTGGTAGGCGTCCCACATATCAAGTAGAGGAAGATGGGCACAGATGTTAGCTCAGGGCCAGCTTCCTCAGCAAAAAGAGGAGGATTGGCAGTAGTTAGCTCAGGGCTAATCTTCCTCAAAAAAATGAAATAGATATAGATAAAAAAAAAAAGTAAAATGATGGGGAAAAAAGCTCATGCTGTGCGAACACTATGCATAAGAAGCTGAGGTGGCTATGTTTAATATCAGGCAAAGGAGACTTGATAATGAGGAATGTTACTATGGATAAAGAGGGAAATTTTATAATCATGAAAGGGTAAATTTACCAAGAGAGAATCTTAAATGTATATGCACCCAATAACAGAACTTAAAAATACGTGAAATAAAAAACTTTTTGGGAGATCCTGATGTGCGTTATACCATTCCTTGTCATTCTGAATGTTGCGTACCTAGGTTCTTGTTAAAATGCAGATTTGGGTCTGAAACGAACTCTGACATTCTGCATTTTTAACAAACTTCCAGGTGCCCACATTTTGAGTAACAAGATATCCTACACCACACTGCTTTCCGTGAAATAACAGAAAAGTGCCTGGTATGTATTAGATGTGCAGTAAATAGCAATTGAATCTGACGAAACACTGTAAGGTACATAATTGACTACACAAATGAACAAAAAATGATCTTAGGCAGTATGGATCTCACCATCTAGTAGAGGGAGAGAAGAGCATAACTTTAGTACAAGGAGCAATATAAAATTGTTATGGGAGGGAATGCTGGGGTGGGGGGAGTGTTAAGGTGGCAAGGAATCATAGGTAATAAGCATAATATTGAAAGGCTAACCAAGCTCTAGGCTAGACACAAAGGCAAGTGAGTTGTGGCCTAAGAGACAAGGAGGGGCTGAGAGACTGAAATCAGGACATTTGGGAGATGACGTTGTAAGAAGCTAGATGATTGTCTAAGGGGAATTAGTGATAGAAACCTTAGAGGCAGGGAATTTCTTAGTGATTAACTTTCCCGTGTCCTCCAGTACGTAGTTCAACTTGTAAGTCTGTTCTAAGAAAGATATTTTACCTTTGAAGACGATAGTAATCCCTTCAGCTACATATAGAGATCGTGTGTCAACTTACCTAGCACACTCCTTTCTTTTTTGTAATTGTATCCTTCAACTGAATGTTCAATTTGAAGAGTATTGTGAAGAACTCGGTTTAAAAGCCTCATGCCAAAGGTACTTTTCTTTATGCCTTTCAGGAGAGTAGGGAGAAGGCTAATGACATATTACATCACTTAACTGAGACAGGCCCTAGGTTCTTGTCAACAGGTGTTTGAATTTAAGGTCTCTGGACTGTAATCCAAGAGAAATGGGATAGATATGGTTTCTTCCTTGGAAGCCTGAAGCTGGAGGGTTTCCATGGTAATGCTGACTCCTACCTTCACTTGCTGGTATTGGTTGTGGAGTACCTACTCTGTACCAGAGCCCCCCCAGGTTTGGCCAACTGTATCGCCCCTCTAGTCTTTAAGAAAAATAGTATATTTGAGTCTTTTAGTACCTGCTCTAGGGTGAACAGTTTGAAGAGTACCCCAACGATGCTTGGCCACTTTTCCCAGTGGCCCTAGCCATTCCAGAGATTGCTTTGTCCTTGACACTGTCATTGAGCCTAGATGCCTGTTAGACGCATGGTCACCCACTTCCTTCCACCTACGATAAAATTCCAGGTTCTGGGGGGGCGGAGCAAAATGGCAGGGTGAGCTGACCAGGGATTCTCTCCCCTCCAAAATACAACAAAAGATTGGAAGAACTGAATTTCAGAGAACAAAAATAATGCCAGCTTGTTAGAGACCTACAATACCAAGAAGGCAGAGATCATAAACTTTGCTTACACCTTCGGAGGCGCTGGAACGGTAGGAGAGAACATCACTCCCTCCCCTAGAGTCTGCGATCGCTGTGGCGCGGGTCGGGAAGGAGCGGGGGAGGGGCTGTGCGACCGGGGGATCATCCAGGACTCCTGCCGCTGATTCAGTGGAGACCCGCTGACGGGGGGAAAGCTTCCGTCTGCGGGGACCCCATAAATCAAGGGCCTTGGGAGACCAGAGAACAGAACCGATCTGAACCCAGACCGGCGCGTGTGAGTAACAGCCCCTCCCCCCCAGCAAAGCCAGTGGGCGCAGCCATCTTGCCCCAAGGCGGAGAGCTCATAACATGCCGCTCTCGACACCCATCTAGTGGTGACAGGCTGTAACTGCAACTGAATTCTACCACCATGAGAAAAAAACGCTCCTCTACCATCCAGCAATTTATAAAGGCCCCAGACCAGAAGGAAAACAATAAAAACATAGAATTAAGTCCTGAGGACTTGGAAGTAGGTAAACTAAGTGATAATGAATTCAGAGCAGCTATAATCAAAAAACTCAATGAGGTAGAGAGAAAGATAGAGAAACAAGCCGAGTTCTGGAGTTACTTCACAAAAGAGATTGAAATCATAAAGAAGAATAAAACAGAATTACTTGAGATGAAAAACACAATGGACCAGATAAAACAGAATACGGATTCCCTGAATGCCCGTGTAGACAACATAGAGGAGAAAATTAGCATAATCGAGGACAGACAGGCTGAATGGCGCCAGACAGAGGAAGAAAGAGAACTAAGAATTAAAAAAAATGAGGAAAATCTCCGAGAGATAATGGATTCAGTGAGGAGTAAGAACATAAGGATCATAGGAATTCCCGAGAATATGGAAAAGGAAAATGGAGCAGAAAGTGTGCTTAACGAAATTATTGAAGAGAACTTCCCAAATCTAGGGATCAACGGAGAAATGTATGTAGAGGAGGGTTTTAGATCTCCTAGATTTGTCAATGTAAAAAGACCTACTGCAAGGCACGTAGTAGTAAAGTTGGCAAATAGGAATGATAAGGAGAGAATACTCAGGGAAGTAAGGAAAAAAAAGAGAATAACCTATAAAGGAGCCCCTATCAGACTGTCAGCGGATTTCTCTACAGAAACCCTACAAGCTAGGAGAGAATGAAGTGATATATTCAAAGCTTTAAAGGATAAAAACCTTCAGCCAAGAATACTCTATCCAGCAAGAATTTCCTTCAGGTATGAGGGAGAAATTAAATCTTTTCCAGACAAACAAAAGTTAAGGGAATTTGTAACTAAAAGCCCTCCATTACAAGAAATCCTCAAGAAGGCTCTCATACTTGAAAAAAGAAAAAAGGGAGAAAGGGGACACAATCCACAGACTAGGGAGACCGATGGATAAAACCAGAACAGGATAGCAAATATTCAATTATAGCATTAGGGTAAAGGTAAGGAAACTACCAAAACAAGGACGATCTTAGCACTCTAACTACAAATGAATAAGACGAGTTGGAATAAAAAATGAAAATAATTATTTAGGAGGGGAAGAGCAAAGGGTCTAAATCAGTATTGGTCAAGTAGGTAAGAGACCACCAGAGAATAGACTATATTATACACGAGATTCTAAATACAAACTTCAAGGTAGACACTAAAATAAGGTACAGAACAGAGTCACAAATCATAAATAAGGAAAAATCTAAGAAACCCAGCATAAGAAATTGCAGTATTAAATGGGTAGGATAAAGCACACAGGAAAAGAAACACAGGAAAACAAGATAATGAGCAACAGATTAACAGCATTAAGTCCACATGCATCAATAATCACTCTCAATGTGAATGGATTGAACTCACCAATAAAAAGACACAGAGTGGCAAAATGGATTAAAGAACAAGATCCAACAATTGGTTGCCTCCAGGAAACACACCTTAGCCCCAAGGACAAACACAGACTCAGGGTGAAGGGGTGGAGGACAATACTTCAAGCAAATAGCAAGGAAAAAAAGGCAGGTGTTGCAATTCTCATATCAGACCAAGTGGATTTCAAAATAAGACAGGTAAAGAGAGACACAGAGGGACAATATATAATGATCAAAGGGACACTTCATCAAGAAGAAATAATGCTTATAAATATCTATGCACCCAACACAGGAGCACCAAGATTCATTAAGCAACTATTAACAGACCTTAAGGAAGATGTTAAAAACAACACAATAATAGTAGGGGACCTCAACACCCCACTCACATCAATGGACAGATCATCCAGACAGAAAATCAACAAAGAAATAGTGGAGCTAAATGAAAAACTAAAACAATTGGACTTAATAGACATATATAGATCACTCCACCCTGAAAGAGCTGAATACACATTCTTCTCAAGTGCACATGGAACATTCTCTAGGATAGACCATATGTTGGGAAACAAGGCAAGCCTCTACAAATTTAAAAAAATTGAAATAATAACAAGCATCTTCTCAGATCATAGTGCTATAAGGCTAGAAATTAATTACAAGAAAAAAGCTGAGAAAGGCACAAAGATGTGGAGACTAAACAACACACTACTGAACAAGCAATGGATCATTGAAGAAATTAAAGAAGAAATCAAAAAATACCTGGAAACAAATGAAAATGATAGCATGCCATACCAACTCATATGGGATACAGCAAAAGCTGTATTAAGAGGAAAATTCATCGCAATACAGGCACATCTTAACAAACAAGAAAAATCCCAAATAAGCTATCTTAAAGCACACCTAACTGAACTAGAGAAAAAAGAACAAATGAAGCCCAAAGTCAGCAGAAGGAGAGAAATAATAAAAATCAGAGCAGAAATAAATACTATTGAAACGAAAAAGGCAGTAGAAAGGATCAATGAGACAAAGAGCTGGTTTTTTGAGAAGATAAATAAAATTGACAAACCACTAGCCAGACTTACAAAGAGAAAAAGGGAGAAAGCTCAAATAAACAAAATCAGAAATGAGCGAAGAGAAATAACAACAGACTCTGCAGAAATACAACAGATTATAAGAGAATACTACAAAAAACTATATGCCAACAGAATGGATAACCTAGAGGAAATGGATAAATTCTTGGACTCCTACAATCTCCCAAAGCTCACTCAAGAAGAGGCAGACAATTTGAACAGACCAATCACAAGGAAAGAGATTGAAACAGCAATCAAAAACATCCCAAAGAATAAAACCCCAGGACCAGATGGCTTTCCCGGGGAATTCTACCAAACTTTCAGAGAGGATTTAATACCTATCCTTTTCAAGCTATTCCAAAAAATTAGGGAAGATGGAACACTTCCTAACACATTCTATGAGGCCAACATCACGCTGATACCAAAACCTGACAAGGACACCACGAAAAAAGAGAACTACAGGCCAATATCACTGATGAACACAGATGCAAAAATTCTAAACAAAATTTTGGCAACCAGAATTCAGCAATTCATCAAAAGACTCATACATCAGGATCAGGTGGGATTCATACCAGGGACACAGGGATGGTTCAACATCCGCAAATCAATCAACGTGATACACCACATCAAGAAACTGAGGAATAAAAACCACATGATCATCTCAATAGATGCAGAGAAGGCATTTGACAAGATCCAACAGCCATTTATGATAAAAACTCTGAACAAAATGGACATAGAAGGAAAGTACCTCAACATAATAAAGGCCATATATGACAAACCCATAGCCAACATCATACTCAATGGGCAAAAACTGAACCCCATCCCCCTGAAAACAGGAACGAGACAAGGATGCCCTCTATCACCACTCTTATTTAACATAGTACTGGAGGTCCTGGCCAGAGCAATCAGGTAAGAAAAAGGAATAAAAGGAATCCAAATAGAGAGGGAAGAAGTGAAACTCTCGCTGTTTGCAGACGAGATGATCTTATATATAGAAAACCCCAAAGAATCCATTGGAAAACTGTTAGAAGTAATCAACAACTACAGCAAAGTTGCAGGGTATAAAATCAATTTGCATAAATCAGTAGCATTTCTATACTCCAGTAATGAACCAACAGAAAAAGAACTCAAGAATGCAATACCATTCACAATTGCAACAAAAAGAATAAAATACCTTGGGGTAAATTTAACTAAGGAAGTGAAGGACCTATATAATGAAAATTACAAGGCCTTTCTGAGAGAATTGGATGACGAATAAGGAGATGGAAAGACATTCCATGTACATGGATTGGAAGAATAAACATAGTTAAAATGTCCGTTCTACCTAAAGCAATCTACAGATTCAACGCCATCCCAATCAGAATCCCAATGACATTCTTTACAGAATTAGAACAAAGAATCCTAAAATTCATATGGGGCAACAAAAGACCCCGAATTTCTAAAGCAATCCTGAGAAAAAAGAACAAAACGGGAGGCATCACAATCCCTGACTTCAAAACATACTACAAAGCTACAGTAATCAAAACAGCATGGTACTGGTACAAAAACAGGTGCACAGATCAATGGAACAGAATTGAAAGCCCAGAAATAAAACCACACATCTATGGACAGCTTATCTTTGACAAAGGAGCTGAGGGCATACAATGGAGAAAAGAAAGTCTTTTCAACAAATGGTGCTGGGAAAACTGGAAAGCCACATGTGAAAGAATGAAAATTGACCATTCTTTTTCACCATTCACCAAAATAAACTCAAAATGGATCAAAGACCTAAAGGTGAGACCTGAAACCATAAGGCTTCTGGAAGAAAACGTAGGCAGTACACTCTTTGACATCAGAATTAAAAGGATCTTTTCGGACACCATGCCTTCTCAGAGAAGGGAAACAATAGAAAGAATAAACAAATGGGACTTCATCAGATTAAAGAGCTTCTTCAAGGCAAATGAAAGCAGGATTGAAACAAAAAAACAACCCACTAACTGGGAAAAAATATTTGCAAGTCGTATATATGACAAAGGCTTAATATCCATAATATATAAAGAACTCTCGCAACTCAACAACAAAACATCAAACAACCCAATCAAAAAATGGGCTGGAGACATGAACAGACATTTCTCCAAAGAAGATATACGGATGGCCAATAGGCACATGAAAAGATGCTCATCATCGCTGATCCTCAGGGAAATGCAAATCAAAACTACACTAAGATATCACCTTACACCCTTTAGAATGACAAAAATATCTAAAACTAATAGCAACAAATGTTGGAGAGGTTGCAGAGAAAAAGGAACCCTCATACACTGCTGGTGGGAATGCAAACTGGTGCAGCCACTATGGAAAACAGTATGGAGATTCCTCAAAAAATTAAAAATAGAACTACCATACGATCCAGCCATCCCACTACTGGGTATTTATCCAAAGAGCTTGAAGTCAGCAATCCCAAAAGTCCTATGCACCCCAATGTTCATTGCAGCATTATTTACAATAGCCAAGACATGGAAGCAACCTAAGCGCCCATCAACAGACAAATGGATAAACAAGATGTGGTACATATATACAATGGAATACTACTCAGCTGCAAAACAGAACAAAATCATTCCATTTGCAATAACATGGATGGACCTTGAGAGAATTATGTTAAGTGAAATAAGCCAGTGAGAGAAAGATAATCTGTGTATGACTCCACTCATATGAGGAATTTAAAATTATGGACTAAGAACAGTTTAGTGGATACCAGGGGAAAGGTGGGGTGGGGGGTGGGCACAAAGGGTGAAGTGGTGCACCTACAACATGACTGACAAACATTAATGTACAATTGAAATTTCACAAGATTGTAACCTATCAATAACTCAATAAAAAAAAAAAATTCCAGGTTCCCAGTTATTACGCAAATCCCAATAGGAGGTTGCATTTGTAGTGAGGGCAGGGGAGTTGTTAGCCTCAGACTCCCTTCAGAGGAATGTCGTGAAAAGATTCGAAGGTACAGGTACTAAAAGGCTTTCAGGGCAAATGCTCATCAGCATGAAGTCCTGATGCAGCTCTAAGGGATCCAGAAATGGAAAGCCTTGAAACCCCAATATTTCTTGGCTTCTCTGAGCCAGGCCCTCTGGGTCTATTAAAGTATTTTTATTGAGAAATTGCACCTTCCTTCATGTAAATGGCTAATAATCATTATTAGACAATAGAGTATTTGAGGCCTATGTGACCTGTTATGTGAACAGTGGCCATCTCTGTAATATCACCCAGTAATTTCTGCAACTGACCAGCCTAGATATTGGGATGGTACAGTTGGTATAAAATATTCTGTATCACCACTTCAGCAGACCACCCACCAGTGAGTCAGTGCTGGTGCTCATCATGGAGCATGCTCTCCTGAGAGCCTGTGAATAGGAGGCTCACTCAGGCTTCCCTACGCGGACAGCCCCCTCCCCACGCCTGGGCTCTGACGACCCCCACATAGACGTCTCTCCCTACTCAGCCTCTGACTCCTGCCCCAGGCCATTCCTCAGGGGTTTGCCCTTCTCATCCTGCTCATCCATGAAGATGATTTCACACGGTAAACATTTGTATGACCAGCTGCCCTAATAGCAGTTGTGCTGTTTATATCTCATTTTCAGTGTTTAACTTAATCCTCAGGACAAGTGTAGAGCTCAGTAAGTGATAATTATTACTACAAAACAAACTTTTAGAGTTTTGTGTACTTGTCTATATGTATGTTATACATCTATAAAATTTATTCCCCAGAAATATTTAATACAGTTATGAAAACAATACTACCAGAAAAAAGTCTAAAAAATTCATGTGACCGTGAAATTATGCTGAACCTTTGTGGAGGCCTGGGGCCCTATGGCAGTCCAGCCACCAGCTGATTAGACAAAGAATCTTGTTCACCTTCCAATACTTCTTGGTTGTCTAATGACCAGTCCTTGTAGCAGTGGGAAATGCCAAAAAGTCTGATAAAAACATGAAGGTTGCTGTTTTCTTTAACTTCTCTATTAAGCTATTTCAAGAAAGGTTTTAAAATTACTAAAGTTACTAAGCACATCAGTGATGATCTTAGTGTGGGCATAATCTTGCCTGGCCTTGGTCCTTTGGCTTTTTCGTGGCTTTGCATTGGACACAGTGTTCCTGGTAGAGATCAAGGCGGGAGTAGGGAGTGCAGGAGCCTTCTTCGCTCACCAATGTAAATTCTGTCAGTATTCAGGAAGTATTGGAAAGTTTTTTAGCTTTGATAATGGTATTGTGGTTATTTTTTTTAAGTTGTTATCTTTTAGAGTATGTACTGAAATACTGATAAAATGACATTATCTGTGATTTGTTTCAAGATAATCCAGTGGAAGAATGTAAATAAAACAAAATTAGCCATAAATTGATAATTATTGAAACTGGGTAGTGAGTATTAATCGCTGTGCTTTTTTATTTGCTTGAAATTTTCCATAATGAAAAGTTTTTTAAAAATTGAGAACGCAGTTACAATCCTGTCTCTGCTACTGCATAGCTATAGTGCTGAAGCCAATAGGATGCTTCTGAGGCTGGTGATGAGCACTGTCTGTCACCTTTCTATGGTGATTTGCCAGTACAGCTCCTCGTGTTCACTCCTCCACCCAACTGATACTCTACCCAGCTGCCTCCCTGAGCTCTGAAGAGAGAATGGCACATTCTCAAAGCAGGACATATTTGGGTCACAAAAGAAGCCTTTGCTCCATACAATTTGGCCACTAGGGCAGGAGGAACTTGCAAGGAAGCCGAGGTAGTTGTGCTGTGTCGGGCTGGCATTCTGCAAGCCCAGGAGCTGAAGGGGATATGTGGAGCCCCTGAAGCTGCATTTCTGACACATGCTAATGAGCATCACTCAAGGATGTAGACAGAGTCAGCACTTCAAACTAAATTCTGATGAAATTGAACATTTGCTTAATCATCTCCCTAAGCTGCTTCTGCCTGGACGCAGAGTGCCAGTGTAAAGGGGGCATTTCCTACCTCTGACAGCTTTACAATGCCAGTTTTTAAAAAGCTGCCCACTATGCCCAGCCTCGGTGTGGGCATTTGCATTTGACACATTGTTCCTGTTAGAGAAAAGCAAATGTGTTTTCTGAATACCCAATTTCAAGCTTCTCGCCTCGCCTCCGTAATCTTCCCCAGTCTAGTTGGCAAGTAAGCCGTCATACAGGGGACCCTAGAGAACTGTGCTGGGAGTCAGGATCATTAGGCTGACACTTGACAGCTGATTTTGTCGTGCTCACTTTAGACTCTTCCTCATCAAGGACCACCAGCCCCCAAGATGGTTGTGATCATTGCCTGTTGGTGAAATGAGGTCTTTCTCTAGCGCGTCAATTGGCTTTGAGTGCATGTAGTTGCGTCTCTCGGTTGGTTATGAGGTCAGAGCTAAGGAGGCCAACAACAGAGATGTTCCTCATGAAGACGGATTAATGTCTCGGTTCCCTAAGACCAGCCACTCCTCTTGAAGACACAGGCCAGTACTTCAAACGTGCGCTTACGCCCCGCCCCGCTGGCCCTGCCCTCTGCAGCCCTTCCCATCTTGAATCAAGGCCAGCCCTTCAAGCCCAAGACCTGAGTCGGTTTTATTTCTCCATCTTTCTCATTTTCCATATGCTATTGGTCAGTGAGTCTTGCTTTTACCTCTGTTTCCCTGCCTTCATTCACTCATTTAATCATTCATTTCCACAAATATTTACTGAGCGCTTGCTGTTTGCCAGACACAGTGGTACCCTCTGGGGATACCACGGTGAATGAGACAGTCCGACCTGATCCCTGCCTTCAGTTCCTCTGTGTTCTCCTGTCTGGGCCCAAATCACCGTGCCCAGTGCCTTTGTTCAGGCTCTCATCAGTTCTCAACTGAATCACTGCGATAGTTTCCTAACTGAGTTGTCTGCCTCAGTGTGACTCAGAGTAACCGAGTCAGTTTGTCGGTTGTCATTCTCTTATGACCAATGACAGAAACCCACCTTGAATTAGCTTAGGCACAATAGAGGGGGTGTAGTTAATTGACTCATGTAACCAAACTGCAGGAATGGCCAGAGCACAGGTGAATCTCAGGGTCAAATGGAACCAGAAACATCGACAGTCAGGACTGCCTACCATTTCGGGTCTCTGCTTTCCTGTAAGTGTCAGCTTTGTTCTTTCCACGGACCAGCCTCTTCCACTTGGTGGGGAACATGGCTGTCCACAGAGCTTTCAAGCTTCACCGCTTTACAAAGATTCCTTCTTTCTAGTTGAGTTCACCTATCCCAAGGAAATGTTCTGGTTGGGCCAGCTTGGGGACCTGACCTAAGGAACAGGTGGGACCTGTGTGGTAGGCAGCCTCTAAGATGGCCCCCAATGATCCCTACCTCGTGGTAGTCATGTCTTGTGTAAACCCCTACTCTTAAGTGAGGGCTGGACTTATTAATGACTCTCTTCTAAAGAATGGAATACAGATGAAATGATGGACTCTCACTTCCAATATTAAGTTATAAAAAGATCGTAGCTTCCATCTTAGTCCCCCCCTCCCCGCTCTGTCTCTGTCTCTGTCTCTCTCTCTCAGCTTGTTCACTTTGGTGGCAGCCAGCTGCCGTGCTGTAAGACCTGCCTGTGGAGAGGCCCTTGTGAGTGTGCTTGCAAGCAGATTCTTTAGCCCTGGTTGAGCCTTGAGATGATTGCAGCCCAGGCTGACACCCTGACTGCAACCTCATTTGCATCCCCGAGCCAGAACCATCAAGCTAAGCTGTTCCTGGACCCCTGACCCAGAGAAACTGTGAGATGATAAATGTTAGTTGTTTTCAGCCACTGAATTGTGGGGTAATTTGTTACAGAGCAATGAATAACTAATGCAGTCTGTAACAAAATGAAAGCTTCTATTCAAACTACAAGAGAAGGAGCATTTCCCAGGAAAAAGAGAGGGCAGTTTTGCTGGTAAAAGAATAGATGTTCGCCACTCATCTCTCCTAGTCTCTCCTCTTTCTTACTGTGGAAGGGAGGTTTTTCTATAATGAAAAATCTGGTTATGTCACTTTCCTGCTTCAATTTCTTAAAACTTGCTGTCACTCTTAAAATTCAAATTTGCAGCTTGATACACAAGGCCCTTCATGATTAGCACCTGCCCACCTATCAAACTTCACTGCCCCCAGTCCCCCTCTGTGCCTCCCCCCACATTTCTTAGAGTTCGAGTGTATACCACACAATCTCTTCCATGCCTTTGCATACCCTTCCTTTTATGGGCATGTCTGTTTCCTGAAAGCCCACACACTCTAACCCCTAGTCATAGGTTAAGGCTTAACTCAGGCATCACTACCTCCAGGAAGCCTTCCCTGATCACCTGACCCCTCTACTCTGCTACCTTCTGAGCTCTAGTAGCATCCTCTGTCATGGTCCTATCACACTGTGTGGAAACGTTAGGGTGGTTGTCCACCTCCTTTAACCTCTGCAATTTGAAAGAGAACTAAACCTTTCATATGGAACTCCTAGTGCCTTACAAATGATAGGTTCTCAATATGTGCTTGTAGATTAATTAGTTAATCAAATAGCTAATTAATTGAGTTATGGGATCAAGGAGTTACTCTTACCTGCACTTGCCTGTGAATACTGGTTCTGTTATACAGTCGTGTGCCGCGTAACGACATTCCGGTCAACAGTGGACCACATGTACGCCTGTGGTCCCATCAGATTAGTACCATAGAGCCTAGGTGTGTAGTAGGCTCGACCACCTAGATTTGTGTGAGTACACTCCATGATGTCTGGATAACGACGAAATCGCCTCACGACACGTCTCTCAGAACATAGCCCTGTCGTTAAGTGATGCATGGCTGTAAGGGAGTGTGGGGCTGGGGGGTCAACTCTCACTTTTATTACCTCAACTAAGGTTTATAAGTGAGTGAAATAGACACGACCCTGATCCGTGATACCCTGATGGTGCTTACGGTCAAAACTGAACCCTAACGTCTTACCATTATGAAGGCTAGCATTAGGGTCCATGAGAGACAGCAATGCTTTGAGTTATTTGAGCTTGTGTGGGCAGAGGCCCCTCCAGGCTTGACATTTAGGCTGAGATCTGAAAGATGACAAGGAGCCAGCCAGCCGGAGCGGGGGAGTGTGCTACAGGCAGAGAATCTGCTGTGCAAAGGCCCTAAGCAGGGAAGAGGTTGGTGCGTTTGAGGAGTTTGAAGAAGACTGGCACAGGGGCTGAGAGGGAGAGTGGCACAAAATGAGGCTGGACCCGTAGGCAGGAGGCCTCATGGGTCAGGGCACAGCTCAGGACTCTGCTCGCCACCCAGGAAACCCTAGTGGGGACACATCCACTCCACCTATGCTGTTCATTCGTGCGGGCCACCTGCATCCTTGCAAGGCCGTGCACTCCCTCCTCCCTCTGCCCGGAAGGCTCCTCCCCAGGTAATCCTCGGGCTGGCTGCTGTCACTCAGGGCTTGCATCAAGCACCAACTCCTGCCCCACCTACAGTTAGCCCCTGCCTTCCTAGTAACTCAGTTGCATTGTCCTATTCATTTTCTGCATAACACCTATTAGTGTCTTGGAATAATCTTGTGCATCTTTTAGTTTACTTGTTTTTCTGTCCCTCTAGAAGACATGCTCTATGAGGTGAGGGCCCTTGTATGCATTGCCTCCTGCTGTATCCCCTGTGCCTGGACCACTGCTTGGTATGGAGTAGTAGATGAATATTTAAAGCACTGATTCATTCAATTAGCCAACAGGTTTTTAATATCTATCATTACCAGACCCAATGCCAGGTTCCAGGACAAAACAGACATGTTTCCACCCAGAACCTCGACTCAAGGCTGGCTTCATGGGTGTGTAAACTGTGCAGTGGGATGGGGCCCTGTGCTTAGAAGGCCCCCACACCTGGTTTAATACTCTGCTGTCATCGTTTTGAAATTCCCCTATTGAAACCCATATTTTCATTTTGCACTAAACCCCACAAATTCTGTAGTCAGCCCTATCCTGATGATAATTCCAGAAAGCTCCTCAGCACATTCAGATTTGGAAATAACTTAGGGACAAGTCAGAAGACCCTGCAGACTATTGTTAATAACTTTAACAGGACTACCTTCTATGTTGAAAGCTACGTAGAGTAAGTGGTTTACAGAGATAGAACAGTTTAAGAATATAATTCTGGGAGTCAGACATCCTTGGAGTCCAGGCCCTGCCATTTCCTAGCTGTGTGACTTTGAGTGAGTCACACAATATCTCTGAACCTTAATTTCCTCATTACAAATGGAAATAATAATAGTGTCTACCCCACAGAGCTGGCTTGAGAATTAAACAAAATAATACTTAAAACACTTAGGTCAGGCTCTAGGTGTCCTGAAAGTGGGTTCCATGGCCCAGCCACCCACTCCCTTCTTTGCTCTCCCTTCCTTTGGCTCCTTCCACTCCCTGTACACTCCTGGGGTGGAAAATCTGGGTCAAAGTGAGTGGCTGCTAAGTGAGAAGAATATTGAGGAGAAAAACCAAGGAATTATAGCCTTCAGGGAAGCAGTAACATCTTACTTAAAAATTGGTTGAGCATAGACTTTGTAGATGTTTGCAATTTGTATGCAAATAAACTGAAGACTCCTACAGCCTGAGCTGAGACATGGCCCTGGGCAGAAACTTCAAGAAGACCATGGCTTGGACCACAGAGAAGCCTTCATCAGTTTCTCTTTGCTGCACATTTAAACTAAAACCTTAGATAATCCCAAAGCTGCAGTTCTCCTTGCTGTAGCATTAACAGCTTCATTGCTATGTAAGGCAGTTTCCCACAAGGTAGGCGCATCCCCATCTGTATTTGTGGCATCGTCTCCGCCGTCCAGTCCTTGTTCTCACACTCATTGTCTGTTTAATCAGGCACTGATTGGGCATTACCTTGCAAATACTGGGTCTCCTGGGCCTGAGGGAAAGGAATTTTCACTGGTCAAACCTCACTAGATTCCTGAAACCCCACATCAACAACCGGATTAGAAGAGAAAGCTGAGGACAAACCGACATGCCTCCCGAGCCCTGCGTCTGCAGGCTGAGGGAGGACCGCGGTTCCACTGCACTTACTTGGTCATCCAGCGCCCAGTTGTTGAGCACCTGCCATATGCTGGGCGGGGCACTAGGTGCTGTGGACAAGTCCTTTTCTTCATGCAGTTTGCAATGTAGTGGGCGCACAGAGAAGTACAGGCGATTCCAGTACAACCCTGATGTGAGGTAAAGGGGGAAGTGTGCACACCGGGGATCCCCCAGGAAGGCTCCCGACCCAGTGGCTAGGGACCGAGGTGGAGAATCTCAGGGAAACCCCAGGCATTCTTGCCCATGAATTCCATCTGCTTGTCCCTCTCTCAGAGCCACGCCTGACAGGACTCCTCTGTCTGCAAAGCCGACAAGCCTGACATGTGCCTGTCTTGAACACATGCCCTCTTTTGGAGTCCTGGGGACCCTGGGCCGGGACTGGGGCTGGGGTTGGAGTCAAGGCCTTCCCTCAGAGGCTCCTTTGCCTCACACAGAGCCACACTTATTCACTCATTCATTAACAAATACATTGACCATGTCCTCTGTGTCAAGCTCTGGTGGTCCTGCCGCGAACAAGACAAATACTTCTCCCATCAAAGAGTTTGGGCTCTCCTTTGGGGACTGTATTCCTTTTTCTTTATTTATTCCAGCCCATTCACAGATGTGGCCTTGTTCAAATCTCACAACATCCCTAAGAAGTATTATCCCTGTTTCACTAGTGAGGGGACCGAGGTTCAGAGAGGCAAGGTAACTTGCCGGCAGGCTGCCCAGCAAGTGAGAGAAGCAGCCAGGCTTTGGCCTATTTGGCTCCACAGCCTCTGCTCTTTCTGCCCTGCCAGGCAAGATGGACCCTGGGCTGGGAAGGAGCCTCCCCACCACAGCTTTCTCTATGTCGTTGATAAATATCTGTGGGGCCTTCTCAACCACGTGGTTCTGTCATCCTCCCTCAGGCCTTCTGAGAGTGGCAAGGCTACGTCCTGGGTGGCCTCCACAGACAGAGGCCACTGGCCGAGGACAGTCATCACAGCCCCCATCTCCTCTGCCCCATGGGGCAGGCCCAGTGATCCCTAATTCACAGCAGGCTGGGATGCAGCTGCAAGAGGGGCAGCTCTGCTCCGAAGACCCCAGACAGTCAGAGCCACTTCCTGCCTCGTGACCCTCCCTCCCGGCTCCCATCCTGGCCGTCCCCACTAGTCTGAAGATTTTCAAAGCCAGTTGGAACATCGAACTGAATCTACTGCTGAATGTACTTTCGTTGCTTCTCAAAGGGAAAAGCAGGTGCCACCAAAAAGCTTCCACAGCCAGGTCAGCGATTTCCAGCTTAGGAACCAAGTGGACGCCTGCACTCCCCACCTCTTCCTTCCTGGTTGGCTTCCCACTGCCTTGGGCCGCCGTGTCTGAGCTGCAAGGCCTGATGGCTCAAGAATGTCCTCAGCAGCTGGAAAGTCCCCAGCCTTGGGCTCTAGCAGCTCTGGCCTGCCCCAGGGTCAGAGGAACACTCCGTAGTGTTCCGGCCACTGCATGTGCTTTCCAGCTTCCAAGGCCCGATCACAATGTTTTCATCTGAGCTTCCCCCACATCACCCCCACTTTGCAGCTGAGGACACTGAGGCTCAGGAAGCTTGAGTGGCTTACTGGAGGTCACCTGGCTCATAAATGGCTGGGCAGAGCTGGAGCAGTTGTTCTCTCACAGCAAGGCAGGAACTCTCCTCTCCACCCCTGCTGTCACAGCGTAAAGGAGCCAAGAAAGAACTCAGATGGACGCATTTGGTTATAATACATCTGCAGTAAGCCCAGCTGCTTGATGAGCATGCAAAGAGGACCCAGGTGCCTGGTGAAAACTAGGTGAACCCACTGGGTTCCACGAAGCACCCTCAAGTCCCCACGCCAGGGGAATGAAGCCACAGGCTCAGGCCTGCAAAAGGAGATCCACCTGAACAAGCACAAAGCTAGTGTCTGGGAGAGATAGTGCAGATCAGAGAACCTTAATGCCAGGAAGACATCTGGGGAACAGCAACCCTGGCTGGGATGCAGGGAGAAAGCAGACGCTGCGGCAAAGCAGCCCTGGCCTGTGGGGCCAGGTCACTCAGGGGGTCTCACCCTCCAGGCTCCGGAGAAGACCCCTGGCACCAGGCAGAGCCATCAGCAGTTGCCTCTGTCACTGTGTCATGGAACGTTGTGTTCAGGGGTCTGCCGAGTCCTGGCGCTCGCCATTTCCTACTCTGTGTCTTTGGACATATTGGCCTCTCAGCCTGTTCCTGTGTTTGTAGATGATGGTAGTAGAGCCAACCCTGGCGCACCCTTCCTCTCAGGCTTCTGAGTATCGGCCATTCTGAAAGGATGTAGGGTTGGGGGGACAAGGCTCGGGCTTAGAGGTGAGACTGAGAGCTTTGCATGGGCCCTCAATTTCCTTAACTGCAAGATGGGGAAATAACAATACAAAAGTGTCAGGGTTGGTATGAGGATACGAACTAATGTGTGAAAGGCAATAAAGGGCAGTAAAGAGTGTAGACGCTGGGTCAGACCTCGTCATTTTATATCCTGGCTCCACCTCCTACTAGCCGGGTAAATCTGGGGCAAGTGTGTTAATCTCTCTGGGCTTCAATTTCCTAGTTTGTAAATAGTGATAATGAAAATACCTACCTGAGAGAGTTGTCAGGATTAAAGAAGCTAAAATGTGTGAATCTCAGTGACTGGTGATAAGTGACAGTATTGGCTGTGAATGTCATCAGTCAGATGCGCCATAGAAAGGACTTTGCCCTGTAACTCGCGGTAAAACATATGCCCGTCCTGCGGGCCGGGAGGTGCAGTGCTGATGCCTTGATTAATGAATCTTCTGCGAAGCAAGCGCTTCTATAACCAAGTCAGCCATCTGTGGCTGGTGCCGGGGAAGAAACTCATAAATCACACAAAGTAGGGTTGGCATGTGGCATCTGGCTGAGCGGCAAACCTTGGCCCAGCCTCACACCCACCCACCCCGGGCCCCGAGAGATCCCTCAAGCCCAGAGCTGTGTGGGAGGCAGCCTGCTTAGCAGAGGCAAGGCCTGCGGCACATGGCATCAGCTCTCTGAGCCTTCTGTGCCAGGTGGTGACCCATGCCCTCCAGTCAGGGGACAAGGACCCATCTCCGTCACCAAACCAGTGGCTCTCAAACCTGACTGTGCATCAGAATCCCCTGGGGCCTGTCAAACAGGGGGCTGAGCCCCACCTCCAGACTTTCTGATTCAGTAGGTCTGGGTGGGGTCCAAGAGGTTGCATTTCTGCTAAGTTTCCAGGTGATGCTGATGCTGCTGGTCTGGGACTTCGAGAACCACCGACCTACACTTCTGTGGGACTGAGTTTAAACCTCGCTATTTGTCCTTGGGCGAGTTTCTTCTCCTCACTGAGCCCCTACTTCCTCATCTGTAAAGTGGGCATACCAGAACCTACCCCATGGGGAGTGTTGGGGACCAAATGTGGGAATATCCATGGTAGCCATAGCAAGTTCTGGGCACCCAGGAAATGCTCAATCCATGTCAGCCCTCAGCATCACCAACATCTGGTTGTTGAGGGCTTAGAGACAATAAGTAGCAAGGGTGGAGTTGTGAAGATATCAAGCTTTTAAGAAGTGAGAGAAAAATGAACATATATAGACTAAGTGCTTTCTCAGTGCAATGTAATAATCCCTAAATGCAAAAATGCCTTATCACTAAAACAAACAAACAAAAGCCAACCCAGCTAAAATTTTTATTTCCTTCATTGGGCAAGCCAACATTTCCTGGGAGCGTGAGCGCCAGGCTCTGTGCTTGGCTGTGGGAAGTACAAAGCTGGAGCAGACATAGGCCCTGTTATTAAGGAGCTGCAGTCTAATAGGAAAGAGAACACAAGTAAGGACTAGAGAAGACAAGACCACATCACAGCGTAAGGAGGAAGGCGCTCACCGCGGCTGGAAAGGAACATTCAAGACGCGGAAGAAACAAGCTGGAGAGAGGCTTTGTTCAGACAGGTGGGAGGCAGCGTTTGTCTGGAAAGTGATTGGCATTCGGCCCATGAAGATGACAAGGTAGACAGTGGGAAGAACAGCAAACGCACAGACAAGAGAAGGCAGAAAGCAACTTCAGAAACAGGACACAAGTCAGTTTGCCTGGATTGCAGGGTGAACAGAGGTGGGAGCTGAGGTTGGCCTGGCTGGCTGGTGTCTGGTGATGGACAGCCTTGACCATCAGTGGTTACGGGGCTCTTCTGAGCCCACTGCAAGTCCTCTGTGGGGAGATGCTCAGCACATCATTGTGGGCTTGATGATGTTCATGGTGAAGCTGCCACAGTGTGAGAGTCTGCATGACCCCTGAGGGGGCTCCCCAAGCTCAAACTGCTGCCCAGCGTCTGCTCACCTCCCCTGCATCCATGAGAAAGAAAGACGTCAGTCCCCCGCCCTCCACCCGACAGCTGCAGGATGGGAGCACCGGGCCGAGGTCACACACACATCCAGGAGGGAGCTCCCAGTGCCACTCTGCTGCTCCACCTGCTGCCCCCACCACTTACTGTGACCTGACTGAACCTTGACAGCCCCCACACTGCCACCCTCATGGAGAGCAAGGCTCTGGAGGGCAGTCATCCCGGGGCAAGGGCAGCCCTTGACATCGCGAGCAGAGGAACCTGGAGCTCTGCAGCCTCCCGAGAGGGCTGTGTGGCCTGCAGGCCAGCACATATCGGCAAGCCTCCTGCAACGCTGGGAGCTGCCTCTAACCTGATGTTGGGAAGAGGCCCCGACGGAGGCCCCAAGCAACCTCCTCCTGGTTCTAGACCCAGAACCCCAGACCCTCCTGCCAGCCCTGGTTTCCTGTCCAACTGGAGGTTTCCTGGCTGCGGGCATTTGTCCACTGCTGCTCTCCATAAGGGGGCGCCGGTTCTGGCTCAGACCTCTGGCTCCTAGATCTGGTCCTGCCACTCATCTTGCTCCCAGGGGAAGTACAGTAAGGAGCACAGGGCTGGCCTGCCTTCTCATTGGCTTCCCCTTCTTGCAGAGAGGTCGAGTGCAGCGTACTCACTGTGGAGTCTGGGCCCATCCTGACTCCCCTTCAAGGCTCCCTCTCCCTCCTGCTTCAGAATTGCAGACTCAACGTACATCTGTACCACCCGGGCCACTCGTCACACATGAGTCAGCAGGTCTGGGCCGGAGCCCAGGAACATACATGATTACAAGCATCTCAAGTGATCCCAGCAGGTTATCTGGACGCACCTTGAGAGACACTTATTTGAAAGAAGAATTGTTGAAAGACAGGTCTGTTTTCAGATGGCTTGAGGGCATCAGAGATAACCTGAGCCAGGGAGGAAAGAGAAAACCTCCTGGTCATTTTGTGTTCATTCTCTCCAGATAAGAATCCCTGAATTTTCCAGGCCACCTGGTCCCACTCTTTCTTTTGCCCTCCCCAAGGAAGAAAAATGCGCCAGAGGAATGGTCACTGGCTCAAGAAACAGAAGGCATGTTTTTTTGGGTTTAAATGGCTCCCATAGCTTCCTTCTAGAATTCCCCTATAAATACAGATTGGTCTACATTGCCACGATGCTTCGCGCACTGGGTGAAAAGTCCAGGCCACTCAGCAGTTACCCACCGAGCTGCCAGCCCGGCTACTGTGGACAACTGAGCTCACCAGGCCTCACCAGCCCACCCTTTACCCAGCCTGAGGCAGGTGTTGCCCAGAATGTGCCCCCAGGCCACAGTGAGAGGCCCCCTCGCTCCCATAGCTGCCACCTTCCCTGTGGCTTCTATCGTGTGCTGTTAGGGCTGTCTGTTGATTTGGCCCTCTCCCTGCTAGAATACCTGTTCTTAAGGGCAGGGCCCATTTCTATCTTGTTTACTTTTGTGTCATCACGCCTAGTATGTAGCAGGCACTCAGAAAATGTTGATTATTAACAGCAATAACACATGTTTATTAAGCATTTAGAAAGGGCAAGATGCTTTGCAGTTGTTGAACAAATCAGTCCTCACAAAAGCCCTCTAGGGCTACGAGTACCCCCATTTTACAGGCGAGGAAACCAAGGCTGCGAGACGAGCTGACTTGCTCAGGCCCACAGCTAGGAAGCGGTGGAGCGGGGCGGCCCCAGCTGATCGGGCCTCGGAGCCCGTACTCCTTCTGCACTCTTCCTCCACTTCACGGGGCTGAATTCCACAGCAGAGGGCCATCCTCAGAGGGCGCCCCGGGGCCTCCGTTCAGTCCGCCACGCACACAGGACGCCTGCCAGACCAGGAGGGAGCGGCCCCTCCCCGCTCCTTCCCGAGGTCTTTGCTGAGGGCCTGGCAGTGAAGATCTCTTAGGATGAGAGAAGCCGCCTGGGTCCCCCTCCCTCCTTCTGGAGGAAACTGACTCAGACCATCACAGGGGACACACAAATACCAAAGACATTGAGAACACTGTCGGGAATGAAGTTGTGCACATTATGAACTCCAGCCTCTCCTTTCCAGGCTTCCTTTCCTGTTCCACAAGCGGGAAAGGACCACACCCCATGCAGTGCTGGAAGACTCTTTGAAGGCATGGGGGTCCAGACCCCCTGGAGGACAGAGATGTCTAGGTTACTTCTCCCAACTGCAAATGGGGAGACCTCTACTGAGGGGCCCAGGGAACAGCCTTTGTGAACACAGAAGCCAAGCCACAGAGGCCCGGGGATGGAGGAACCCCTCCCTGCTGGACAAACGAGAGGTTGGCCCCGTGCAGATGTTGCTCCCGCCCCCTACGCCTGTGCTCTGGGATACTCTCTCTTCTGGGTCATGTAAGGCCTGTTGCAAGGGGTCAGCCCAAGGGCTTTTGCCGAGTCCTCCAGGAACTGCTAAAGGCTAACAACCTTTGTTTCCAGAAAAGAAAGGGAGTGGGAGAGAAAATGGGCCTCCGGAGAGGTAGGCTTGGAGGAGGGCAAAAGAAGCAGCCTGAGAGCCTTTAAGGCTGGGAGTAAAAATAAACAGAAAGTGGAAAACTGGCAGAGTCTGGCCAGGAGGGAGGCCCGAGAAGGCAGTGGGCAGTGGGCTGTGCTCCTTGAGAGGACAGACGGACTGACAGAGACTGCGGCCAGAGTCTTCTGCAATAAGTCACTGCCTTTGCCCAGCTTAGGCCAAGCTGGACTCTGCAGCCACACTGTGTGCCTGGAACTGTCACCAGCCCCAGGTCTTTGCTCCAGGCCCCTGAGGCCTGGTGGCTAGAAATTCTGGGGAATCACCACTGAGCAGCTCTGAGACAGGGTGGGGGTTGGGGCGGAAATGGCTGCATCCGTTCAGGAGAGGGTTAGTCGCGCACCGGCCTGCCTACTGCCGTTCACATGTGCTTGGAAGCCGCGTTTATTTTTACCTGGGTAGGTTCAGCTTTTGATCACAGAAATGCTGGGGGTTTTGCATTTGTTTCTATGGAAACATTAGGCAGAGCAGCTGCTACCCCATCAAACAAGGCTAGGCTGGTAGGACTCTTTCTGGAATTATTTTGCTGTTTCTACCCAGGGAGATTGTCACACTTGCACTGTTACCACTACCTTCCTGTGTGGGAGAGGAGTTGGGGGGAAGGTCAGAGGGGCCAGGGCTGGGGCCTGGGGAGGGAGAGAGGGCTGGCAAAAGGCAATCATTTGGAGAAAACCCTTGGTTTCCATTTTGAAGCCCCAACTAGGGCCCCACAATGAGGCCACAGGAGCCTAGGCTCTGGTCCCAGCCTTCCCCAGCAGCAGGGCCACCTGCTGGCTCCCCCCAAGCAGCCAGCCTGTCGTCCAGGAGTTCCTGGGGTACCACAGCGCACGCAGGCTGAGGAGCAAGCTATCAGGTGCAGGAGGGGCTTAGACCTGAGCGTGTTCAGTTTCACTTTTACAGAACAGAGGCCCCAACTTACCCACGAGGCAGGGGAGGGTGGCGCTGAAGGGCGTGGCCCTGGAGTCAGAAAGGAAGGCGCTGGTGCATGTGTACACATGAGAAGTGGTTTTATTCCAGGTGTGTGTTCCATAAAGAAAAGGTCCTCAGGGACAGCTAGTGGCACATGCTTTGGTCAAGAAGAGGAAAAGCAAAACGGAATAGGGCTGAGTCCCACAAAGGACACTGACACATGCCGAGCCTGGTCTGACCACAGGGAGGGGGGCCTCTCGAAGGCTCTCTGAGAAGTAGTCCTCTTACATTCAGTGAGAGAAGCCCACGCTCCCCATCCCCAAAGGTCCACGCTGCCCACTGGAGTGGACACACACCACGGAGATGGTGGCAGATGAAACATCACAACGGAGGACGGGAGAAGGCTGGCCAAGGGCCCCACGCTGGTGAACCCAGGGGGTGCACACTGGGGCACAGGAGCACTGCTGAGAGGATGCTGCTGAGAGCCAGGAGATGAGGGGAAGCCACTGAGAGCCCTCCATGGCGGGCGCTGCGGACCGTGGACACTTGGCTCCTGGCCCCAAGGGCCACATGGAGAGAACAGGACGATGGCAGTTTAGGCACACCAGGGAGGGAGAGGGGCACGGCAGCTCACGTGGATGGTAGCTCCAGTCCAGAGCTGAGGTTCAGACCCTTTGGGGCGCAGGGACCTCTGTAAGAAGCTGGGGAAATCCATGGACCCTCTCCCCAGGGAAATGCATATGTGCACACACATGTGCTATTTGGAGGACAATTTCAGGAGATTCCTAGGCCCTCTGGAATCTGTGGACTCCCTAGAGGGCCCCAGGTTGGTTTGCTTTGGGAGAGGGACCCCTGAGGGGTCCTGGTACCACCAGTCTTTTGGCCAAGATCACAGTGCCTGAGCCAGTGGGGTGGGGGAAGAGGAACGTGGAGAACAGCAGAAGTGGCTCCAAGACCAGGCCATGGGGTAGGGAAAAGAGGCCCAGGGGCTGTGAGAAGGAACTGGGAGCTCTCTACACAAGCAGGAGCCACCAGCTGGCCTCCTGGCCCACTGCAGCGGCTGAGCCTTGAGGGCCTCCCTCCAGCAGTTGGGGGGCGAGGGTGAGGATGAAGCTGAGCCTGCATGACTTGCTCCCTGAAGACTCGGAGAATGTTTACGCCCCAGAAAGAAGGTCCTGTTCTTACTGGCCACCCGACCCCATAATGCTCTACTTGCAGAGGCAAAGACTTTTGAGAAGGCAGGAGTCAAAAACTATGAATGAGGATGGGGCTGCTCAGTCGTGCCTGGTGGCTGCCTGTCCTTACAGAGTCGTCACAGTGGGCCCAGACAGGGGGACAGGGCACCAGCTGGTCATTAAGGCCCAAGGGAGAGGTCTTGGCCTGACACATGGCCAAACAGAAATGGGATCTGTTCAATAAACTGTGTTCCAAGGCTATCCCTGAAGATCCCCCTGCAACCTCTTACTAAGAATGTGGGGTCCAGAGTACAGGACGGGGGGCACACACCCTGCGGCTGGTACAGCAAGCGGGGGATGGGGTCCTCAGGAGGAGACCCATGTTCTGGGGCTCGGCTGCTCTGCCACCCATATCCTTCTGCAAATTACCCATCCTTTGCCCTGGATCCCATCCCTCCCGCACCCAACCCAGCAACTGCCTGGGACAGGCCACTGAGCTTCTCCTCTCCTTCCTGTTCTCCACCTGCCCTGCCCACAGGCTGCCCCTCTCTCCTCAGCTTCAGCATCCCCATTCATGCTGCCCACATTCTCCTCTCCTGCCCAATCCCATGGGATGGCCCCAGGACCCCGCCAGGGCCCTGCGTGGGCTTCTGTCCTTGCTCACTCCAGCCAACAAGAGGAGGGCCCTCAAACCACTGTCCAGGCCCCCTGGAGGGCAAAGGGAGGGGAGAAAGGGCCAGGGGACCTTCCCAGTCTCTCCCCAGCAGCAGTCCAGCATCCTGACCTTCTCCTCTCCCCAGGCAAGGCCACAATGGTGGCCAGGGCATAGGGGCATGTCCCCCTGTGCCTCCCCATACAAGCTTTGGAGAAACGTATGTCGTGGCAGGGGTGTTTGCTGATGGTTCCGGCAGAAATGTAAGATGGAAACGGCCCGCTTTACACCCCCCCACCCTAACCCCCTTCCAGTCCCAAAGTCTCATGCAAAAGGTACAGGAGGCCCCAGGGCTACCGTCATGTGTGCGGCAACAGCTGCCATTGCTGGGCCGGGGCGTCAGCCTGGCACTTGCTGGTCACCAGCTGGGAGGGCTTGGTCTCCAGGCAGAGGCCACTGACCGAATGCTGGATGAAAGAGGCTTTTCTCCTCCATCTCTGGGGGGAGAGGTAGAGGGGGAAGGAGGGGAACAAGAAAACAGTGATCAAAAATAATAATAATATCCGTACCTTCATTTCACATGTGTGTCAATGGCCCTGTATATACCTGGACACACACCTCTCATTCAAAACAGACTGTGTCCCCTATACACAAGGCTCCCCCACCCCCCACACCAGCTTTAAACCCCATCCCTTCTGATATGCTCTTGCTTCTGGAGTTTGGCAGGAAGTTACTGTCTCGATCAGAGGCTTGTGGGCTGAATTAATCTAACCCAGAGATGTATTCTGTGTGGCCTGCACAGTTTATTTTAAATTTGGCTTAGTTGTCACATAAAAATCTGCATTTCCAGCTTCTCTTTAGACCTGGGCCCAGTTCCTGCTGTGGCATCAGTTGGTTGAGGCTGAGCCCTGCTCGCCACTGCAGGTGGGGCTCTGGTCTCAGTTCATGAGTCCTATCTAGTCCCTGCTTTTCTCCTCCAGGGCCTCCCCACCTGCCCCCTGCAGGCACTTGAGTCTGCGGCCTGGGCTGGGTGAATCTTTTACTTCTTCAAGCAAGATTTCTTCTTCCTGTCACCTAAGCTTCTGCCCTGGCCTGTAACTGTGCAGCCAGGTGCCTACACTCTCTTCAGTGGGAACTGGCCACTGTCTCTGCAGCGATGATGAGTGAGGTTGGCGGGATGGTGGGGGCACTTGGGTCCCCTATCAGAGTCATGAAGGGGCTCCTGGGTCAGTGCTTCCACCTCCTGCCTCCCCTTCCCTGGGCTTGGCAAGCGGGAGAAGAGTTGTTCCTATGAATGGAGGCTGGAGTGTTGTTTGGGACACTTAGGAGGAGGGACGAGAGGCTGAGACCCGGGTTTCAAGGCTCAGGGAAGAATAAAAAGCGAGATAGTTCTATATTTTGGTTTCTCTCCTATTTCCCTCCCCTGCATCCTTCTCCTCTCTTCCCATATCGACTTTGTCCTCCCTAAGAAGTGGGAAGTGTTCGGGAGCACATGGATGGAGCCCATAAGGCTCTGAGCGGGAGGGGCCGTGTTCTTGCTGGGGCAGCTGGGAGCAGGGAGATGGGCTGCACCAGCTGCAGGGCCAGGGCTAGAACCGCAGGGGGCCGTGGGGTGGGCAGAGAAGGAAACCAACTTGGGTTGTGCATCTGGAGTAGAAGGTGGCAGGGGGGGTGTGGAGCCCGGGTTACCCTTAGGATTGCAGGGCTGACGTGTGGGGCTGAGATCCAGCCTCTCTGGCCCACGTGGCTGCAGGAGAGAGGAGTCCCTGGCCTAAAGGTCAGGAGTCGTGGGTAGGACAGGGCCTTTAGTCCCCCGGAACTCACAGCATCCTATTGCCTTGTGCTCTCCTAGTCTCTGACCTACTGGGAGGAGCTGACCACACTCTCCCTAGCTGGGCATTGCTGGACCATGTCCTTCTTTTCTCCTTGTGGCCAACATGATCTGCACATTCCCTGGCACAAGGTAGGCACTTGTTGCAGTTTTATGAAGGATGATGCATAGATGAATGAATGAACCGCCCAGTCATTAGGACATCTCCCCAAATCACAGGATTCTCGCTTCCTACTGCTGCCATCAGGCACAGTCTTGGGGCTGCCCCAACTCTCCTGGCCACTTAGTTCTGGCCTGGCCAGAGTAACAATATCCCCTCACAGCATTCTCCCATTTCCACAGTCTCGGTTCTTGCAGAGTCCTTGCAAGGTCAGCAGAGGCAGAGGCATTTTATAAATGAGGAGACTGAGGCTCAGAGAGGTGAGAGGGGTGACAGAGCTGGGACCTGCTGACTCCATCACCCGCTCTAGTGCATAGGGACCTCATGGATACCCGACACCCAAGTGGCCAAGAGGCCAACGAGGGACAAGAAGGGAGGCCCAGATTCTAGAAGGGACTGGCCGTGGGAGAGCTGCTCATCATGTCCTCCTGGAGGAGAGGGACACGGGTGCCCAGGATGCTGTGGGGCCTGGCAGGACTTGCAGGAGCAGAATGACCGGGGTCAAGGGAGATTCCCATGAGCCCCTCAGGCTGGGTCAGCGCCAAGGGGAAATGGATGCATCAGGCCCAGAGGAGAAGTATTCGAGTGGTGGGTGCCCTGGGAGCTCTGCCTCAGCAAGGAGGTGCTGGGAGTGGGCTCCAGGCCTGACCCTCAGAAAGGTCTGTGCTCTAGGTGAAGGGGAACCTGAGGTTCCCCCTCACTGCAAGGCAGGGGCAGAGGGCAGGCAGCCTGGGGGCTGGCGGGACAAGCTGCATCCCTCCAACCAGAAAGTGCTTTAGAAGCATCCAGCAGGCCCAGCAAGCAGGCTGTGGCCCACAGATCTCTCAGACATGCACACGTGCATACACACACACACACACACATGCACAGGCTGCAGAGAGAGGGTCTGGCTTCTTTTCCAGAATGGAAAGCAAACCTCCAATCACCCCTAAAGAAAAAGCTGACAGAGACAAACATAAGCAGGTGGGAGGAAAACCCGGCAGACCAAATCAGAGGGCCAGGCACCCTCCTCGCCCTGTGTACTGCCCCACCGCTGGCCAGGGCCAGGCCCAGGGAGGGCTACTGAGAAGGGGCGGGCAGAGGGAGAGCTGGACCTGACCTCTGGCCTTTGCACCCTGTTCCCTGGGCAGAGGGGCAGCCCTCCCAGCCAGGAAGAGAGCAGCACAGGTGGGAGCTGGGCTGACTCTCTTACTGGCTGCTGTGTGCCCTGAGCAAATGTCTTCATCTCTCTGAGCATCCATTTCTTCCTCAACCAGTGGGTCTGACCGGTCTCCCAAAACTAATGGGGACAGGGTGGATGAGTGTTTGACACATGGAAAAGGCTGTGCTCATATGAGTCTGGCATGACAGCTTGGAAATCCTTGTATCTGCATCTCAGTTTCCCCAGTCAGCCAGCAGGCAAGAAAGACCTACTGAACATCTGCTATGTGCTGCGTTAAGACCGTGGGCTTAGAGGTCACACAGACCTGGGCTTGAAGCCCAGCCCTACCCCTTCCAGGCTGTGTGGCCTGACACACGCTTCTTAAATTCAGCGAGCCTCGGTTTCCTCATCTGTAAAGTGAGTCGCTCGGCTGCTGGGAGGGTTAGATGAGATTCGTAAAACTCTGAGCACAAGCTCTTAGTAAAAGCTCGCACTTATTTTGGCTGTGGTGACTATCAGAGGCTAGGAAATGTATTGACAAGACAAATAGTCCCTGCCCTCACAGAGCTCTCCGGCTGGCAGGCGGGACATTTAACAAACGCTTACCTGCAGAAGCATTTCTTCATGGGTAAGGTAACAGACTTGACCTAGACACTGACTCAGGCCCCCACAGGTCGTACTCTGGAGGGTTTATTTGGGTCTATTATGTCTCAACCTGGGCTCCCCTGGCAGGGGCTGCCACCCCCGCTGCGTGTCCCCCTGGGGCTGCTGGCCATCCTGTGCCCAGGGGCAAGGGGCTTACCTGCCTGCCTTCTCTCGGGTTGCACACCTGCAGTGTGACCAGGGACCCGGGGGAGACGGAGGTGGAGGTGGCAGTCAGGCACTTCCCCTGCTGCTGGATGAGGTGGTCACTGAACAGCCATGCCTGCAAGACAGGGAGCAGAAAGGCCGAGTCAAAAAGCACAGCGATGGGGGCCGGCCCGGTGGCACAGCGGTTAAGTGTGCATGTTCCACTTTGGCGGCCCGGGCTCCACCAGTTCGGATCTCGGGTGTGGACATGACACTTCTTGGCAAGCCATGCTGTGGTAGGCATCCCACGTATAAAAAAGTAGAGGAAGATGGGCACAGATGTTAGCTCAGGACCAGTCTTCCTCAGCAAAAAGAGGAGGATTGGCAGCAGATGTGAGCTCAGGGCTAATCTTCCTCAAAAAAAAACAACAACACAGCAATGGATGGGTATATGGGAACACAGGTGATAAAGCAAATATACTGTGTATTTTGGTAGAATTTCCTACAAATAATAGTGGTGGGTGTATGAGTATTCACTGCACAATTCTTTCAACTTTTCTATATTTTTGAAAATTTTCATAATAAAATATTAGGATGAGGGAGCTTAGCTGGAGCTGGCCAGAGGGCAATCAAGGATGTACCAAGGGACACTGGGGGAGAGGAGAAAGACAGGACAGGGGCCCAGGGCGGCCAGGGCGCTGGGCCATGCCGGGGTCTCCGTGACCTGCTCTAGTTTTGACATGGCTGCATCGACACTCGTATGTTGCACACATGTGTAGAGACAGGAGTCCTGGAGGCCCTGCTGCGCATCACACGAGCTTCCCACAGCTGTGTCCCAGGAGAGAACTGGGTGCTGTTTGGGCAGCATTTCTCCTTCTGCAAGGAGAAAGCGGCTGTACTCAGGGGGCAACTGTGTGACAGGCTGGAAAGGGGATGGGAACGTGGCAGGAGCAGACCCAAGGAACAGAGTGAGAGAGGAAAGCTTGCAGGGTCCCTGGGAAAGGGTGTTTGTGGAGGATGTAGACAGAGAGAGGATGAGGATGAGCAGAGGGAAGCCCCTCGCCCCACTCCCGGTCCTGACTTGGAGGTCCTAAGCAGCTTACCTGGGGCGCTGGGGGGTTCTTGACAGACCCTCTGCAGATCCCCATTCCAAGCAGGAAGTTACCAGCCGTGTCCTGGCCCTGGGACTCTAAGCAGTTCACGCCCTGCTTGATGATGCCGGGAAGCACTTCCTTCACTGGCACACTGAGAGAAAAGGCAGCTGTCACATGGGGCCTCGGCCCCTGGGCTCACCCAGAGGGCAGCGCCCAGTCAGCTTCCAGGGTGCCAGTCTCTGTGGGAGGGGCCCTGGGGGGCAGGCCCAGCCAGCAGGGGGAGGTAGGCAGGGGACGGTGAGGGGGCAGCATTGCTCTGGGAAGACTGGGCCTCGCCCCACTGGGTGCTGAGCAGCTCCGGGAGCCCATGGACTGCCCTGGGGACCCTGTGGGGAGAAAGCTCGGGCCAGAAACCTGGGGCTCCCCAGTCCAGGGAGAGGAAAGCCTGGGAAGGGGCGGGGGCCTAAAGGTGGGTTCAGTAAGCAATCTCAAAGTGACAGGAAGGGGTTGCTTTAAAGAGGCAAATTTAAAATACACAAATATGAAAATGTGTTCAATCTCACTAATGATTAAAGAAACACCTAGGAGAGAGTTACCAGTGTTTACCATATATGTATATATATATGTGTGTTTATATATGTTTATTCATGTATAAAATAATACATATTTGTGTGTGTGCATATATTATTATTGTTTTTATTATCAATAGTCTTGGCAATAGCTGGGGGATTGGGTCTTCTCAAACCGTGCCTGTGAGAGCATGAATTGGCCCAGATCTCCTGAGGGCCACGTGGTATTATGTATCAAAGGCCTTAAAAATGTGCATGCCTTTGACCTAACCATCCCACTTCTGGGAACTCAATAATTATAGGTGTGTGCAGAGATTTAGTTTACAAGTTATTCATCTCAGGGTCTGGCCTGGTGACGTAGTGGTTAAGTTCACGTGTTCTGCTTTGGTGGCCTGGGGTTCGTAGGTTCAGATCCCAGGTGCAGACCTAGCACCACTCGTCAGGCCACACTGTGGCAGCGTCCCACATCAAACAGGAAGATTGGCACAGATGTTAGCTCGGAGACCATCTTCCTCAAGCAAAAAGGGGAAGATTGGCAACAGATGTTAGCCTGGGGCCAATCTTCCTCACTAAAACAAACAACTATTCAACTCAGAGTGGTTGATTATACTGAAATCATTGGAAATTTCTAGATATCCAACAACAGGGGATGGGCTAAGTAAATTCTGACTCATCTGTAGCATGGAAAACCCTTTAGCCTTTAAAAACAACTCTGTGAAAGAATATCTGGTAATTTGGGAAACTGTTCACAACATGCTTAAGTAAAATAGGCGTGTTTCAAAATACCATATTATTAAGACACTTTATATGTACAGGAAAATATGCTTAAACACACACACACAATGACATAAGACACATGGTCTTACCCTGTGGGTAACAACCAGCTGCCGCAGGCTTGTATCCCTGGGCTTAGAAGGTTGTACACAGTCTGGGATTGTGGACCCACAGAGGGTGATGGGGAACCCTGAGGGCTTAGAGTCTGACCACTTGCCGAATCTGACCTGCCTCCTGTTACCTGTGTCGGGAAGAGAACTTGGCAGGGCTGGGGGCAGCAGGGCAGTCCTGGCGTTCCTTGATGGGACATCCTGCAGGATCTTGACCAAACCAGGTCTTCCTTCCTCGAGGCTGGTTGGAATCCCCCAGGACCCTAGGACCGGCCACTCCCACAGAGCCTCGGGGACACGCCTTCGCTTTCTCCCCCACCGCCTGGCAGCAGAGCAGCCCCCCAGAGCCCCCTTGAGAGGTCATGTGGTTCCAGAGCAGAGGTCGCAGACTGTCGGCCCCCGCGCTGAGTCTGGCCCCTGCATGTTATGTCTGACCTGCCCCGTGTGGTTGTTGGTGCTTTTAATCAGTCGGCAGTATTTAGAAATTTCAAGTTTACACAGAAAAATCTGAATCCAGCTTCTCTTGAAAAAATAGGAAGATCAGGTCACACTGAGCTTGCCTGCCAGCACGGCACTGATACACTGTCGTGAGCAGCAGCTGCCCCCGGATGGGGCTTTGCGTCCCAGTTTGCCACAGTCCCCTCCACTCCCTATATTTGCTCACCCCCCCACCTTGGCTTGTTTACATCACCTGTCTGAGCCCTGTCGGATCTGAGTTTGCAATTCCAGCTGGGTGCAAGGGTGTCGGGAGGCAACAGCTCCACCCGCTCTGCTCCACCCAGGGGCCTGCTGAGAGCTGTGCTCTGGGGAGTGCAGTCCAAGGGTTGTTCCAGACCCTTCTATTCTCTTCCTACCCGCTGTTGCTCAGGGAGATGTGCAAGGTGACCAGCTTTCAGAGGTGAGCTGGGCACTGTCCACGTGTGGCAATGGCCGTTGGCACTGAAGGCCGGCCCATGATGCCTAGGGGCGAAGCCCTGGGCTCGGGCAGCAATCCCAAGACCAGATGCAGTTCCTGAGGGGTGTGTGGCAGCAGCCCTGGAGCGGCTGGGATGGCCGTCATCGCCAGCCTTTCTCAGCTCCCCGCAGAGCCGGGCTAAGCTGTCCTGCTTGTCCTCAGCTCTCTTAAGTCTGCATCTGCGTCTTTCTCTGCGGATCTCCTCCAAGCTGGGCCACCACTCGCCCTTTAGATACCTTCATAGAAATAGCAATAGGTACTTCTTCCTCAAGATAATTTACTTCCATCTGTTAGAAAATTGTCATCATATACTGGTTTTGTTAGAGGACTACTTTTACTGCCATCTGCCAGGAATGGTTGTAATAAATGTGTAATATCTACTATGTGACTAGCACCTTGCAAATGTGGTGGGCTTGTGCAATGCAAGCCTCCACAACTGTTCCTGACCATCATAATAAAAGCAATAAATTAGCTTTTATTTATTTATGAGGCCAGCTGCAGAACCCTGACCTGGATAAGGGGCAGAGCTGTGGCAGGATTGCAGACAGGCTTAGGAAAGCAAAGGCCTCTCCCCTCGGCCTCCTCAGTCTCTCCATTGACCATCTGCAAGTGTGGGCCAGCTATTAGGACCCCCTGTCTCGAGGAAAGTTGGTATCATTTGGGCTATAGATCTCCTTTCTAACCAACAACCTATCCACCCCTGGCCCTTCACCCTGAGGACTGAGGCGGAACATGGACGGGTGCCCTGGGGATGAGTAATCTGGATAGGCAGGGGGCATGCAGTTTCTATCTTAAAAGGCCTTCTTTCTAACTTCCACGGAAGATGCAGACGATGACTTATGCTCCTCATTCAGCATAGCTGGTTTCATCTAGTCTCCTGTCTTGTGGTCGATCCGGGTTTCTGACAGTTATCAAACACTCCTTCCTCTTGTCCTCGGGGGGTGACATGGGACACTGTGCGTGGGGACTGAGGAGGGGAGAGGAAGCCACCTTCCCCGTCCTCCCCAGCACCTCCCACGGCTTCCCAGCTCCCGCCCGAGGCCTAGAGTCCCTGGCTCCATCAGAATGTTGTATGAACTCTGACAGAGTGTAAAGAAATGACTGCTTTCCCCAGAACTGTCACGTCTGGATGAAACTGTCCCCTTCAAAGTGGCCACTTGAGGAAACTGTCCATTTATCACACTTTTATACACTAACGCTCTTCTCTTCATGGCTCTTGTCTGGGGAGCTGGTTATCCAGACGGCCACCTTTCTTCAAGGATGATGCCGTTGCTCAAACTGTTTAGGAATTCCTTGAAAATTGCTCCCAGAGTCAGTTTATTCTTGTCACTTATGTCAGCCTTGTCACACGGCATTTGGGACCCAGGATTGTGCTCTCTGGGTTAATCATCTAACTTCTTGGCTACAACCTAACTTTGGCTGTTTTCCAAAAATCAAATCTGCCCTCAGAGGACCAAGATTTGCCTCCTTCGAGGACATGAAGGCTCTGAGGGGCGCCGTGTTCTGGAAGCCATGGGGGCATCCTTGGGAGAAAGCTGGCAGCAGTGGGTCACCTGTTCACCGGGGGGACAGCTAGAGAAGGGAGGGTGCCAATTTACACATTACTCCCGAGGCTTGTTGACTGTGCAGTTCACTCAGTCAAAAACACGCCCAGAGCACCCGTTTGGGACAGGCGCCTTCTAGGGGCTAGAGGTGCAGCAGCGACCAACCAGACACACGCCTCTCCCCTCGCAGAGCTACTGTCCCGGCGGGGAGACTACAACAAAATTAACTGGCCACAAATATGCTAGATGATGAGGAGGCCACAGAGGGACGTGGAATGGGGTGTCTGCAAATGCCCCAGAAGGGGACACGAGCCAGACCTGAAGGAGGTGAGGAAACAAGCTGTGGATGTAGCCAAGACTCTGGGAAGGATTTTGAAGTAAGAATCCTCTGTGCCCCATGCCAGCCGTTGTGGCTGTGACTCCAGGCCCGGAGCGCGATACACTCACATGTCACTGCCTCTCTAGTACATACACCAAGGGCAGGTGTGTCCTCATTTGCCAGAGCCAGCATCTCTCCACGTTTTTTCACAGCCTTATGATTA